>NC_089744.1:69205081-69262581 GCF_040412425.1 Macrobrachium rosenbergii | reverse complement strand
TTAAATTATAAAATCGATTACAGCGATTCACTTACTAAAGAATCGTTGAGAGCAGATTTCACGAAAAAATGCTTCTGCTACCTATTTTTGTCTCTATGTAAAACTTCTTTTCTGCAAAACTACGATATAATTGCCTTTGATATGATACACAATTTATTACTATTCATGCCAACCACCTCGCAAAAGCAAATTACCATAATTTGGCAGTATGGGTACACTGTATGTATATATTCATAATTAGTGTTATTATAACAGTGATCCTTTTCACTAATAACAAGGGGGTAAGACAAAGGATCATTTGGACTTTTACTTTTTTATCCAATTCATCATCATTCAGTAAGCACTGGACGTACGTAATGAACCTAATGTATCATTAGTGTCATGCAGGTAAAAGTGATTTAAACCCTGTCATCTTTTTTGAAGACTTAGGTACAGTAGCGTAAATAATTTTAACCTTCACCATATACCTTTTTCCTAGGCGGACCTTGCCTTTTTCCCTTCAATGTGGTGTCTGAAAGAATGGGGTACATGGGAGAATACCGTCTTTACGAGTTTTCATGGCGCCTTGAAAGTACGTTCGTGATAGGGCTGTGGCTTCCATGTACAAAACCTCTACATGGCAGGAGGACTTTTTGTCTCCTTTTTTGACCATAAGATCTAATGTACACATTAATGCGCTTACCAAACATTACCCAAAAAATTCAGTAGTTTAAACACCGTCATACTGTTTGGCTTCGACACTGAATCCCTTCACGAAAGTCCAGGTACAGAATATTCTAAGTTTCTTGGTTTCTTTCTTCAGAAACTAGAACCACATGATGACCATTTTCTGAGTAGTTTCAAGAAGACTATCGAATTAATCAAATTATGTGTGTGGTCAATAACATTATCTTTTCAATGGGAATTACGTTATACAAAAGTTCGGTTGCACAATGGAAGTCTTCCTACCATTCCTCCTATGCCAGCCTCTGCATGATATATTTCGAGACTAAAATAAACATGTAATAAAATGCTATAACATAACATGGCTCCGCTTCGACGATGACATCTTTATTTACTGTCTCCTACCATTAAATTCAAATTATAAAGGGATATTAAAGGTAAGCTATCAGTCACAGATACACTAATACTGAGGGGTTCCAACAGACATAATTTTCCATAACAAAGAAAGCTGACATTCTCATTCTCATTCAATCATTTCTAAGGTATAAAAACAACAGCGTAAAAAAGTGTGTGGTAAGCAGCTTTCCCTGAGAGCACTTCACATCTGTTCCCGGAGTTGCAAAGCCTTAGAATTTAATGTCATTTTCTAACTCGTATCTCAACTCCTTTACCCTGAATTTATAGTTCAGATGCTTTCTAAGAAAGCCAATAACATCTACTAGTACATGTGCCACAATAAAAATAATCATCCCAGTTCAGAAAAGAAATAATGTTACCTTCCACATAGTATATGAAATGGCAGACAACATTGCTAAAAAAAAAAAAAAAATCTTTAAAAATTCCTTTTTTTTTGCACATCCAAAAACTATCGGAACTTTCCTAATCAACGTATACGAAAATAAGAAGGATGTATCAGCTTGTGTTAAAACATCAGTTACAGTAAAAAAAAAATACTTAGGGCGAAGAGGTCTTTCCTCTACAATGTTTTTGGAACACAAGAGATCTATTTGATATTTACATCAAAATTTAAAACTTTTCCACAAAGTACTGGACTCTGGTACTGTCATAATTCTTCTCTGTTGTTTAAAAATTCCTGCCCAAATACATGAAATATATATAAAAATAGTCATTACCAAAACAAATAATATGGATCTATCCGCAAGGAATTGGAAAGGGAAACCTTAAATAAAATAAGATACTAGTATCTCCAGAAGAACAGCAAAAGTATGTTACCTCGGCGGTCGGTTCAATAACAAAAAAGGAGAAACCTCCTATCTGAAGACCTTGTCTCCCGGGGCCTCTTAAACTCGTATTTAATCCACCATAATCTTTATAACTAAATCCTCCCTCCATGGTCCCATTTGTATTTATTGCCTTGCATTTTTACATTTGTTCAATTGTTAACCTGAAAAGAGATGTAATGTAACATAATGAATTTCTCCCTCATCATTTTTATTGTGTAGTTTTAAGTTATATATATTCATTTTTAATTGCACCTGCGGTAAATTCCGAAGAATTTCTCCAAAATTCACAATGACGTATGGAGAATGCAACTGAGTTTCTTATTTATGCTGACTTTTCCTTATTACACTCACTGTTATCCTCATAAATACTGACATTCTACAAAGACAAGTAAGTTTACACAAAAAAGAAAAAATCTGACGTGGAAAGTCGTTGTTCAATGACTGTGGAGAAATGGTGGACTATCCCAAGCGTTATGATTGTTCGGCTAGAGTACTGACAATCGTCATGGATACGAAGGTATTATTATGTAGTTCCTCTACATTTTTATAACAGTTACGAACCATGGGAAAGAAATTTGATATGAAACTGTAAACCAAGTGCAAGTTGAGGTCATACTTTCACTTATTTACTAGAATGATTATTTTGAATCATTAGAGTGTTCTTTCCCTCGTCAGTCTAATGTAACGCCATCGGGCGGCATTCGTCTCACTGATGCTTGTCGAAGGTGGTTTCAGATTCTCCTATATAGGCGCGCCACAGTCATCGATGGCAGCTTTTTTTTCAGGGGAAACTTAAATTGTGTAGGCTACAATGGCCCTTCTAAAGGAAACCTCTGCACCAGCTGGGTTCTTTTTTACTAGCTGTTGTCTATTTGTTTTATGGTAAATAATAAGTAGTATCTTCTGGGATGAATCAGCCTTGAAAATACAATATTTGCATAGCCTTCGGCTTCTTTTGCTGTTGGCTAAGCATGAATATCCTAAAAAAATTCATGAAAGTAGGTGAAAGGCGAAACGTACTTCCAAAGGAAGCCCATCGCTTCTCCATCCTGCTGCTTGAATGTGTTTTTTGGTGTGTGACCAGAATGGTGTTTTCTTTGTGCAGAATTCCAGCAGCTTCTTCAAGGAAGTCTTGGGGGAAGTCCACCTTAAGGATTTTCTAGCCTCAATACACTCTTTCTACGTTCATGCAGACAACAGCGTCTGCAGGGACATTGGTAAAATAGGATTTCGACATCTACGGACGGTATGACTCTCTAGGGCATTATGATTCGTATATTAGGCTGGAATTCCTGGTAAGAGTGTAGAAGGTTTGCCAAAAGAACGCAGAGGCTGTGAGTGCTGCATTCCACTTTTTTGCTGTTTAGCAGGTTAGTATAAGTATCAGATTGATGACGGGTCTCAGCTGTCATAAATAATTCCACGTACAAATGAGTTACCGCCAAGGTAAAGTGAAGCCGATACCAGTGAGCTACTTCCAGCTTAACATTCGAATATATAAAAAGTCATATGCAAATTTAATAAGAAAGTATCTTTCATACATGGACACATGTTAAAAACTTAATACTCAGCTATAAAGATGGAGATGTTTTGATTGCGGTTCTACTGCACAACCTGCACTTGGCAAAATTACGAATAACAAAGATGAAATCAGTTCCCCATCGCTGTTGCTGGCTGAGTGGATAAATTTACTTTTACCTATGATTAACTCAACTGGTATGCGTTTGATTCCTCTTCATAATTCTTCTTGGGGTTAAGCTATTCACAAGGTAAAATGAAGTTCTTTGTGTGCATACATAAGCACACACAGACACTATATATATATATATATATATATATATATATATATATATATATATATATATATATATATATATATATGAATATAAGAAGGCCCATAAAACACTATTTAAACGTTGAAACCATATATTTGGGCACTAGCTTCTGTGCCCCTGTTCACTGGTAGAATATGGACAGGTGGAAAGTTACAATGGTATATATACAAAAACATAAAGGTGTGGCCCTAGGCCTCCGATGCTATGGAGGTGGCGTTTCTTAAGGAGGAGAATGGCCAAATTCCTAGTGGTTTTTGGCCTCATTAGCTCCGTTTGGCGATGGATCTGGCGGTCGCGTTTCCTGGGTCATCTTCTTCATGAGGGTTTGAGGATTAAGGTGTCGATGTCATCCGATTTCCAATAACCCCTAACAGGTTCATATTGGAAGAAGATGACATCCACTCAATCCTCAAACCCCTCATGAAGAAGATGATGACCCAGCCAGATCCATCACCAAACGGGAGCTAATGAGGCCCAAAAACCACTAGAAATTTGGCCATTCTCCTCCTTAAGAAACGCCACCTCCATAGCATCGAGGCCTAGGGCCACACCTTTATGTTTTTGTATATATACCATTGTAACTTTCCACCTGTCCATATTCTACCAGGTGAACAGGGGCACAGAAGCTAGTGCCTGAAATATATGGTTTCAACGTTTAAATAGTGTTTTATGGGCCTTCTTATATCCATATTACACTGTAATATTACAGGAAAAGACATTCATATATATATATATATATATGTATATATATATATATATATATATATATATATATATATATAGATATATAGATAGATAGATAGACAGATAGTGAGTGGGTGTAATTATATATACATATATAAGTATATAATATATATATATATATATATATATATATATATATATATATATATATATATATATTAATATGCATATATATATGTATATGTGTATATATATACATACACAGACACACACACATATATATATATATATATATATATATATATATATATATATATATATATATATATATATATATATATATACATACACACACACACACACACACACATATATATATATATATATATATATATATATATATATATATACATTTATATATATATATTATGTATGTGTGTGTATCACCCTCAAATGCTTTATGAGCTGCTTATTAAAAATTACATTTCAGCTATGATAATCTGTTTTTGAACCCTTTCAAGAAGATAAAAATAGAAATAACACAATCATATAAAAGCTCCAATTAAAACAGAATATGTTACTTACGCCACGAATTTAGCAAAAACGGCATCTGTGCGAGGCAAATACCCGAGTTTCGCTGTAAGGGAGCAATTATGAGATGAAAGAAAAAGCAAAAATATGGAAACAAGTTATCTGCTTTATCCGAATGGTTACCGCCTCGACCAGCCATCGAATCTTGTTGAATGCAGTGCTGTTTGGTTTGCCGAGAACATTTCGAGGAAGTTGCAACTTAAAATCGTTCAGAATTAAAAGCAATAACAACCAAATCAATGTTCATAAAAGACATAAAAGGGATGTTCCGCAAAGGTATCAATACAAAGGCAACATTTCTTCGCCGCTTCGCCAACGCCAGATTGTATGTTAATATCAATCATTAGATGTATTTGTGAAGCAAAGTTTTTTCATGTCTTTTCAGAGGCTATAGGACACGAAGCGGATGAAAAGTAAAACGGATAAAGAAAACTAAATTGATCTTTTTATTTGACGTAGAGTAGAAAAACATTTGTAAGAGAAAGAGTTGTGAGCAAATAAGACAAATGCAAGAAATCAAAAAAAAGATTAATCCCATTGAAGAATGAAGAGCTATACGAATGAAATGAAGCCCCTTTGTTTGAGAATCACTCAAAAACCAAGCAATTTCTGCTTATACTACATTTTCGAACCCTCTCGAAAATTCCTCTTATTCACCAGAGAAAATGAAGGAGACAAAGAAAAGAAGCAAAGAGAAGGAAGGTGAAGGGTAGGACAAGGAGGGAAAACACATCTTGTGATAAAATCCTGATAAAAGAAGATACCAAATGAAACTGACATCCAGCGGATATGCAACTCCCAGGCACCAGGTACACATATCCTTCCTGAATAACGAATGAGGTGAAGACGTGACACTTTTCTTTGAGCGAAAATTTCTCGTAACTTATAGATTTCAAATGTCAATCTGTCTGTCTATCTATCTATAAACACACACACACACATATATATATAAGTATATATAATATTATATATGTATACATATATTCATAGATAGATAAATAGATAATTTTAAAATCTATAAGCTAGGAAAAATTTTTGCTCAAATTGTCAAGTCTTCACACACATATAATATACATTTATAAATTATATATATATATATATATATATATATATATATATATATATATATATATATATATATATATATATATATATATATTTTTATATTTATGATTACAAATATATACATAATCGATATCTGCGGGCTTATTCTTCCTCACTGGAGGAAAGAACTGATAATAGTTTGAACTTTCTCTCCTTACATTGGTAAATACGTCACAAGGGAAACAGATTATATCTACCTGGAAAAGACTCTTGCTTTTTTTAGTTTTCTGTAAAAGAAAACTACTGAGATGACTTTGTCTGTCCGTCCGCACTTCTTCTGTCCGCCCTCAGATCTTAAAAACTACTGAGGCTAGAGGGCTGCAAATTATTAAGCTGATCATCCGCCCTCCAATCATCACACATACCAAATTGCAGCCTCTAGCCCCAGTAGTTTTCATTTTATTTGAGGTTAAAGTTAGCCATAATCGTACTTATGGGACTGCTATCGGTACCAACCAACCACCGGACCGTGGCTGAGTTTCATGGGCCGCGGCTAAGAGATTCATGGGCAGTGGATGAAAGTTTCATACAGCATTTTTTACTTCTTTAACATAAGAAACCAATCTCGTAAAGAGACAATGAACTTCGGCCTAATATTTATATAATGCTATATGGGTTTTCAAAAATAGCCTAGAATTACAGGAAGATTTTATTTCCCAAATCCCAATGCTAATGATATATTTCCAGCTGTAATAGATTTCCAAAACTAACAGTTTCCTTTTTTATGAAATCATTTAGCATAATTACACCAGGATCCTTAACAAAACATCTCACGTCCAAACTGACGTTGCAAATAAAATTCCGTCTGAATAAAAAACAACTATATCGTAAATCTTTAAAAACTTGTTAAGAAACATTACAATGCCCCTGTCAACCCATTTTTCAGCAAAGTATGAGTGGAATTGGAACTTAAATGCAAACATGTATGAATACTGTAAACTCTTTCAAGTCTGTGAATAGCTGCTGCGAACTCGAATTAAATGGAGCCAGTTGCGCTCTGAAATGTGCATATTTCGTGACATTGCCTCGACGAAATTAAGAGACTTTTTCCAAAAACACCGAGAGTCAGCGGGAAAAAGAATCTGCAGCACATAATTAAACACTCGTGTGTAACTGCAGCGGCATCTGTAATGCACTACAATTAAAAATAATACAAAAAAGGGATGCATAAATTACGTCACAATCTACCAAACTACAACGAGAACTGTTCTCATTCTCACTGCTGTAATATTTGGTTTCACTAATTGTAAGAAAAACAAATATTCATTTATATATGACGACTGCTGACGTACGTCAGTGTGAGAATCAGCGATACAGAGGTTCAACTCCATATAGACTTGGCCTTGGCGTTGATGCCACGTTACCCAGTAAGTCCCTCAACCAGATGGTTTCGTCAACTTGATGTGGAATTATTATTATTATTATTTACAATGGGTGGACACTCTTAAAACATAATCATAATCGGCCATTGTCTAGAAATGCTAGCTTCCACAATAAAGAATGCTCATATGTGAAATAATGACAGTGAGAGAAGAAAATAGGGAATGGATGTAAATAAACGGTAAATCCACAATCAATTAAACATAAACACATGTGAAAAAGAACAAAAATCAGAGGAATTAATGCACTCGAGTATTTTTATTGTTTTATAATGAAAAGAGAGAAACAGATGTGTCCCTGCACGCATAACTATATGTGCTTTATTGCGCAATGCTCATAAGTATATCGAGGATAGCTACATCCAAGAATAATGTTTGATTTCAAGCAATGCTTGTCGAATTAATACACAAACATACATACACGCAGACACATAGACACACATACACACACACATATATATAATATATATATATATATACACTATATATATATATATATATATATATATATATATATATATATATATATATATATATATATATATATATATATATATATATATATATATATATATATATATATATATATATATATAGTCAATGTGTTTAAGGTACCTGGTTATTACACAACTAATCACAGAATTCAAAAATTTACCTCACTTCAGCCAGATACCTGAACTCTCATGACAATCAAAATTACGACTTATTACTCTAAAGGTAACAATGATCCCTTAACAAACTTAATAATCACGTGAAAAATCAAACTAAGTTTATCAAAACAAGTGTGAGGTATCAACAATTAAACAAGAAATGTACTAGAACAAAAGGGCATCACTCCATCAAACAACTAACTGTTTCCCTGGTCTTAATTCACTTCAGCAAAACTAAAGGAACAAAACATGTTTATCACTTTGCCTTATGCACACAATTAATCCTATTCACTAAATTAAAAATTTTAAATACAAAAATTTATTTTTAAATTCAAAATTTATAATTAGAATTCACAACCTGAAAAAATTTACTATTACTTGCAAACAACAAAAAATTTAATTAATTCCTGAATTAAATTATTAAACAAAAGTAAATCACAAAAACTTTAATATATCAAGAAACTAAATTAATCAAGCAAAATTTAAACTATCAAGAATTACTCAAGATTTGAAAAGAAAATCTTAGCAAATGAAAATTAAATCAAGTATGCAATGTTAAATTATTAAGAAATACTTAAATTGCTAAGTAAATAAATGTTAAATCACCACTATATAATATGTGAAAAATTAAGAAATTGCAAACACAAGAAGGCACAAAAATACACAAAATATTTTCCAAAATAATTTTCCTAAGGCAAAAACTCCTCAATATACCTATTATACCATGGTAATAATTAGTAAAATTTACTTTACCTTACACAAGCTTGTGTAAACTTTCACAAAATCACCTGAAATGCAGCTGCTTGAGAAAACACACTTTTTGTTAGGTGCTGTTACACACTTTTCCTACAT
The DNA here is from genome assembly GCF_040412425.1 of Macrobrachium rosenbergii. NCBI lineage: Eukaryota > Metazoa > Arthropoda > Malacostraca > Decapoda > Palaemonidae > Macrobrachium > Macrobrachium rosenbergii. The sequence continues at coordinate 69,253,579 of NC_089744.1, read as the reverse complement.
TCAGATCTCAAAAACTAACATTAATGCCAGTGACCACACAAATATTTTACTTTAATAACTTCTCCCTTTTGAAGAGAGAGAGAGAGAGAGAGAGAGAGAGAGAGAGAGAGAGAGAGAGAGAGAAGACAAGGTCTCTGAAATCAGAATGAACAAACTTTTGATTACAGCAAGAAATGAAACAATCAGATGACATCATTATAAGGCATTTTGGGAACGAGATACAAGAGAAAATTCTAGAAGAGGAAGATTGCGTCACTTCTTGAGCAAAACGTTTTGAACGCAATCGCGACAATACACGTAACATTGTGAAATTATTCGTCTTCTTCTCATATGGGACAAAGCTTTTACAGAAATCTTAACATGATCAAAACAGACTGCAACTGGCTAATTATGACTGGCATGTTTTAAAAACAAAACGAAAAACAGGAGTTGGTATCCAGAACAGAGCAGCTATTCTTATCTCTCACCTGTCAACGCGTTATCTTTCACAATGACACTCGAAGCAAAACAAGCCTTCGCTACCATACACAAGTGTTGCTGATATACTACGTTACTATTAAAAACGTATTATTAATCGTAAATTACGCTGTTAATGTATGTATAAGCCTGCCTTCAGTAGCCATCCTGTAATGAGTAGCTGTATTTCCCAAACAACATGCAAACAAACCGCAATAATATGGTTATCTTCATATAATGACCGTAGAATTACGGTTCTTAATAAACATACATTTAACAAGCATAAAAGATAAGGTACATGTTTCCTCCGTACTTTTCCAGAACGGACATGTAGTTGTTGGGATCCAAACGAAGTCTTAAATGTTGAGACATAAATTCCAGATATATTTGGTTACCATAATCTTCAGTATGGTGCAGAAGAGTTTCTGATTTTACAAGCCTGCAATATTTAAAACAAGGCTGAGCAATTAGGCCACCGAAAGGTTCATTTTCCTCAAAATTTACACACGCATCCGTACATTGTGCGACTTGCTGAGCCTCTGTGCTTTGCCTTCCGCAAATTTTCACTCATCTGCAGCTTCCCTTCTCGTAGTTCTCATCGAAGTAGGTGTGAGCCTTCCATGTTTTCTGACGCCCACAGAAGCCCAGCGGACGCTACCACTTACTATTACCGGAATTTGGTCTCTTACAGCACACCCTGACATCTTACTACTACAGGAATGATAAATACTTTGGCACACCTGTTAGTAACATTGGCACACACTCTCAGAAATCAATTCCAATCAAAGTATCTCACCAGCAGAAAGAAAACAAGGTAAACAAGAGAAGGAATAACTCTCCCGTCAGACAATACAGCAGAAATTTTCGCCAAAAACATGAAAAGTAAGATGAATTAGATGCAACAACAAAACTTGGAATACAACAAAAACAACAGTCACAACAGTATTTAGAGCAACGATGAAAGACAATAAAAGATTCACCGTAGAATGTTTTAAATGTTGTTTAATTTGTCACAGAAGCATCAATCGGTCACAATGCACAATGAGTCACGCCTATATTTAATTCCATTTATATGTACATTAAACCGGATAATAACATTCAAGGTATGACTAACGCGCTGGATTAACGCTATGATTTATACTATATTTTACTGATAATTTAGTATGCAAAAATAACTTTATTTATATATATGTAAATACACACATACATACATACACACATACATATATATATATATATATATATATATATATATATATATATATATATATATATATATATATATATATATCCATGTAAATATGAATTTTTTCACAAAAATGTCTAAGATCTAATGCCAAGGCAATAACGAAAGGCCTTTGACCTTCTGACCTTGATTCCTAAACTCAGAGAAAACAATCTCAAGAAAAATTCATCTAAGAGAATGCTTAGCTATGATTTGAATGTATTTGTTTCGAGGATTTCGGAGTTGCAGAGAACTACTATTTTCATTTTCATTTTATTCGAAAATGGAAATATGATCTTGCAAAACGAGAAAGCTACATATTTACTTCGTATGTTATGCCGCGTATGGAATGACGCACAATAACCAGAACATAAAGAAAAAATCAAGAAAAGGAGGTAAGTAGACAAAAATGAAATCGATATTATTTAAAAAAAAATTAAGAGTGTTATTTACAGGAAACGAGGCTGAAAGGATCTCACCCTGCTGTTACCACAGGGCGAAAACATAAAATAAAAAAAATAAAAATTTCCTACAATATGTTACTTCAAAGCAGATCTTATGCAACTCGATTCGCAATATCAAGCGAATCAAAAATCAAAACAAAAGAATTTATATTGCCACACTGACCATCGTAAGAGAGAGAGAGAGAGAGAGAGAGATATCCTCGTAATAAATCTAACAAAGTTGCAACGTAAGAAGAATCGTCCTATAATTAACACGAGCATATTTCCATAAATATGACCTTCTCCACCTGAGACTTGTTAAGAATGAAAAATGTCGAGATGTCAAGAGTTCTTGTTGTGAAAGGCTAATTAATCTGTAGTGCCCTTGTACACCTGCTGATTCTGCGTATATTTCGGGTTTTCTTTAAAATTCCAAGTTTGCGAAAAGACGTCATTGGAAAAGATAATACCATAAACGAATGGCACCGAATTTTCTGTGGAATGTGTTTACTTTCAGAGAGAGAGACAGGGATATAGTCATGAGAATGGCGATGACTTCGTTGAGTTCCATAGAGAATTGTTTACCTTCCAAATGAAAAACAACAAATAATGAAAAGTGTTTTAGAATACATGAACTGTTCCTACTGAAAAAGTTGGTAAATAAATAAAACTGAATAATTAAAGTGATGCCTGAACTTACGCAGTTTCTCGAGATAAGATTGGGCCGCCTAGGTAACTTACCTGAAAAGTAAAAAAAGAAGAAAATCTTAGACAATGCAATCTATTTTTTCCATAAGGATTTACTTTCTTAAGCATTATTTTTATTAGATCGAAAACCTACTTATTATCACTGGAACCACATACCTAATCCAATAAAACTATCATTGTTACCATGTTTAAGAGTATCTATATGGCAATTACCGGCAATGCCATCATTCACCTGAAAACTCGTATCATTGCGTATATGATAATACAAGCAACATCAACGATTTCAGTGGCTGTAGGTTTAGTGAACGCGCAAAAAATTTGGGGCTGCATTCTTATTGCAGAAAAACAAATAATAATCAGAACTGTACTGCAAAATTCTCGGTGCTAAGTCTGTACCTGCGCAGCCATAAATTTTAACTTGAGAGGCCATTAATGTTAACTTTGTTACCTTAGCCACAGAAAATTAAGTCAGAAAACAATGGGGTATTCAGAAGTATTCTCGTGGAGGGGACTATGTGCAAATACACTATTCCAAATTCTCATATTCCTTCCCTTCTCCATCTGGGAGCAGGTCAGTAACGCAGGGAATGTAAATATATTATGAGGTGGGTCCATTTCAAATTCCGGCTGAGGGGCACAGATTTAAATGCCATGGAGTTCAAAGTTCAATTCAGTGATTTTTATTCGTACTTTTATATTGAAAATTTAATGCAATATGACAATGCATGTGGACCTAGATTTCCACAGTATAAGATCATCCTCCAATTTCGTAAGGTACTGAAGGTGCGCGTTAATCTAACTACAACATAATGGTGTGAATGATTAAAAACCAATATAGTACCATCCAATGTACAAAATAAATGTACAAGAAACAAATTTCACCTACAGTGATAAGCAACATACCAAGACCAATATCTAAGAAAATAAAGGTAGTAACTAGAAATGATAATACTTGTATCACAAGTAAAAGAAAAATACAAACGTCAGTATAACCTCATTATGAAAGAGCTACACAGCAACATCAGATTATTAAGTTTACTCTTATTTACTAATGAAAGCCCAGTAACCCGACGTTCAATCAGCACAAATCCCAATATTTCAAAGTTGTTCCAGAACTTGCAAAAATCACTCGAGAGATTTTTCCATTTATATACTTTCAAAGTTTTAGACAAATACTGTGTGGCAAGTTAATAAACGGCATTAATTTCGTATAATAGTTTTTTGTAACTAAATTCGTGAGCATTACATGTTATTTTCTGAAATGCCGAAGCTTTAACGGATGTCTTGCCATTTTGCATTAACTCAGATTGAAAAGTTTTTAAGAAAAGTAATGTAGACTTCTAAATGTCTAAGATGCTACCGTTATTTTAGCCAATGTGAAAAAAGTAGTAAACTTAAAAGTATAGCAATTTAAGCAAAGGATTCCTTTACTCATACATGTATAGAAATATTCGACAAATGCCACGCAAAAGCAAAAATAAATAAAACATGGTTATACGCATAAAACGACGGAATGTCTAACGGGGATAAAAATGATACATAGACATAAAGAAAGAGAGAAAAAGAGAGAGTGAGACATTTCCGTGTCTATAAATATATCCATATTCATATTTTCTAGTGAGGAAGGATTTCGTGATGTCGGACGCTACAAGGTCTGCAAGTTATTGCATTCCATCCGTTCTCTTTCAAAACAAAAACAAAAATACAAGAAATATCAGAAAAAGACTGCTCCATATTCCAGAGAACAAAATATCCTAAAAGGCTTTAAGAGAGAGAGAGAGAGAGAGAGAGAGAGAGAGAGAGAGAGAGAGAGAGAGAGAGAGAGTTTTAAGATCCAACAAAATCCTATCCATCACGAAGACGGGCAACCTTTCTTACATCACGTACTCCTTGTGGCGAAAATATTTCGAATATAATCGTAAGGCGATTAATTATATCTGAAAGTGACTAATACCATGACCAAGAGCTTTACAGCTTAAAGCTTATGTCTGGATAAAATAATAACAAAAATAATGCGAAATAATCACGATGCTGTCTGTATCAGCATCATTATCTTTACTTTTTTAACTGGAAATCTGAATATTCATTTCGACTCGTAATGTCGCAAGAAAGTAAGATACCGCTTAATGAAAAAAATCTCATATACTCCCTAAAGAGAAAAAACTAAAAGAAAAATTTTGTGAGTTAGTTCATCTTATGTCTGATAATACGCAACCACAGAAATCACCCACCCCCGCCCCCGCCCCACAACCGCCCATCATCCCCAAGCTCTTCTAACCCTTTCAGAGAGAGGCGCTTCAATAACATCCGATGTAGAGATACAATCACTCTGAGAATGAGACGCCGTAATTGCCAAGATGTAAAGGACTGATAAGACATAATGTCTGCATTTTTTTTTTTTTTTTTACTTTTCATTCTCCCCACTGATGAATTATCATTAAGAGACGAAAGGGTTCAATTTAGATGGTTAGATTCGTTTCAGAATCCTTTCGGCTATTATCAAATTTTAGTAAAGAGGACGGGCATGAAATGAAGGTTTTATTTTTTCTTTATTTAGGTTATCAGATAAAGGATGCAATATCTGTAGAATGGGTATCTGACTCAAACTGAATGATGACTGGAACTCAGTGTACCGGCCTTGTGCCAGAAAAGAATCGGATCCTTCTTACATGGTAAACTGGAATATATATATATATATATATATATATATATATATATATATATATATATATATATATATATATATATATATATATATATATATATATATACATATATGCAAAAAACTAAAGGGCATCATAAACTAGTTCCTTTAATGTATCACGTTACTAGACACTGGTTACCTACCAAATATATATGTATATATATATATATATATATATATATATATATATATATATATATATATATATATATATATATATATATATATATATATATATATATATATATATATATATATATATATATATATATATATATATATATACACTTACATACATACATACATACGTGTGTCTGTGTGTGTGCGTGCTGTGTGGCCATCTGCATACGCATTGGGAACGGTAACATGAAAATTTGTTTTACATTAGATGGATTCAATACCATCGCTGCCGTTATGAACAATATACACTGGAATCTGTATTTGCATTTACTTATCTTGACTCACTCAAACCAAAGTTGAACAAACAAGGTTTTCCCACACACACACACACACACAGAGAGAGAGAGAGAGAGAGAGAGAGAGAGAGAGAGAGAGAGAGAGCGCCTTTATGTAAATGGCCTTAACTATTCTTGTTTTGTGTTGCTAAGAATATACTGAATTTAAAATCTAGACTAAATAACATTACGGCTTCAGCAAAAATCGTACATAAGGTTTTCGTATTAGAAAGTCGGAGTAAAAATTAACGTTTTATTTAGTATTCAGTTGAAAATGTTCCTATGTTACGGAAAATAAGTCAGGATTTCGAAAAAAATTACAGAGAAACATACGGACAATCGGTCTAAAATATAAATGAGTATATATTGTATACACAGTTATATATATATATATATATATATATATATATATATATATATATATATATATATATATATATATATATATATATATATATATATATATAATATATATATATATATATATATATATATATATATATATATATATATATATATATATATATATATATATATATATATATATTACACACAGAAACATACAGCCAATCGGTCTAAAATGTAAATGAGTAAATATTGTATACACAGTTTTGTGTGTGTATATATATATATATATATATATATATATATATATATATATATATATATATATATACATACATATATATATATATATATATACATATATATATATATATATATATATATATATATATATATATATATATATATATATATATTATATATATATATATATATATATATATATATATATATATATATATATATATATATATAGTGTAAAATTATAATAGCATTGACTAAAATATGGGAATAAACAAACTGAAAGGATTATTTATGGTCCTGCTGAATACAGCGAGTGCAAATATATTTTACTACCATGGCGACTCTCGCTTAACCATAAATTCTAGCGAATAACGGTGGGCAACGACCCATGCAAGCAAATGCCCAAAACCAGTGAGGAATGCTTGTACCTAGAAGGGGCGACAAAATTTACCTTCATAGTCTGAAGTTTAATTTGCAGTAGGTTAACTTACGACACTTCAGCAAAGTCATATACTGGCCCTTCTCTTCCATATATCATTACTAAGTAAATATTTCTTATAAATATGAAACAAATTGAGTTCAACACAGAGACGACTCACACCTAATAATGTTTTACAGAACAAAATTCCTGAGCGACTGATGTTCGTAGTTGTTTTCCGTTACTAGCAAAGGCAAATGGCCGAGCTAACAGATTCCCTCGAAGGGAAAAAAGGAAACTAAATGAGTCGAAGCAGAGGGAGCGAAGAAATTCTACTCATGAATGTATATAGAATGTGCAGCTATACTCTCTATATGTAAGTACATTACGTTCAGGACTATTGTAAATCCACTACAAAATTATAGAAAGAGAAAGTGATTATCCTAATTCGTTGTAACTGGAAAATGTGAGACAGGGAGGCTAGCGTATTCAGAAGTAGTAACAAAAGGAGCAGAAGACGGGGGAAATTATTTTACCAGTCTTCTCTTGACCGATTCAAGACTAATTTGTTCTTCACGCGTAATAGTCGAGAATTTCCTTTCATCTACTGATTCAAGTGAACAAATCTAGCATAAAAGATATGAAAGTGATTTTGTACATTTATTTGCACGGTCCTATTGATTTAGAAAATAGTGATAATGATGGTGGTGCTCATTATGTCAATTTCGTTCTGATATTCGCCCTAATTACCATTATTTACGAAACATGCTTGAATGCAGTCGACCTAATTTTAATATTAAAATAAGCCGAAATTATTGGCTCGTGAATTACTACTGCTATTTCTTCCACATAACTGATCATTGAATAAAAGTATAAAAAAAATTATATTAATATATAAACCAAAACTACATGACACAACAAAAGCTCTTCTCATACAAAATGTGCTGCTAAGAAATAGATGTTTAGTGACTGCAGATTCTACAATCACCAAGATGAAATTTTCAATTATCTGTTTGCAGATAAGATCACTCATTGAAAGAGACGCCCGCACTGTCAAGATGTAAAAGGGTGATTAAACATTATCTCTTAATTCCTTTTCATCTTACTCTCATTTTCTTAATCACTGCTTTAATATCTCGACAAAAATTAGAATGAACAAACCTTTAACCTGATTTCTTTTCGAACGAAATCACGTATTTTTAGCATTTTAACATGGGTGGGGGGAGAACAACACGTGTTTTGGACTGAAATGTTTTTTATAATCTTATCTCTGTAATGATACTTTCATACAGCACTATAAAATCATTGAGATACTTGATTTCTCCGTTTAAATTCAGAACTGCAAGGAGCGCAATTCTTAGCCTTCGAAGAAGCTCTCTTAAACAGCACTTTTCTTTACCGACTAAAACCAACGTTAATCTAATTACTCCGGTCATATGTAGGAGTGTGGAGTCAAAAAGGCGGTAAGCGCCAAATACAGAACATGCTACAATTTGCGCTCAAGGCTTTGTAATATTACAAGTCATGTAATTTCATTACTTTTAATGGGTATGAAAAAATATCTAAATAATGGTTTTACTTTATTGTATATGACAGTGTTTGTACGCCAAGGATACGAACTTTTACAACGCGATGGATAGCTATTTACAATTTTTGTGTGCTTCAGTTGCATTTCACTATTGTATGTCTTGTAATTACTGATAATAAGTATGATGCGAAAAACTTACAAATGTAAAAAGTGGAAAAGAAAAAGAGGTTAAACGTCAATAGTAAATCAAGTTAATTAGCCTATTATCTGCCATGGGAATTTGGGGTCGGAAGTGCTTTTAGGTTTTTTTGAAGGTTCAAGTTCTGTATAAGGGAGACGTTTAACTTTTGTGAAGTTTCTGCCAGGGAAAATAAACTACATTTGTTTTAATTATATCTATACATATTTACCAATTCTTACAATACAGCAGAAACTACATTGTTTTACATGCACCTGGATGAAACTCCTTTTGGAAACCGATGCTGTGTGAGGAAGGCTGTAAGACCAAAATAACGGCAAATGCTTATTAACCTTAAATGCTCTTTCGCCTGACGTTGTTTGATACAATGGACGTTAGATAGAGTGTTGAAACGATGCTATGGAAAGTTCTTGCTTGGCTATAGACAAGAAGAGGCATACACGTACAAGCACCAAATTCATCCACGGGCAGTACTGATCTAGGTAGCTCATGCCCTTTTCCTGATGATTTTAGTACTCGAGTAATGGATGACGATGAAGTATCTATTTACTTATCTGTTCGAACGGACGTGCGTACACACACACACACACACACACACACACACACACATATATATATATATATATATATATATATATATATATATATATATATATATATATATATATAAAATGACTGATATGTGTATGTGTAACCAGTTCATGATATGGCTCACTATCAGTAGTCTTGACTGTGAACAATGACCCCTGCCATGATTCTTTCGGTCATTACTCGTGCACGGATTTACTTCAGCCAAAGCAGATGAAACATGGTTCTCAAAATAAAAGAGAGATAGGGACAGAGCTAAATGAAATGCAATAAGCTAATAGTATATATTAAATAGTACTGCTGTTTAAAGAAAAACTAAAAAATATTGAAGCAATTAAAAGATTCTGAGTTTTCTCTCATCCTTAAAAGCCAGTTTAAAAAAAAATTCCTAACCTCTGGCTACCCTATTATTTTTAAACCCAAAACAATGCTCAAATCATAACTACCCATTTCATGGATAAAGTTATCCGGGTATAAATAAAAGAGAAAGAGCAAAATGCCATTCAGTGCAACGCTGTTGTAACGTTTGAAGCCATAACAGCGCCCATCTCCCTGCACCGATAGACTCATGATCAGCAGCGAATCCTAAAAAAGATGGCGGCCGAAATAATGGTCCAGTTTTTCCCCTGCCATAAATATCCCAAACACGTGAAAAAGATATCCTATGCTTGTTTCGGGTGTTTACGCTCTTTGGCTAAATCAGTGGGTTTCAACCTGTGGGTCATGGCTCACTGGTGGGCCATGGGCTGTTCTAAGGGGGAGCCCATGCCACGGACAACTTCAAAATAGTATTTAAAAAATGGAAAATCATTTACAGTACATGCAGGCCAGTGCTTTCTTTCATATATGAAAAAGTATAATTTGAGTTTTGTTTGCAATGCACAAAATTTATTTACTGTAAATGAAGGCCAGTGCTTAATTTCATAAGTGAAAAGTGTAATTTTAATTTTGATTACAATGCACATGATTTATTTACATAATTCCATAAAGAAAAATGTAAAACTAATAAAGTGTTCTGATAATGCTTTATAATAATTATATTATCATCATTACACAATTCTGAAGGGCAGTGGGCCATGAGTATTTAGGGATGCCAAAAATGAGCTATAGGCACAAAAAAGTTGAAAACCACGGGGCTGAATGCAACTGAAATTAAGATGAGAGAGAGAGAGAGAGAGAGAGAGAGAGAGAGAGAGAGAGAGAGAGAGAGAGAGAATGACCCATTCACTTTTGTAACTATAAGACAGAGAAAACCATTAAGTTATAATTTTCAGAGAGAAAGGGAGAGTAAACTAAACTACTAACACATAATTTTAAGAAGGAAGAGAGAGAGAGAGAGAGAGAGAGAGAGAGAGAGAGAGAGAGAGAGAGAGAGAGAGAGAATGACCCATTCACTTTTGTAACTATAAGACAGAGAAAACCATTAAGTTATAATTTTCAGAGAGAAAGGGAGAGTAAACTAAACTACTAACACATAATTTTAAGAAGGAAAGAGAGAGAGAGAGAGAGAGAGAGAGAGAGAGAGAGAGAGAGAGAGAGAGAGATGACCCATTCACTTTTGTAACTATAAGACAGAGAAACCATTAAGTTATAATTTTCAGAGAGAAAGGAGAGTAAACTAAACTACTAACACATAAGAATTTTAAGAAAGAGAGAGAGAGAGAGAGAGAGAGAGAGAGAGAGAGAGAGAGAGAGAGAGAGAATGACCCATTCACTTTTGTAACTATAAGACAGAGAAAACCATTAAGTTATAATTTTCAGAGAGAAAGGAGAGTAAACTAAACTACTAACACATAATTTTAAGAGAGAGAGAGAGAGAGAGAGAAATTATTTTATTCTCATAGCTCTCTGAGAGAAAAAACCATTGGCACATGATTTAGAGAGAGAGAGAGAGAGAGAGAGAGAGAGAGAGAGAGAGATTTGGTTTATGTTCATGTTTCCATATATATCTGCAAATGGGATGGTATTGAGAAGGGGTATTCGATGATGAAAGAGTGATTAATGTGGTTTTGTTGGACATAACTACTGATATATCATTTCAGTGATAAACTAGACAATATTTTCTTATTCCACAGCACCAGTCATTTAATACCTTATTGAATGCGAGAAAGCGAGAGGAGTATGAGGTAATTACGATAACTATTCCTGAGCAAGATAACCTCGAGCAGATATTGATTAATGTATTCCCGATGAATATTTGGTCATTTACACATATATGGGTAAAGACAATAAGGGTTGTATGCAATTTACTCTCGTAACTATATATATAGCATGTGCCTGTAATACTCTCAACTCAGCGCTGACGCAAATATAAAGGTAGCACGAATGAAAAAAGTCCCTTGAAAAAAGATAATGAAAACAATCAGAGACGAACAAAGCGGCAGTGCACTGAGTTTACATTGATGTATCACATTTCTTTACTAAAAACGATACCAAACACACTTAATTTACACATGACAGTGGGCTACAAAACAAATTGCGCTATTTCACTAGATACGATTCTACACGCACGCTGCGTGTCTATACAATCATACACATAAAATTCCCATTCAATAAAAAATTCTTACTCTGGCTTTCGTACTGGTTCATTCTACCCCATGATGAGCTAGATAATAGCAACTGAAAGGTAGGCTCTATTACTATAAAATTTAAGGCATAACTCTCAGCATAAACCTGAAATTATTCTGGAATAATTACAGCTTGTGAAGGGTTGTGAAACACTGAAACAATCCTCAATCTCTCTGAGTATCTTAATGAAGATAATATATCATTAATGAAGAAATATAGAGATATGCATTTAAATCAAAAGTGGAAAAACTTATTTTGATTGAAAACCAATGCTTATACATGCTTACGTACACATAAGCATACAAACACAAACACACACACACACAACAATATATATGTATATATACACATACACACACACACACACACACACATATATATATATATATATATATATATATATATATATATATATATATATATATATATATATATATATATATATATATATATATTCCACGATTCAATATCATAGTTTCCGTGATGGACAATATTTATGCCTAAATTGTTATTCAACTTTCTTACCCTAATTCACTTAGTATTAACTTGAACACACGACGTTTTCAAAATAGAGAGAGAATAAACCCCTTTTGTACCACATTTTTTGTAAATGATATTAACAGAACACTTATTTTTCCGAAATGATCATATAATCTTTATTTAATACCGAAAAGTGGTAAAAATTCGTCCCTCTCTCTCTCTCTCTCTCTCTCTCTCTCTCTCTCTCTCTCTCTCTCTCTCTCTCTCTCTCTCTCTCTTATCTGAACTATACAGAAATGTACTAGATGTTTAGTAAAAGGGAAAAATATCATACGTGAATGAAAAACCCCCAAATTCCCATACAACACTGCTGTGACGAGATGTTTAAGGCAGCATCAACCAATTTCCGTACATCGCAACCCTTGTTATCAACAACGAATGGGAAATAAAATGGTCCTAAATGCCACTACATTTTTCGTTCCATAAAAATTCAAAACAATATTTTCAAATATGCACGGTACGATCTGTCTGTGATTTTTGGAGGGCTTGAATAATTACGGATGTATATATAATGATTTCGACAAAACGAGAGAGAGAGAGAGAGAGAGAGAGAGAGAGAGAGAGAGAGAGAGAGAGAGAGAGAGAGAGAGAGAGCTCCATTAGTTTTCATGGTGCAAATGGAAGAGTTCAATTTATGTTCATGTCGCGTACATATCAATAAGTGGGGAGGGGAGGGCGGTTAATAGGTGGTGGGTGGGGCGAAGGCGTGATGATCACAGCATGATTAAACAATTTTCCCGGAATTGGAATTGGAGTACTACAAATTAGCATGCGAGCCATTCTTTTCATAAAACAAAAAAAAAAAAATCCATTATTCTTTTCATTTTCAGACTGACGGGAATCTAAAAACTTTTGAGAAAAATTGAAAAAATTTATATTCATATATGCATATGTGCACACACACACACACACACACACACACACACACACACACACACACATATATATATATATATATATATATATATATATATATATATATATATATATATATATATATATATATATATGTGTGTGTGTGTGTGTGTGTGTATGTATGTATGTATGTGTGTGTGTATGGGCTCACTGATGAAGATTATGAGTATATCATTCAACTTTTAATTCACCATCATAAGGTAAACTACAATAAATTGCAGGACCTTTCACTAGATTTATTCCACCCTTTTCATACACACTAACTAATATGATATATCTTACACATCATGCATGCAAATAAGGCCAGTCTCATTTGGCCGAAGCATACAAGAAGGGAAAACAAATAAGACATCCTTTCAAGCAGTCGACTACCAACTTGCAGTAAACTTCGCTCAGTGATATACAGATAAAACAAGTTACCTATCCACGGTAAATCGTCTTACGCTGTTGTTTCTGTTACCTCCTTTATTAGTTAAACTGCTGAGTACTTTACATTTAAGGACAGCGGATTAATTTGACTAATTTATTCCTGTGTACTGTAAGCACGACAATCGACATTATTTCAGAATGAGTAGCTATAATTTTGCTGAAATGTGTCAACATGTTTGGCCAATAAAATTTTTTGATAGGCAGATAGATAGAACCGTTTTTAACGATCAGTGAATTGCTATTCCAATTATTTCTTGACCCTGTAATAGACAATTACTTTGGCTGTATTTGAAAATTATACTAACACACACCCAGCATACACACACACACACACACACACACACACACACACACACACACATATATATATATATATATGTGTGTGTGTGAGTGTGTGTGTGTGTGTGTGTTTGTGTGTCCCCGTGCGTAATCACAAGAAGAGAGTAAACACTTTGCATCAGGTTATAGCCAATACAGAGCTCATAACCAAATCAATGACATCGAAAGATTGCATATGCAATTTATGAAAGCTATTCTAGCAGACTCGTAAGCTCGCTTCGAAATTGGCTGTAAAGCCTCGGCTAATGTGCATCAATTTCCCATATTAGTCCAGGTAATGAAGTTCTACTAACGAAGCTTCAAGGGGGATTTTCGCGCAACTACGAGCATCACATATACAAGGCAGATTGTTACAGTATCAGTCAGTGTCTGAATGCTCTTATGTATGCATATGTTAGTTTTTCACTAAATAAGCTACACTTGTCACAGCAGAAATCAGAACAAACATTTACAACATTATAAAACATAATAACCCATTGTCTTCTTTTCTATGTTAATATATATGTTTTGAGTAATCTTCATAATGACATACCTTGAAAAGGGGCAACTATTTAGGGGAAAAATGTTCAACTGATATACTTGAAGAACGCAAGACTTACGTAACCTAACAGCGGGCAACGAAAAAAGAAAAAGAAATAAATAACTGACGTTAGTTCACTAAGGATGTATGCATTCTAAGGTTTATAAAAGATCTGTTATGAGGATTATTGTATGTATCTACCTGGTTTGTGAATGTCCATATGAATAGGCACTCATACAACAACTAATAAAATATTACAAGGTGTACAATATGGTTAACTATATACCGGAATGGATTAGCATATGAATATTTAATGAAAGGATGCCATTATTTATAGTGAAAAGGACAGACAGCAACAGAAAAACAACGAACAGTGTTACAGAAAATGACAGTCACTTTGAAGATACACAAATTAAACTAAGGCAAGAGTAAACACAAATATGACAGTATAGTCCTTTTCTAAACTGACTGAACAAAAGACAGCGACATCAGAGTTTCAGGGCCTTTCTAATCTTAAGTACTATAGTAAGTGAAAACCATTACTCTTTTTCAAAATTCTACATCTATGAAAAGTAGAAAAGTATTTCATACATATATATACATGTGTATATTATATATATACACATAAATATATATATAATATATATAACTTACACACACACACATATATATATATATATATATATATATATATATATATATATATATATATATATATATATATATATTCGTAATCTCTTTGTCAAAGTAAGGTAAGGAATTTAATTACAACAAAACGCAAATTATTACATAAAAACTGTTGTATTCCAAATACGATAGACTGAACCTCACCACCAAGAGAACACTGAAATCGAAAACTCAAAGACACATGAATACGAAGCCGGCAATGAAACATCTTCACTTCAGTATGATGTGCATTTCGAAGGGCGGTCTGCCTTAGCAAAAGAAGACCACACATCCATTTACTGGGAACGTTATTCTTCATTTTCCCTTCCCCTCCTTTTCTTCATGGACCCCGAGTGCAGAATTCAGTCTCCAGCCGCCAAAGGAATGCTTTTAAACAATGGCAAAAAACCACTGGTGTTCGAAATACCATTTTACGGCGAAGATATTTGCTCATTTTTTACCTCCTAAAAATGTTTGAAAGCCACCAGAATTTTAAAAGCTAAGAAAAGTAAAGACCTTCCTGTATTATTGTAAGTATTTTCAGTCTACTCATAATCATAATCTATGGCTGCATATACGTATACACATGCACGCATTCACTCACACACACCACATCTATATATATAGTGTATACACACACATATATAATATATATATATATATATATATATATATATATATATATATATATATATACACACACATATACATATATATATATATATATATATATATATATATATATATATATATATATATATATATATACGTATATATACTCAATGTGCATACTTTCCGTCTAGAATACATATCCAAATTAAACTAATATTAACATTCACGTTTTATATCATTTGGAAGAATGCAGCTCTCTCTCTGACTGACTGCTTGAATTACAAGTTCAACCGTAAATCTACCCTAAACTGTAAGGAATCTCAGTCTATTTTTAGTGGCCATTCTCCTGTTTTTATAACAATTCTGTTTCTCTTGTAGTTCCGGGACATACTTTTACCGTACGTCCAGAGATTAGAATCCTTTGACCTGTTTCTGTTGTTCTTGATGAATATTTTTATCTCCTAGCAATGTTTCCCTCTTTCCAACAATGTCATTCAAATACCTCTCTCCAGGAACTGGGTTTCAATATCACTGAGTCTTTTGTGATACCATTAATGTGGATCTAGATAGCCTCTCTGAATGGGACAGACAAAATATGGTCTGTTTCATTGCTCCCTACACCAATCATCCGCTTCATAAAAATACACTTTGTCTTCGTTGTGATACTCTCTCTCTCTCTCTCTCTCTCTCTCTCTCTCTCTCTCTCTCTCTCTCTCACACACATGTATGTATGTGTATATACATGATGTATGTATGTGTATATACATGATGTATGTATGTGTATATATATATGTATGTATGTGTACGTGTCTATATATATATATATATATATATATATATATATACAGACATACATACATACATACACACACACACACACACACACACACACACATATATATATATATATATATATATATATATATATATATATATATATATATATATATATATATATATATATATCCTACATGAGCTTTTCCTCATGAGGAGTAGAGTGACACCAGAAAGTGATAGCCTTCCATTTTACAGAGTTTGTTGGGATGATGTTGTTAGGCTCATGTCCTACCAGTTACATAATTCCTTGCTTCGAGAAACAGAGGTGTAATGAGACATACGTGCATGATGGTATCCGCATGTGAGTGTGTGCGTTTGTGAGATGAAATATCATGAAGGATCATTTTTACGCTTTGAAATGAAATATTCACACTCGGGCCCGCTAGCTCCACCCTAAACCAACACTTGGGAACAAGAAAGCATCAGCAATAAAGTAGAAAAGTCCCTCCTAAAACACCAGTCCCTAACGTGACTCCTGACTCAGCGGAGGGGACATTATCAGAACAGGAGATAACCATTTCTTCCTTCCCCCACATAACACCGAAGGGGCGCTTTGGCTAGGGCGTTAACTTTACCATACTTTACCATTAATGGTTAATAGGTTCCCCATCAGATCCTTTATTATGGCGATTAAAGCAATTTACCATTCTCGCGGAGCGTGCCGTCTCTAGTTGGTTTGGTCAATTATGAATTTGTGAGGCATATCACTTTAGCCTCTTATATGTTCTCCATAAAAATTATCTATATGAATGGAAAGTATATTATTTTTTTTAATTACGTGTAAACCACTTGTGAATAAATTTACAGATGGGAACAATAATGAAAATATGGTAATGGATCCTTCTTAATTTTTATGCACACATACACATAGATACGTGCATAGAACCTATGAATACATTCATAGTGATAAACAGTAATAAATACAAGGCACTGGAACTATCTTAATATATATGTATATTTACACATATTCATACAATCATATGTCAGTAGCATTTCTACAAATCATATAATAAAAAATACGCAAAGAATATTTTGATATGAATATTAGCATAAAGAATAATGATGAACTTTTACCAAAAGCAATAAACTACTAATAATCTTACATACATACATACATACATACATACATACATATTGTCAACGAAAGAACTATTTCCCACAATTTGTTATTAGGATAAAATGATGAATATATAAAAAAGTAAACAAAGGAAACCTACACACTTACAGACAAAACATTACAACCAAGCTATACTGACCACGTGTAGGAGAAATTCCATGAAAACGACCATCATAGAGAACTTTTACAGCCATCCTCTATCTTGTGGTTTCTCAGGACACGTACTTCGTAGGCTCCCAAAAAGGCAACATTATGGCCACTTCCAGAATACCTGGCTTTTGTATCTTTGACCATTTGTTGATGAAATTACAGAATGACATTGAAAGTAAAAAAAAAAAAAACATTTTTATTTAACTGTGCACCTCTAACGAACTGATAAATATAGGTTTGTGGATGTATTTCAGGAAGCAAATATTACGAACAAAGACACACAAACATATAATATATATATATATATATATATATATATATATATATATATATATATATATATATATATATATATATATATTATATATTTACAGGGTGTTTCAAAATCAGAGCCCCCCTCTACAGCATAAACAAAAATTGATATGGACAAAAACAAACGTAATTCAGAACAGGTATTTATTTATTTATTTAAGTTTCTCTCTGAGTATTTAATATTTTGTGTGGCCTCCATCTGCCTGTACCACAGCCTGCATTCTTGAGGAGTATGATTTCAGCAAATCGCAAATAAGCTGAGACTCAACCTCCATTTCCCTATGCACTTCGGTCACCTCTCTTTGCAAGTCGTCGAGGCCTGGTACACCATCATAGTTCACTGTGTGTGCTTCAACACGATCCTTCAAGATACTACCAATGTTTTCAGACACATTAAGGTCAGGGGACCTACCTGGAAATTCACCTGACGAGAAGATATCCATACCACTGTTTCGAAGCAGCTCCTGTGTCTGAAGAGCCTTGAAACATGGTGCCTTATCATACAAAAATGTGACTTCTTCAACAGATAACACATTTTCAGGATCTTTCAGGAAAGGAAATACTCCACCAGTAAGCAGTTTCTCTGAAGTATTCGTCATTCCATGACTGTCCTTTTTCTTTCATGATCCACATTAACCGTTTGGCTGTGAAACAGAGAAAAATTCCCAAACATTCAGGAAATTTCACAACTTGGCAATAGCGCATGTCATCACTGATATCATCCAACTTTGCAGCCTAAATGATGTCATTTTTATGATTTCACTTCCTGACTGTGTAAATGAAGATTCATCTGATGCGGCAACATGGAGAAAGTCAGCTTCATCCCAATCCTTAAGAAATGAACCACAAACCCATGCACGGTTTTCTCTCTGTTGCTGAGTGATGTTGGGCTTGCTGATAACATGAAATGGCCTGATACCAGATTTTTTTCAACTCACAATATACAGCACTATAACTTCTCTTCTTTCTCCTTTTTGTTTCTAGTTCAAGCGCCAATTTATGTAAAGACTTTCTTGGTCTGCCCACTGCCTCAGCTTTTGACTCCTGAGAAAGGACTTCAGGCCTTCCAAGATTCTCACTCTTTTCGTGACGACAGTCATATGGATTTTTGTTCCAGTTTCTTTTAACAAAGGATTCATCTCTTTTAATGTATTTAGCTATCCAGGAACGTGAAATGAAGGATGCACCAGCATCTCTGGCATCTCTGAAGGTTATAGCCCGGATTCGGTCATTCCATCTGATTTCCTCTGAGTCGTTAGCCATGGCTGTATCTAACTCCGTCACTCAGTCTGAAAATACAAAAAATGTAAAATGAAAAATAGTTTAATAGAAACTTAAAATAATGTACTTGGAGATAGGCTATAGCAGAAAACTTCATAACTTTCCATTTGTTCTGTGGAGGGGGCTCTAATTTCAAACACCCAGTATATATATATATATATATATATATATATATATATATATATATATATATATATATATATATATATATATATATATATATATATATATAAAGTAGCCTAATTCTGATGCCACGTATTCCAAGGCTGAGGAGCGCCTAGTTTAGGAGTGAGAACACCTTGAGAAGGCTATGTCATGTAAATGTTAGACGGGCCCTTCTTTGTTGAAGCCAGCGGCAATCGCACTTTTTCCTTGTAGAGAATGTCGAGAAAAGTGAAATAAAAGTTTTCTTTCTTTAATAAATATGCAAACCCAAAACCTGTACCGAGAAAGAACAGAATACTTGATGTTTTCGCAGTGGGTGCAAGAAGGGAGGAAACCAGAAGTTACTGTACCTAGAGTAACAGTAAGTTGTAGAGCTAAGGAAGAGATAGAGCATGTAGTGCCAGGAAGACTCTAGGTACAGGCTAAATAGTAAAAATGTGCTACTTTAAGGAATGTAAAGGACTAGAAGAGACTAAAAAAATATATATATATATATATATATATATATATATATATATATATATATATATATATATATATATATATATATATATATATATATAGGAAAAGTAATAGTAAGAGCCCAGGTATGGAAGGAATAAGAGTAACGGAGAATGTTTTTGGAAGAGTCTGCTCTGTCTGGATGAGTTTGGAAAACACGGAAGAGTTGTTACATCAGGGAATTTAATTGGAAAAGTATGTTATTCAAAAAGAGTGCTGTTGGTGACTGCAAAGTTTCTGGAAAATATGAGAATGGAGGATATCTTGAGGAATATATTTGGAGGGAGACTTGGGCATACATGGGTCATAAGTAAACTTGAGAAATATTAAATGGCGAGGAGAAATGTTTGGTAACATCATGTGTTAATTCAGAGATAGCAGAGAAAGTTGATGGATGTAATGTTCATAATGGGAGTAGAAAGAGGTAGATCTGATCATTATTTGGTTGAGGTAAGCGTTAATATATAGAATAATAAATATGTGTGTATATATAGAATAATAAATATATATATATATATATATATATATATATATATATATATATATATATATATATATATATATATAATATATATAAATCAGTTCCAGACGAAAGGGTAAAATGTTACTGCTTATGCAAAAAGCAAGTGAATTTAACGTGAAGGAAATGACAAGAGCGTTTCATGGGAAATAAACGAATTTTGGGCTAGATTTTACCAACCAAAAGTGGCAGGAATAGATGAGAGCTTATACATTATCATGATGGAATCATGAGGACAGCGGGAAGTTTTTCTAAACATTGAAGGGTAGCAACAGGAATTGATGAGATGAGGAAAGGCAAAATAAGAATGTTAAGAGTAAAGGTAAGCTAAATAATACCTTTGATTTCTAAGCTGCAACTTTAAAGGAAATGAGGTCTCTTGAAGCAAATCATAAAATAACAGATTTCTTGTAACTCAGCGTGGACAAGGATTTCCACTAATGGCCCAATTATTATTTGCTCTCCTAATTTTTCAGAGAAGTAAGCGAACAACTTTCTATTTTATTTCCCTTCAGTATAAAAAAAATCGTTTGTTGAATATAATATCTCTTTGCCTACGTATTTCATACTACCAACAAGTCACTGATGTCTCTTGCTAAATCGGATAAAACCCTCTATTTGGCCTGTGCTGGCATTTACGGGAAAATTTTCTCTAATTTAATTTACAGAACGGTTTTTTATTCCGAGGGAACCACTGCTTTTCCAATGACATGTTCATTGAGGACAGGGAAGAACGTTCACTGTAGTGTTTGAATTTCTTTACAATAAATTTATAAAGCTCAGTTGCTTTTTACCGAATCTTCAACTAACATTGGCTTACCAATCTATTCGCCTATATACATACATACACATACAAGAGAAAATAAACAACACTGAAGGAAATGCAGGTTTAAAATTATAATTTACGAAGGGTCAGGAGGATGATTAAAATAAGCACTACCAAGGAAATACTTTCATACTTATAAAGAGAAGAAAATACACCAACAGTTTCAGGCAAACTTAGGAGACCTTGTACGTGAGTAAGTAATGGCCAATCAACGCCAAACGACGCTTGCATACAGCTCTCCGTTGCCCAAAAGGATGGAACGAGGGAGGAGGGCTTCCTTGAAGAAAATGATCATGGAACTCTTGAATTGTCGATTTTAAGCAAAAATCTGATACAGCATGTTAAAAATATAAATATTGGAAGGAATATATATATATATATATATATATATATATATATATATATATATATATATATATATATATATATATATATATATATATATATATATATATATATATATATACACGAGAGAAAGAAAGAATGCGTATTTTTGTGTAAAATGAGAGAGAAAATTTGATAAATGGGGATTATTCGTGCAATTACGAAGTCACTGTTAATATAAAAAGAGGTTTCTTACGATATATCTCCACAACTCGTAAATCGTCTGATGACTTGTCTACCAAGCTTCCTGTTTTGTGGTATCGAAACCGTAAAACTTTCAAACATTAAGGCATATGTTGAGATAAAAGCATGTAAAATACCAAGGAGTATTCTGTGGGCGAACGCTGAGCTACGAGGGAAGGGCTGAGCATGATATAGCTTTTCTCTTTGATTCTGCGAACAGATTTACGTGTAGAAGTTCCAGGATAAACACATGAATACTTCAACGTTTGGGCTTTCCTCTTTCGATGTTTTATCTAGAATATCTTGTTTAGGGGGAATGTATTTTCAGATATGAGTTATGAAGACCGTTATGGATTTGTTAATTAGGAATTAGCATATTTAAATCTCAAAAACATTAACGAATCGTTTGGAGAATTATTAAAAATGCAGATGCAACTGCTTGAAGGAAATATTTCATAATTTTCATGGGGCAGTGCACCAGTGATGTATCAGTATACATACATATATTTACACACATACATATATTTAGACAGATAGATAGATAGATAGATAGATAGATAGATAGATAGATAGATAGATCGTCTCTCTCTCCAGCCCGTTAGCTAGGAAGTCAAATTTCATGGCGACTGGGGGAGACCCCCCACCAGGGGCGACAAAATGTAGGCGTCCTACTCCACACAAGGACAGGTCATGATAGTAAATGGGCCGCTAAGCTGGCCCTTAGTTAGTCTTAACTATAAAACCTATTTCCCTATGACCTTTGTGCTGGCTGTTATTTGCTTCTTTCAGATGTACCGCTGTCCTGTGGTCGCCGCGAGAATCAAGGGGACGATGACGTTACTGACTCGCTCTCACCCCATTCCCCAACACCGAAGCGCAAGGTCACTTCGCATTTAACTGCACTAAGTCTGGTGCTTCTGTCCTTCGCTCCCCCGCCTCTCGCCACGTGTCGGAACTTCTAAAAGAGCGGCCTGAATCCATCTTCTGCAAGCGAGCTCCATGCACAGATGCCATAAGGTACGTCCTGAAGTCGCAAGTAATGCCAGTGTTCTTTTCCTACTCCTGAATTTCTCTCAGTTTTCAGTATTTCCAAATTTTCATTCTCCTAAACAAAGTCCCTTTGTTTCCCACATCCTAGCATGCACATTTTCCCTCATGACTTGGTCCAAGCCTAAATTAAGTTTGTTCTGTGATAATAATTAGAGCATTCCCACCATAGTGTTACAATGTGCTAATTAAATCTAATTAATAATTCCCTCCATCGTGAATAATTCATTTCATGTGAGAGAAAGTCTTTATGTAAGTGAATGCCGACCTGGAATTCTTTTCCAGAATCCTGTTTTCTGGCTCTTAGTGTTCTGCCCCTGCCCTTGTGAAACAATTGCCTTAGAAGATTCAATTCCATCTTGCCACGGGCAAGATACTTCTTGCAATCGACAGTCCACAAGGGCTACGTGTTAGTCCCCTCAAGCGTTAATGATGTGCTAAAGTAAAATAATTTTACTAGCCAGTCTTACGCAGTTTATAAGATTCGTGTCAATTAATTTTTAGTTGCAAATCTGTAAATAAATTAATTTAATCTAACCGACTGGTTTGAAAGGCGACCTTCCCATTTTCTTTGAATAGATGTAATTTCAAGGTAAGTCATAATATCAATTACATTTATTACTTATATGTTCTGAGCTCTAGGTGTTGGCCCCTAAGGCAAAAATTCATTCAAAGTTCAATGTAACTCTTCCAACCGGACTGAGAACACACACACACACACACACACACACACACACACACATATATATATATATATATATATATATATATATATATATATATATATATATATATATATATATATATATATATATATATATATATATATATATATATATATATATATATATATATATATATATTTATTGGCTGCCGATTTTCGAAACCCAACTGTTATACCAATAAGGACAAGTAAAAAATGCCCCGAAGTTTCTTTGGTGCAATCGAGTTTTCTGTACAGCTTATAATGCTGTATGAAACTCTCATCCGTGGCCCACGAAACTTTCAGCCTTAAATAAAATAAAATAAAAACTATTGAGGCTAGAGGACTGCAATTTGGTGTGTTTGATGATTGGAGGGTGGATGATCAATATAACAATTTGCGGCCCTCTAGCCTTGGTAGTTTTTGAGATCTGAGGGCGGACAGAAAAAGTGCGGACGGGCAGACATATAGCCATATCAACAGTTTTGTTTTACAGAAAACCAGAAAACAGCATAAACAGATAAAGTGTTTTATAAAGTTAAGTTTCTAAGATATATTTATTTCATTAGATTTATAAAATGAGCAGTCCGCATAATCTCCGGAAACCAATGAATATCCTCCTCTTTTTATATGATTCTCCTCCATAATTCAGTCCAGTACAAGTGAGACGTCCAGACCCGTAGAAATTAGACAGGAAAAGAAATATGTCATCCGATATGGAAATAAAATATTGCTGGCCATGGTGCTCGGGAACAGATACGCAAAGGGGGAAGGGGGTTGAGAGAGAGAGAGAGAGAGAGAGAGAGAGAGAGAGAGAGAGAGAGAGAGAGAGAATTCTCTGTTCACAGCATATTCCAAAGACTAAATGCGTTACGTCACGTGGAGAAGAACAATAACTTATTGTTCTCGTCTGTGGATGTCATCAGTGACCCGGTACCGCTATCAACAGCATATTGTTACATGTTCGGCCTTATTTTTCCTAACGATCTTTATGTTATACTCTTCAACCATGAAACTTCTAACATACACGTTCCTTAAGGGACCTAGGTTTTTTGGGAAGCTATGCCCTCCCATTGTGTCTGATCCCTTAAGAAAAATCAGTGTCCTACTGGGATAGTTTTGATTGTCTTGACGGTAAAGAACTGTCGTTGTCATCCTTAGCATTTGAAGTTCTTGAGTTAGCGAGTGTTACCTGTGTCTCACTCTTTCAGAAAGAATTTCAGTTTATGGTCAGAAAGGGTAATAAACCACCGCCCAACGAAGATACATATGCTTATTTTACATCTCAACGAAATATGCATCGCGTACACACACACACACACACATTCACATAAATATATATACATACATATATACATATATATATATATATATGTGTGTATATATATATATATATATATATACACATATATATAGATATGTGTGTGTGTGTAAACAGTTAATAAACTGCGTTATCAACTTTAGTTGAAGACGGCGAAACACAAATTCCTGTGATAAAAGTATAAAAAGTATAAAAAGTAGGTTAACTCTTTAAAATGCAGGAAATGTGATACATTTCTCTAATTTCAAATTCTGAAAAGAAAAATTCCTAATTATAAATGGATATAGCATCTCTTTTAATAACTGACAAGAAAACGTAGCTTTCTCTGTACTTCGCATTTGTAAAGTAAACTTATTCGCCGATGGAATTATTTAAACTAAGACTGACAAAAGAATTACATCAATTTTTATTAGTTACAAGACGAAATAAGGGAAATACTGAACTCCCCTCTTAATTTAAGTGGTGACAAACCTAAAGCATCAAGTTAGGAGGTTTATGAGAGACAAATCTACGAATACCTGTACCTTGGAAAGAGATACTTTGATACTTGCAAAATAAAAAAATTTCAAATTTTTCTTGTTCTTTATGCATATTAAAATATACACTTTTACAGTGATTAACATAACTCTGAACTTCACCATAGGCATCATCATTAACATTTTGATAATTAGTATCGCGCCTTTTGTTGAGATTGGCCATGCCGTCAGTTAATCTGTCCGTGAATTATAAATATTCATCTAATCAATCTATAACCAAATAAATGGACCTCAATTACCACTTACTGCAATAAAAATTGAACCATGTAAATAGTTTATTTCACTACAGAATAATTTGAAAGTTCCTAAAGCTTTTTGTTGTTCCAGTGCCCTGAGACAACAACGAGAGTTCACCTACTAATGACAATAATAACGTGATGCAGCTATTACTGTAAATAACAACGTTTATGGGGGAGTTTTATTATAATCCCAATATTCCAATTCATGGTTGGCATAAATCCCTAAGGTAAATGTCTCTTTCTGCATAACCATTCTTCTAAAATAAATGATTAAATCGTAAGTATAATCGCTGCATTCACTTAATCACATTAAATTTAACGAGGTGAGGGCAATAAATTATGATTTAAGTTTATATACAGCTTTCACAAAAGTCAACCCCTTCACGTATTGGCATTCGATTTATTCGAAAATAAAGTTATATACATGCTAAATGTTGGAAGAAGGAGGGGGGGGGAGGGGTTTGAAATATAAGGGCAATTCCAGTGTAAATTGACGGACCTTGTTCAAATCTGTAAGGCGATGGGATTATACACGACCAAACAATCCCACGCGATATTAGATGTAAATGGGCCATAAATAAGCTTCACAATTACGATAGAGGAACTGGTTTGTTTCATATTGACATTATCACTATAATTTAATAGTAATATTGTCACCAGGCTCTCTCCGAAAATATAAAGATCGAGGAGTCCATGTTTATAGGCTAACAAGTCAAACCATGGTTTTCATTCTAAATATATACATACATACATACATACATGCACACACACACACACACACACACACACACACACACACACACACACATATATATACATATATATATATATATATATATATATATATATATATATATATATATATATATATATATGTGTATATATATATGTGTGTGCATGTGTATGTACTTGTTCCTAACACACATCACACACACACACACACACAAAATTTTTGTACCCTAGGCTATCAAAAACGCTCTTTAATACAGAATTCATTTTACCTCTGAAATAACTTACCTTCAAAGGGAATTATATATACTGTAAGTGCCTATGGCCCGGACCATATTCTAACCAATGCCTTTGGGATTTATTGTACAGGTAAACAGTTGACTTACTTGCTTTGCTCTGCTTCAAATCAATGGAACACATGTTGTAAATGTATAAACTTCCCATATTTCGAAATGAAACGCAGAATAAAATTCCTAACCGGTTTCATCTTCAGTTTCCCAAGTCATCTTCTAAGAATGAAACACTGTGTTTAACTTGTGACTGGTTTTGTCTTTACTTTACTATGACACTTTAAAGATGTCTCAGAAAAGTAAATTCGAAACCTGTCCGATTTTATACCCTGTGTTTCATTTTATTCACTGGTACATCTGCACACAAACACGCACACACGTATATGTGTGTGTGTATATATATATATATATATATATATATATATATATATATATATATATATATATATATATATATGTATATATTATATATATAAATATATATTTGTTTGTGTGAGTATGTGTGTGCACGGTAAAGTTTGTGGTGGGCATATATTTCATAGAGTCGTTAGAGAGGTTTGTGTTTATAAGAACAAACAAGGGTAGAGCGAAGAAAAAATAGTGAGAGAGAGGATCATTTGAGGTGCAATTCCGAAACAGAAGGGAGGATCGTAAACAGGAATAAACGAAGATGAATTCGTTAGTCAAGAAAAGAAGGGGGAGAAGGTGAGAAAGGTCTTTAGGGAGATTACAAGGGAGATGCCGAATGATGATGGTTATTTTTCCTACTAAATATGCAGCAGCATTCGTCTACCAAGGCAGGTAGGCTTCTTCAGTGAGGCCTACTGCTAAGGCTTTCACTTGAGTTACAAATGAAGAAGTCTATGACGTTCGTAGACGACAGTTTTTGTATTCAGAGGTATTTTGAAGGAATTTCTATTCAAATGGTAACACTGTGTATTGTCGGTGTCTAGCCATTTAATCAGGCACTTCTGGTCCCTGACATAAATGGATACATACATTCATACATACAACTTCCACAAATACAGCAGGATTTTAAAAAAGGAAATATGATCACAGACTTCATAATTATTTCGCACACAATTCTCTGCATCTGACTGCCCTGGCAAATATAACGCCAAATACCAACTAATAAATCACACAGTCAAATCTCCACCTGACTTAAAATAAATACAAATGAGAAAGAGAGAGCTGTAAAATACCAACAGAATATTTCCACGCCGGCTGAGTGGGAGATTAATTCATTGAGAGAGAGAGAGAGAGAGAGAGAGAGAGAGAGAGAGAGAGAGAGAGAGAGAGAGAGAGAGAGAGAGATGGGTCTTGTGTAACGCTTGAATATCTCAGAGCGAGATGATACAAAAATGCTGAATATCACGCGGGAAAAAATCCTATGTATCCTATATTCAGTAAAACCTACCGCTGATTACCCGCACACGGGACGTTGAAAAGACTTCGAATTTAGGAAAGGTTAATTTTTTTTTAGCATTTCCTTGTTATTTAATTAGGCTAAATTTTTTCCTCTTTTCTTTTTTTACCATTTTTTGTTCCTCTGGTAAGAGGCTGCGGTACTAAATAAGAACTGTTACATAACCCTCTGAGCCCTCGCGAGTTAAGCCTGTACCGGAATAAACAAAAAAGTGCAAAAAAAAGAGTCTCGTTACTTGTAATTCCCTCCGTACGAGAGAGAGAGAGAGAGAGAGAGAGAGAGAGAGAGAGAGAGAGAGAGAGAGAGAGTATATTAGTATCTTCTAAGATGCTCTACCGCTATGTGGTGATTACCTAGTCGAAATCCTCCCGTTTTAATGGCATATTATTTGACATAGCAATGAGCGTTCCCTTCTGCCTTTTTTTCTTTACTCATCATATGTATTTCCATCTCTCTATCCAGCTGCAACACACAACAGTCGACTAACAACTGTGTACGTAATTCATTGCTTTGACTATGAGAAGCATACTAGATTCTGGGTAACACACCTATATCGTTTTTACCCTTCAGGTTCGCGAGTCAGACACGGGTCCCTCAGTTTGTCAGCTGTGGCCCTTACCTACGAGCTACTAAGAGAGAGAGAGAGAGAGAGAGAGAGAGAGAGAGAGAGAGAGAGAGAGAGAGAGAGAGAAATATGATTTTTATCAATAAACTGTATAACTAACTAACTCGGTGAACGAAAATTATCATAGGGATTGCCCCGAGATTGTCCTTAAAAATTGCAACCGAAAATTTAACTTGTGGGTAAAGTGTTGGACATTAAGTCAAGATTTCCTGACGGGGTTTATGTCCTTAACTAGGCATTGCATGCTGGTTGAATTTAGACTTGCAGCGTAAAACTGTTGTGCTGTCAATATTGAACTGCTTTCCCTAATTTCGTGAACTGCATTATGAGGGCTATCCATGAAAAATCCTTAGGTCATACGAGTAAGGTCAATTCCAATACGGGGCAAAAAACTTTAGAGGAGGAGAGTATCTGTTACTGAATCTCGATGGAATGAACAAGAAAGAAGATAAATGAGCAAACGATCAATTTTGATTTAATGAGTTTATCCTTAGTGTTTCAGTTACGCGCACAGGTCCAATTTTATATGTTGGTGAATTCAAGCTTTTACATTTTTTAACACCAACGACCGAATCCTGATATGTATGTATGTATGTATGTATGTATGTATGTATGTATGTATGTATGTATATATACCCGGTATATATACATACACATATGAAGATAAAAGGCCCATAGAAATACTATTTATACGTTGCAACCATATATTTCAGACACTTCTTCTGTGTCCCTGTTCACTGGTAAAATATGGACAGATGATGTGTGACAGGAGCATATATACTGCATAAGGGATATGTAGGTGTGGCAGTACGACGCTGGTGGTAAGCAGATGACCGTTGACCCGGGATGGTGTGGAAAATAGGTTATCCCCTGGTGTTTTGGGCCTCGTTCACTCCCGTCTGCGTCAAGCCTGTTGGCCGTATTCTCTGAGAAGCCTGAGGATTCACTCGTCGGTGACATCCGATTTCCAATTCAGATTCCAGCATCTTCCTTTTGTACGGACAGCTACTTTTGAAAACCAGCTCGGCCCTACTCCAATTTATGGTATGGCCTTTATCCCTAATATGTATGAAAATCCCCGAACTCTCTGAAGCTTATCGTACTGATATTTATGTAGAATCTACTGGTCACTTTTTACCAGATACATATGTAATTGTAATAGCCACAATGCCCTCTTAACTTCTCGAATTCTTCGCGCTTTTTTTTTTCTATGATACGCTTGTCACTACAAAGCCTTAAGATCCAAGTGGAAGAAACCTAAAGCAGTTAATGAGCGAACTCCCGACGGATTTGGAATAATGGAAAATAAATGATTATTGGACCTAAGGTGTTCTGTAGCTTTTTGGATGTTTTCGTCGTGCGGAAGCTTTATTTTGTCATTAAAATCTATTTGTCTGTTGTTGGTGGGACCTCTGTAGTATAGTCTATTCGATTTATTAATAACTTTCTCGATAATGTGCTGTGAGTAGAGCAGTAGCATTAGATGTTGACGGATCGTATCGAATTCTCTATCTAAGTACCCATTTGAACATATCCTAAGCCCCCTGAGTCATAGTTTGCTATATATATATATATATATATATATATATATATATATATATATATATATATATATATATATATATATATACAGAGAGAGAGAGAGAGAGAGAGAGAGAGAGAGAGAGAGAGAGAGAGAGAGAGAGAGAGATTGCAAAGAAAAAAAAAAAAAGAAAGAAAGAACAAGAAAGATTATGGTACGTGTGGGTAAGGGGAGAGAAGGTGGGTAGCCACCCCGTCCAATATTCTAATCTCTACAGGTCCAATAATGAACCGGCTGCCAATTTCTTTGTTTTTATCGATCGACTTCATTTTTTTCCTCCTTCATTCTTCGTTCCTATTTTGTTAGATGACAATACTAAACAAACTAATAATAAGACCAAGACAAGGCAGTCACAACTTTTTTCTTTTAACGAGAACCTGTGTCGTGCTTGCCATTATTAGTCTCGTTATCATTGTTATCGGATTAATCATCATATCAGCATCTAACATGTTGTACCCACGCCAGGTTTCATGGAAGTTGGGACAGTCCGCATCCCCTACTTTCATTTAAGCTTGGCTTAAACTTGGCTTAAATGACTTACTGGAGCATCTGTGATGCTATTTGTGTTTCATCGGTCATTAATTTTAGATATTTTACCCTGGGTGGTGACAATGATAATTAATGAATCTGAGTTTTTAATACATTATTTATTCACTTATTTATATAATATACTCGGTCATTGATTACATACATGGAGTTCATTTTTAATTTGTTACCAGTTGTATATAATCTGCTCTCCCCATTACTGCTTAATATGCATCTATACTTCGCTCTACGCCATCCTTCTAAAGTTCATTTATGAGCGTATTTGCTATGATGCTTTCTGCACGAAATTTACAAACTTTCACTTTTTTTTTTTTTACAATCCCATATGTTATAATAATAATAAGTATCTCTCAAATTAATCTCGAACGCATTATCATTTGAAGAACTCATTTCTGTAATCTCTTTCTCACACATAGCAACCAGAGTTATTTAGTCACAGGAAAAACCCTGTTATATAGAGAGCACTTAGTCCACAGGCTATCACTTGAGATAATAACAGCATTCGATGCTCTCTGTCATTCATATGAATCCCACTGAATATCTACTAGAGAAAATATAAGACTAACCTGCTTCCCGCAACCTCTCTCTCTCTCTCTCTCTCTCTGACACATACACATACACACACACGCACAAGCGCGCGCACACATACACATGTGCACAAGCGTCCCGCGGCAACACCATAAATAGATGTTGGAATGTTCGTAATCTGAAGGTTTATCATAAATATATTTTCTTCTAAATGTCACAACATCTTTCTTTTCTACTTTTCTATGACGAAGGTGTGGTAAAAAAGAAATTGAAAGGGAAAAGAAATAAGATATATATATATATATATATATATATATATATATATATATATATATATATATATATATATATATATATATATATATATATATATATACACACATATATATGTATGTATATATGTATTCATAAATGGTAAGAAATAATTACAATACAGATACAAAAACAGAAACCCAAGACGAGTTTAAACAGCGCAGCGTAGAAAAAACTAAAAACATTTCATTAAAAACCCGGTCTGAACACCAGTGAGCATCGACTTGAAAAGAGAGAGAGAGAGAGAGAGAGAGAGAGAGAGAGAGAGAGAGAGAGAGAGAGAGAGAGACAAAGGCCTCACCCACACAATGGGGCTTTGGAGACTGGTACTTTCTCTCGCTTCAGACAGAGGAAGAAAGAGATCTGTTCAATACCTGGTTTTCAAGAGTTGGATTATCACTCTTTTCTACTGTAGTGGTGGCGGTAATGGAGAGGAAGGCAGAGGGGGGAAATATAGAGGGAGAAGGGTTATGAAGGGGATAAAGGATCATCTATATATATGACGTAAGGATTACTGTGTCATGAAAATGACAGATGCATATAGGAGGGCCCTACATAAAGAATGTGTATGGCACGCAACAGGTTCAATACAATTTGGTCGGCTAAGTACCTCGATAAAGGTGTGTATAAGTATGTATGTATGTATGTATGTATATATATATATATATATATATATATATATATATATATATATATATATAAAGGGAAATATATTCATATAAATATAATATTATTTCAGAAATAAAGTTATCGCCTTGCGAACAACGATTAGCAACATTATTTTTTAAAGTAACATAAAGCAGAATGTAAATCTGGTAGAGCAATCACAGTGAGGGTGCACACTCCAGCCTCTAATGCCAACTTTCTCCGCAACTAAATAAAAAAAAAAAATCACATCTACGATGATATTGAATATCCAATAAAAGGTACAGACGAAAGGGTGAATCTCCGATAAAGGGTACCCAAGAGCAAAGGAATCTTAGATAAAGGTCACCCAGATAAATCCAAAAGAAAGGGTAGCAATGACAGGATGAACCTCTAATGAAGAACACCTACAAAAAGATAAATCTCAAGTTGAACGTAAATAAAGATTAGTTACGGAAAGATACATAGCCAGAAAAAGCCTAATCTTAACTAGAGGTCCCAACGAAAGAATTCAGCTCCATTAAAGAGTACCAACTAAATTATAAATCTTTAATAAATGTTACCTACAACAATATATATCTCCAAGAAAACTTTACCCATCAAAGGAAGAATCTCCAATAAAGGTTACCCACAAGAAACGCAATTTCCAAGCAACGGTATCTACAACGGGATGTATGACCAACAAAAAGTGTACCCAGTTACCATCAGAAAACGAACGAGGCATTCATATTAACTATTGATGGCACGACACCTGTACCCATATTACGTGATGCCGGTATATATAGACGATTACGTACTCTTTTGTTTCCGTTGTTTTTAGAGAGAAACATTCTCTTTCCGCTGTACATGGTTTGATTCAGAATACCTTGAAGCAAAGGCGAAATATATTGCACTGGACTATACATGTGATATATATATATATATATATATATATATATATATATATATATATATATATATATATATATATATATATATATATATATATATATATATATATATATATATATATATATATATATATATATATATATATATATATATATATATATATATATATATATAAGATATATACATTAAAAATAAGAAAATCACAAGACACTCAAAATAAACTACACTGAATATTTTTTTATTACGAAAATATTCAAAGAGTGGAGAAACAAAGACAATAAAAAACAATTTTGTTGACGCAATTTACGTGGAGTGTTTTGTGATTTTATTTTCAATATGGTCTTGTGTAACCATATGTGTCCGTATGTGACGTGATTTTATGCTTTGTGTATACGTATTTAATTGTGCTCTAGTGTGTGTAATTTTGAACTGTCTTTATAAATTTTTTAATGATTAATATTTTAACGTAATACAGTTTTAGCCGTTCAGACCTTTTATTAATTTATTCGATTTTCCATTGAATTCCGTGAAGATGTGATTATGAATCACGAAACGTAGGACGCAATAAAGGAAGTGTGAATCTCCAGGGTACTCCTGCCCTTGACTACAATTTATATATATATATATATATATATATATATATATATATATATATATATATATATATATATATATATATATATATATATATATATATATATATATATATATATATATATATATATATATATATATATATATATATATATATATATATATATATATACATACATTTGCTCTCCTTGTCTTTTATTGCTATAATTAATATGAAATGGTTTTGTTGTAGGGACTTGGTGTTTCGATCATATGTTATACAACCGTCATTTTTTATCGATACTGGTATACTAATAATTATAATGAATGGATTTTAGCTGTAACTATTCTAATAAACAGATACTACCGAATCAAATAAGCTCTAGGGTGCAATGGCACTTAACTGTAATAATTGCAGCATTTGACTGAAAAATTTCAATAAATATTCTATTCGAAGAAAAAAAATTAATTATAGCAATAAAAGACAAGGAGTGCAAAGTTTTGAAGGAGACAACGAGCAAAGGATTTTAAGTAAATGGAGGATGTAAAATGCTCCAGCATCCTAAAACTACTATTTAAATTCAGAAATTAATTAAAAAGTCAAAAGTGCTGATGGTAACAACTTAAAATTATCCTAGTTTTGAGATCTAGAGAAAAGTGCTGGAAATCTAGATGACTTTTAAATTGACGCAGGACCTTTAAAAACAGGTCAAGGTACAAAATAAAGTTTGGAGGAAATCATTACCAACACCTAAGTTACCTAACTACACACATCCATCGCAAATTTCACTAATTACTCAGAAACTAAGATATCTATCGGATAACGAGATGATGTTCTCATTCACACATATTCATCTACTTGCTCACCAATAAATTCCAGTAACAATCATGTTATTTCGCCTCTTATTGATATCAGGTAATAAATTCTAACTTCAAAAGAAAAAAAAAAAGATAAATCTGCAGCTTCATTTTTGCCTTAGAAAAGTATTAAGAAAACACCGATGAGTTAAATTAATTACATCACATTTGCCCGGATGATATCTCGCGGCGTGGGAGCAGGGAAATCTCCCAGGAGGCTATTGATTGAAAGGCGCATCAGTTCCGAAACAACCAAAGAGTTCTTTCAGTACTAATTAATTCGCCACCATTTAAGAGTTATTAATAGACCGGGTGACGGACACTGACAGAAAGGCTTCTGTTCCTTTACAAAGGTGTGCTACGCCCGCATGTTGACAGGGACTGACCGTGGAATATTCAATTGTTTTTAGTATTGTACTGTAGCTCTCGTGTTTCCAGCAGTATTTAATATTTAAAAATTCATAACCAAGCAGAATACTTTCAAGGTTTTGTCATATTGTAGCTGTAATCTTGTTCGTGAACTACACAATTTAATGATTACACTATTACCCTGCTAACTTACATCCTTTCGATACCGAAACTTGATAAAAGAATCACCACTAGTTCTGATAGTAAAAAAAAGACAATCTAGAGATAACAAGCGGACCACGACTACCTAAGTTAAAGTAACGGCAAAAAGTAAATTGGTTTTGGACGAATTTTCTCCTGTGACACAGGAAATATATATTGAGTGAGATTTGACATCGTCTGGGAAACAGAAGAAAATGGGCCATTCTTGAAATAAATTTCGCTTTGCTTTCTTACTGACTACAGTATTGTCAGCACAAGTAAGAAGACGCCCATATACTAACAGCCTCGACTTTAAAAGGAACTTGGATTCTCAGTAAAATTTGGCGTTCAGCAAGGCGTATTTGCATGAACGAGTAAAGAAGTACCTGTTAGTGATATGTGATCTCTCTTCATTTTCAATTGAACACAGAAAAATGGTAAAAGGGATAAAGTAATGTGTTGTATCAATTCACCTCTGCATTACATTACCCACCTGTCAAACCGTAAAACTATGAATTCATGTGCAAATATTTTTCGTCAGATTTAATACATTTCTTTAAATGTATTCATAACAATAAAATGACTAATGTAACTACATGCGTGTTCTGCATAGAGTACAATTGGACACAATTTGAATGGTGCCATTTCTGACTGTTTCATTATATACATACAAGAAAATCATGGCCTTCGTTGACAAGTGAGATACGGCGTGCCATTTTATGCTTGATCAGTTTGGAACATTTATGACGGTGAAATTAATCATCCTTCGCCTAAAAGAATGAATGTTCATTCTGTGGGTGCTACTCCAGATACTTCCTAAGCAAAATTAAAATTGGTCTATTACGGATGCGCATAGGTAAAAGTGACTATATGCAAAATAATTTTTT
Source organism: Macrobrachium rosenbergii (assembly GCF_040412425.1). NCBI lineage: Eukaryota > Metazoa > Arthropoda > Malacostraca > Decapoda > Palaemonidae > Macrobrachium > Macrobrachium rosenbergii. The sequence continues at coordinate 69,217,115 of NC_089744.1, read as the reverse complement.
TTATCTAGAGAATGAGTTTTCAGATGTCAAATTAATTTTTAATAATAATAATTCTATGGAAAATGCTTAATGTTTGGAAGACGATTAAAAAAACCAACTCGTAGAGATGTTTCACTGAAATGATCAATAAATTCTGTTGTAAAGTACAATGTCATGTATTTCCGTCTATTCTTATACTGACATTAAAAGAATATTTAGTGTATCCAATTTTTAAATTCAGTAAATCAGATTTTGACCATGCTAAAGTGTTGGAAATTCACTTTGTACCTGCTATCTATTGTCATTTAATAATTACACAACAACAACAGCATGAGAAGCAAGAATATCAGCATTTACTTTGCAAATGCTGTTCAACGAGTACTGTCGGTTCTCCAAGTCCTTACTGGTCGAGGATGCGTGGCAATGTTTGGATTTCTATTTCGTTTTTCAAGATAATCGCTTCCCCCCAAAAGCTTCAAGATAACTACCACTAGCCCAATGCTCTTCCTTTTTCTAGTACCTCTACAATGATCAACTTATCGCTTATTTTGTTTTAGTTTTGATTTGTCTTCTCCCATTTAATGTAATGACCAAACAATTGTTTTCTCCACAAGAATCAGTTTATTAACAGCCCCTTTATCTCATTTTGCATCTAATAGCTAATAACAGGAATCATTCCAACATCTCGGATATTCCATTCATACTAAAGTAACACGGCTTCATTCAGCAGCCACTTCACACTTTTCGCTATTACCTCTTACCCCTATGCTACAGCATAGCTCCAGGTGTATGTGTTTCCACTTTCGTATTCATTGTTTATTTTACAGTTATCTTACCTTTTAATCTTTTTTACCCGTATAACAGCCATTAGGAGAGTAAGTGTTAGATATCAGTTATTTGTAACTGGCAATACAATTAACAATAAAACTTGAATGTTTCTTCTTCTTGAAAACCTAAATAAAACCTTTATAGTAAATTGTCGTTCATCAAAAGTCTAGCTCTCAAAACAACTTCTCCATGGCAACTCGGGATATAATGGACTCCGAAGATAACATAAGCTACATTCTACTTCGTTATATTACCTATGATATCGTATTACACGAACAGATTATTACACTCGGTTTACTGCCCCCCCGAAAAAAAAAATTCAGTTGGTATGTGCTGCAAAAATAACACGAGCTAGTTTCTGTATCTAATATTAACTTCTGTAACAAGTGATACTGAAAAAAAAGTTGACTTTTTAAAGACTTCTGCAGGAGGATGGTTGAATTCACTTTTTTTTTTTTTTACATGGTCTGAGACATATTAATTTCTATAACTGTTCTTAAAGATACTACTTCCACAGTAGTTTCTTTACAATTTTGTTTAATAAAAGTTAATACTCGTTCTGCTTTTCACTGCAGACTTCTTTCAGAAAACATACTAACAAATGTTTACGAAAAGCAAATCTGACAATTGCGCAATGGCATAAGCAAAAAAAAAAAAAAACTTATTACACTAGCTGTTATTAGGATGAATCACGAAAACGAATAAAAATATTCGAGTCGAGTTACACGCTCAAAAAGAAGAAACAATTAACACAAATACATAATAACATTACAATAGAAGCGAAAATTTTAATTTGATATTGCAATATTACTCTTGGTGAAAGAGCGTAACATGTTTCACATTTAGTTTCACGTAACATTTCTGGGATTGTAGTAAAGAAATAAAACTATGTAGCACGATTTATAAACCTACAAAAGAACGAGAGAGAGAGAGAGAGAGAGAGAGAGAGAGAGAGAGAGAGAGAGAGAGAGAGAGAGAGAGAGCACTTACATTTGCACAACGGTATTTTCACACCCATCAACAGGATAGTTAAATAACCTATATTTACAAAAGTACAATAGCTCGACTTAAAATGGTTGAATACATTCCCGTGATATATGCGAACAAATTCATAGCTGGCGAAAGGATACGGTGTGATTCTATAAAAACAATATCCCTTGATAATTAGCTCTGGTCAGAAAATCCTTATTATTCACTAATAAAACGCGCTTGCATTCGACACAGGTAAATTCATTACGAAATGCTAAGAAGCATTCCATCACCATTATTCTTATCTCCTCCTTATTGACTTGCTATTGCCTATTCTCCCTTTGGAAGATAGCACTTGTGTCCACTCGAGTATGCCAATTCGGCGCTCCAATAAAACGGTCTAGAATGGAAAAAGATAAAGAAGAGAATCGTGAACTGGAATCAAATACAACTGGATGGGGATGGAAGAGCTCCTCAGCGCAATGAAATTACAGTCAAAGGGAATGATAAAATCATGAAACGCATCAAGAAGAAACATATATTCTATTTGTATATATATGATAGCTTTCCAAAGTCACTAAATCAACAGCAATAGGGTCGCGCATAAACATTTATCCCAAAATTATCAAAAAGATAAAAATTTTTTTTAAATTATTCTTTACATTCACCGACTGAAGGACATGTTTCTTGAAAATATAGTGAAATTTATATTTTCTAAAATCGAGAAATAGGAAACTTAAAGAAAAATGAGAATACTTTTCGAAATAATTATGAGACTGCGTAATCTTGAATAAATTTCCATTTGAAATAAGATGACGACTCGCTACGTTATTTTCAAGAGATTATTCTAGAATATAATTAGAAAAACAGTAGAATCTTCATAATCAACGTCTCAAACAGAACCGCTGTCGGGTGGATGTGGCAGGGAAGTGTGTTTGGGAATTACCATAGCAACCAAGGAATTTCTCGATATCACATAACAATACGATGGATAAGTCTCTCTCTCTCTCTCTCTCTCTCTCTCTCTCTCTCTCTCTCTCTCTCTCTCTCTCTCTCTCTCTCTCTCTCTCTGTTTCGCTTGAGTATAAGTCTGTATATATATATATATATATATATATATATATATATATATATATATATATATATATATATATATATATATATATATATATATATATATATACACACAGTATATGGCTCTTTGTATTTTAACAACAGACAGCTCGATTTAGAAACTCAAGTAAAAGTAAAAAGTAATTAGGGTGATTCCATTACAGCAATAAGAACAAATATTGGTAATTTCCCAACATATCAAAATTTCAAAGTTGAGAGTAAAGTCATATTTGTGAAATCCAAGCAAAATGACGTCGCTTTAGTATGGTGATAAAAATGAATGTTAACTGAGCCAGTTGGCATCGAACCACAAATATATACATGACCTGCTGTTGTTCAGATTTTAATCTTCAGGTAGGCTCTTCCTGCAAAGCTGGTTCACAATCAACGGGTTATTTCTATGTAAATTTCGTCCTTCTAAATAATTTTCAGTTAGCGGATGTGGTATCAGATATAATTTGTAGCATGGGTAGAGAGTCATAACAGTTATCATACAAACTAATAAACAGAGCAAAGAATAACACAGTAATTTAATTTTACAGCATTACAGACATATATGAGAAAAGGTTTAAAGAATTTATTTACGTAAGTGATAGAGTTGAATAAAAATACGAACCATTTTACGATAAAAAAAAGTATGGCGCTTAACTTCCATTAATCTTAATTCATTTCTAGAATACTGAAAGAGGAAAAAAATAAATAAGGGACAAACGCTGGGAAAGGACTGTAAGATCAAATTCTAAACCCCTTTCGAGAAGAAGACAGAAAAATTTGTTTTCACAATTAATGTTATGTTATTTTGAATTACAATTGCCTTCAAATGGTGCCATGACACATGTAATACCAGCAACACATTTTATTATTGTAGTATATTAAAACTGAAACACATCTATCATGAAATGATAAAATTCTTCACAAGTTTTCGGAAACATCGAACACACATAAACAGGCATATACATTTATTCGTATACATGTAAATAATTCCGAATGTATACAATGCTATAGGAGGTAACAAATGTCTTATTTCTCTAAAACATTTCTTTCGTGTTCGACTTAGATCCAGAAGTTGCACATCAAATGTCCACATATTTACAAGACAAAATCGTGTTACATAATATGCTAATGACTAAATTCAATATTCAAGTTAAAATTCAGATTGTGGTTCTGATCATTCTACAATCACAACACATTTCCCCAGTACGTTCTACAGGCTTGGTTAAAATCACCTGTCATCATCATCACCTCCGACGCTATGGTATGTGAAAGGTCTCTTGTAATATTCAGCCATTCTTGTCTCATTTGCTATCAAGAAATACATTACTAGTAAAAGTAAGATCTATTCTATAAGGCAGATGATGAGGCACTGTAAATTTTTTGTTTGATCTATACAAACTTTATAATAAAGAATTATTGTAAACTAGAGAAAAATCAAAATGAACTGAGATCATTTAACTCGCAAAATTAGGCAGAATCCATAGGGGACGAACTCGCCAATTGCACAGAAGGATAGGTAGTTCCTTGCCAGTGACCCCAGTCATGGACTACTGGTTTTAACCAAGGTCATCGCCCAGATGTCCTTACCCCATACCATCATCCTACTGCCAATGAATTCTGGTGCCCCCGCCCCTTGAGTATAAATTTTCGATTGTAAATCTTGCTTTTAACTAACGAGGTGTCAACCTCCGCTTCAGCTTCGGGCTCCTGTCAGATGACCTTGGTTAAATCCAATAGCCAACATCAGGGGTCAATGGCCCCAGTCAGCTAAGAATAAAATCTTATAAAGATCTCTCTCTGTTTTTCTCTTTCTTTCTACTCGAGATATTCGATATTTCGATATTTTTCTTTGTACACCATTTTAACCCGCTTGAATACTGAACAGCCTTTTTACCATTACTTCAAAGGAGTTTCGCTACTGAATGGCGCAGTAAAAATCATTACGTCATGGCATTACAGGCTTAAGTAAAAATTGATGACTACGGTATTTTACAAAGACATTCGCATTACAGCTGAAGAGCATAAGGAAGCACATATGAAGAGCATATCGGAGCACATATTGGAATGTCGACTTAACGATGAATTTTAATAATATTACATGAACAGAAAAATACTGAGAATCACATCAGTAAATGTACACACGTTATCCGCTATAGCTGATACGGACATGAATACCTACTACTAGTTAAAGAACGAAAATTTTAATGAAGATATTACAATTCTATACGCAAATGAATAATAAAAATACGAATATGCAAATCAGTACACTTGCAAAAACGTTAAAATAAACCAGCGAGTAAATCGGCAACTATAAGTACCAAAATAAAGCTCCTAGCCTACGAGAGAGAGAGAGAGAGAGAGAGAGAGAGAGAGAGAGAGAGAGAGAGAGAGAGAGAGAGAGAGAGAACGTGATCATGCATATTAATGAGATTTCACAACCAATTTTATTGGTAAGGACACTGTCACATATTACTTTCAAGTTCATAAATTTGGCGTTCCTTCTCCCATTAAGGCTCAAGCCGCGGGATGGGATGGGATGCAGCGATCGGTCACACATACGATTTTAGATACTTTCTGATAACGGGGGAGGTGACTGGTGAGAGGTGAGAGGTAAGGCGAAGTCGGGGGTTGGTAAAGGATGGAGGGGTAATCTTCAAGATACAAAGGAAAGAAAAAGGGGTTAAAATCCGTTTTAACTTGCAGTTTTTGTTTTATAGAATTTAGAAAAATATACTTTTTTGTGAATTTTCATATACATCCCTGTGTCTTCGCGCACCTGTGCCTTGAGAGTATGCATAGAAATCTAATATCTGAACCAGAGCAAGTTTTGTCGGGCTGTATTTGTTATCCTTTCTTTGATTTCCGAAGGTGGCGGCGGATGAGTGGATGACCATACTCCTACGGTCTAACGTACTTTTTTTGATATTGGAAAAATAATTACTCTTCATTTTTAATTCAGGAAAAATTAATTGGTTATGTGGCATTGTATAATCGAATAAAAAAAATTATTCCTAATACCTTTGCTACTCCTTTAACTATGAGCTTTGAATCTGAAGTGAACACGCCTAGAACTCAAGGCAACTGATTTTCATTTTATAATAACCAGTACAAATTTCAGATGACGAAATCTCCGTCTTTTACAGACTGCACGCGTAGTACCTCTTGAAATATCGAACGCTATAGACAATGTCCCATAAACCCCGATAGGTTAAGCATTCTAATGATATAATTCTTTCATCTGTTTTTCCTATAATGTTTTCAGCCAGCGCTAAGCAGGTTCTACGCTCTTTTAATCAACCATGTTCCCTTACGTTTTTCCGACGCTCTTCTCAGAACGACCATTCATATGTTTATGGTTCTACTCTTGGCACGTCTTTAAAGTTCTACTCAGTATAAATCAATTTCCTTTCCCTTTCAACCCTCTAGTGAATGGGTCAGGTAAGACCCAGCATAATTCACAGCATCAAAGACAATATATTCTAAATTCAGTTTCTCGGAAGAATTCTCAGTCACACTTGAATTAACGAATATGTAGGTGTATAGTACTTGAAAACTAAGATATTTAAGCAATCTATGAAGTTACAGGCCTCGTATTCGCGGCAACTTACAGTTACTTAAATAATTAAGCTGAACTTCAAAAATATCTATGAGAGGGAAACAAAACCACACTAAATTTGATCATGAAAATCACCAGCACTTTATACGTTTACATTTGTAAACTACGACACGTAAATTTTAATCAACTGCAAATTATTAATTGTCCTTACATAATTTCCGATGATCTTACTTTAGATAAAAGTATCGGTTCATACATTTAATGGCATTTGCATTAGGTAAAGTTTCTGTCCTTATAAAATATCTTTTACAATAACCTTAGAGTTACCTCAGAAATTATGTTGAAGTCTGTAACCTTCTTTTAAGTCAAAATTACGCGTGGACAGCGTTCTGCTTCCATTACATCCAGCGTCATTTGTTAAAATGTAATAACTGTGGACACTAATCCTATTACCATTATAACCAAATAATGGCACTTCATTCTTATACTCATACCGAGAAAGCAAAAAATTGTTTTGCATTCAAGTATAAAAGCGATGCAGAGTAAATAGCACATAAGTATAGCGTAAATATGGACGAATATTTTTTCCTCCTAAAACCAATGTACCATTTACGAAAAATGCCCTTGGTTGAAGTGTTCATTATTAGACACAAAAAAGAAAACATTAAATAAATGAAATCATCACATGAACGGGAAAGAGCAAAGGTTTTTGAAACACAAAAAGCTATAATGCGTTCGGCTTTACATCACAAAACAAAAGTCTTATATATACGTGTATTTAAAAAATATATATAATATATATACATATATATACATATATATATATATATATATATATATATATATATATATATATATATATATATATATATATATATATATATATATATATATATATTAATTTAATCATAATACAAAGAGCTGGAGGAATTGAACGATATACCAATCCTTGATGCGCGAACCATTGTAAGTCTTATAATTTTTTAAAACTTATTTGAACGAAAATTAATAATATACTGCAGTAGAATATGTTCGATAACGCCATCACAAGAGTGGGAAGGGGCAAGATTTACCTGTCTGATAATCATTAGTGCTAGAGAACAAAGCTGATGACCCTTCCTTGAAAGACACAGCATTTGATTTAGAGAAGTCCATGAGATCTGTGGCATGTAATTTTGAGGTGACTTAAAAAGTGAGAGTGATAAAAGAAGGTCTCTATTTGGTAGTCCTATGTGTGAGTGATTCGTAAATCCGGCCATTGTAAATATAAAGGGTATCATCATCATGTAACAGACTCAGTTGGAAATTTAATGCGCACATTAATTTGGATGTGGTGACATAAAGTGATGTAACTGAACCATTTCGGTATTTATTGGTATGAGTATTTATAACCTCAATACAACATGCTTTTGACTTCAAAAAATAACGCACTGGAAAAGTGAAAGAAGAGTAAACGTTACTAGTATTGTAATCTGAATGTGCGAAAACTTTAAGTTGTAGTTTGTATAAACCTAACAGAAAAGAGTACACTGGATAGAACATTTTAGGGTTTTATATTTATGACATTACAACTACAAGCAATGAGGGGATAAAGAGAAGACTGTGACACTTGTTTCCAGAATGCCAAAAAAAGAAGTTAACTAGGTAAAAAATATGGTTACACCTTAAACCAATGTCAAAGAGTAATGGGTACTCTGGAAAGGCAATCTATTTCTAGAGGACGCCATACGCTAGAGCAGGTTGTTAAGATCACTAATTAAAGAATATAATTTGCTTGATGAAGTTATAAACTTTAAAATTATGAAATTTTGTGCCCTATTATCTCATGATTTTGACGTCCCATATTTCCTAGCATTAAGAGGTCCTGATTTCCCTTATGAAAGAATGTTATTGGCTGAAATCTTCAATTATGCACTTAAATAACAAACAAAAAACCAAAAAAACAAACAAACACACAAATGAACAATATATACATATACACACACACATTTGAAACAAAATATAAACAAGGAATAATATAAAAATCAATGAAATTATGTGCCCTCATTATCTCGTGATTTTGACGTGTCATATTTCCTAACATTAAGAGGTTTCGCGTCTGATTTTCTCTATAAAAGATTATTATTGGCTGAAATCTTCAATTATTCACTTAAATAACAAAAAAAAACGAAAAGAAACAAACGCACAATATATATATATATATATATATATATATATATATATATATATATATATATATATATATATATATATATATATATATATATATATATATATATATATATATATATATATATATATATATATATATATATATATATATATATATATATATATATATATGTATACATATTTGAAACAAAATATAAACAGGGACTAAATAATAAATTTCTATAATAATATGTTAAAGTATCATGATGTCAAGTGGTCTCCCGTATTGAAGAAATAATAAATTAGTTAACCTGGTATCCAGGAAAAAGGCTTCCGCCTTTGAGAATAAAGATAACTATATGATTTCTAACTTTACCAAGAGATAAAATAACAGTATCTCTGGAGTAAAGGCAAAAGGCTGTGGCCCACTCATAGGTAAGTGTTGCGACGTAAAGAATCCAAAGTAAATTATCTGCGGAATCAGAGCAACAAAAGCTGCCAATATTAAAAACAAATCAGATTCCTATCCTGAAATTACAGTCTTACTTATTAAACGAAGGTACGTTCCAATTCTTCAATTTTATTCCACTGACAAGAACTAAGACAGACAGTTGATCGTCATAATGCATGAGCCTTTTCTGACGTGTAACGATCATTTTCATTCGGTTTTTTTCCTTGTTCATATCAAGAACTATTCGGCACTCCTGGCATTATACCGGGCTTTTTGAAGTTTCAAAAAAAAAAAAAAAAAAAAAAAAAAAAAAACCTGTTTAAAATTATATGAACATGAGGCATTTCTTTATTTGTAATATCTGAAATGTCAGTAGAGTGCAAAATCGGATAACATTTTTGTGCTTTAGAATCATATGCCAAGATATAAAGGGGGCAGCTGCGTGAGAAATCATGCATTATACACGTCAAAAAGTACTTAAGTTGACGTACTAAATAACGGAATACTCCGATTTCTAATCGCTAATGTTTTTTAAGCCTCTCACTGACGCAATCCATCTGTGTGCTGAACTCTGTTCACATATTTGGAAGGAATGGGGGTGGGAATCAGCTTTTGGTTCTCTGCCTGACAGGACAGAATCAAGAGCAATTGGTCCGATAGATTTCCTTGTTCTCTCCTCGTCATCAAAATCATTTGTCTCTCAGCCGGAATGGGACTTTATCCTTTTTCTTGGTCTCTTTCTCCTTCATCATGAATATTTCGGCACTGTTTAAATGAGCTAAAGACTAAGTTCCTGTTATTTTTGTGGCAACATAAGACGGGGCAATCGACCGATTCCCATCTGGCTGCATCCTCCTTTTTTTTGTATTTTTTGAGTCTTATAAATACCAGTTTTATAGAAGCTGGACTATAATTCCACTAAGAATACGCATTATAGTTTTAGTATTTATTTTTATTTTTGGCCTGTCCGTATTATGAGCACAGACTGTAGTCCCACTGGGTAATGCTGTATGTGTGTTATATATATATATATATATATATATATATATATATATATATATATATATATATATATATATATATATATATATATATATATATATATATATATATATATATATATACATATACATACATACACACACACACACACACACACACACACACATATATATATATATATATATATATATATATATATATATATATATATATATATATATATATAGTATATGTGTGTGTGCAAAACAATCATAATTTTTGGTATAGTACTTTACATTTCATCATTGTATATATATACATATATACGTGTGTGCGTGTGTGTGTGTATGCGTGCGCGTGCGGGAGCTCGTATTTGTAGTTATTTACTTGAAATCACGGAAAAAACTGAAATTGTTCTACCCTGTTTAGTTACGACATCTTACGGAGAGTGGCATTAATGGTAGAAATTTTCATTAATATATTAGGGTGGGAATAAAAACAATCATTCAAAAAATGAAAAAAAAATACCAGCAGGAACAAGGAGGAGGAGCCTAAACCCATTTATGATCGGGGGCTGGGTGACCATTTACAAATCTTTTCTGCAAATACCAGGAGCTCGCACCTGCACGAGAGCACAATACCAGAAAAATTATTCCATACAATATAAGGTGATTTAGGCATACTGACAATACAGTATGTATTTGGCAACCCAATGAAAATGTAAACACAAAGGCAACCTTTTTGTAGATATAAGTTTACAATGAAAAATGATCGTAGTCTACTATTTTGACTGGTTTTCATTGCATAGCAGTAATGATGGGTTTAAATTTATTATGTAAATTAAACTTACTAATACTTCCACATGCGAATCATTTTATTTTAGCAGCAACTTTAAAGAAAAAAAGTCATTTCTTTCATCAAAGTTTTTAAGAGCATCATGTGCATGCAATTAAGACTAACGCCACCTAAGTAGAATATCCTGATGCTGCATTATGTTTATACAGAAACACATACAATAAAGACATGCTTGTACTGCCACATAGTATTATATTTTCCGATATTCCCTCGCGCTTAAAAACTTTAAAGCAAATGTGGCATTTAAGATAAGACCATGATAAAAAGCACTTAGGTTAAATCCTACATAAGTCGTGTAACAACTTTCAGAGCTGTCAATCTGGAACACCACTGAAGAGAACAGAACCCCATATAAAATATAGTACAAGGACAAGATAACAGGCAATTTTCGTACATTTTAGTGAAGCCAGTCAGTCATATTATCAGTTGGACAGATGCTACAAAGCTAGTTTTTCTAATAATATGTTGGAAAGAAATATCATGGATTCCAGGTCTTTAAAAATAGTTTTGGTAAGTTTATGGATATCGACTTAATATGTATTGATACATTTACTGTGGAAGAACTAACTAAAATGTATTGTTTCTTAGGCGTATAGTTAGCCTTGTCCCCCCTAAAATAAGAAGCATCACAGTCGGGAACTCCAAGCGCATGCGAACAACAAGATTTGTTAATGGTGACCTCATCCTCATTCATAAAATAGGTAAGGAATTCTCCTCATTACCTATGATGTTAATATTTTTTCCACCCGTCTGTAGGTTCGTTTGCACTGTCACCTTAGCAAATATCTAATCTAAACAGCTTTGTATCCTCTTCTGAAGATTTTTCAACTAAATAATGCAAATCCGGTCAAGATACATACATGCATTTAATTTTTCATTGTGGTGCTTTATATATATATATATATATATATATATATATATATATATATATATATATATATATATATATATTTATATATATATATATATATATATATATATATATATATATATATATATATATATATATATATATATATATATACATATACATAATATATATATATATATATATATATATATATATATATATATATATATATATATATATATAATGATATATTGACCTGAGGACCTTACTTATATCCCAAAGCTAGGACTATATATCTTAATTTAAT
>NC_089744.1:69187581-69200081 GCF_040412425.1 Macrobrachium rosenbergii | reverse complement strand
TATTTCTTTACTAGAAAGAAATGTTCTGTTGGAGGATTTTTAAGGGATGAACAAAACTCGGCGCTTCAGTAGGACTTCGGGAAGACAAAATATGAACGGAGGGGAAATATGAAGGCCCCAATTCCAGCAACAAAGAACCCAAAAGATTCGGAAATTTCGAATTATCGGTAAAAGAGGAGATGATACCGGGTAATATTGGGGTCTTTTTCTCTGCGTTGCTATTTACTACGATATTAATGCGCTGGCTGAAGTTGGGGGAGGAATTTGCCTCGTTTGCAATTCATATATATATGTATCTACACATATATATATATATATATATATATATATATATATATATATATATATATATATATATATATATATATATATATATATATATATATATATATATATACAGGGTGTTTCAAATTAGAGCCGCCCCCCTCTACAGCATAAACTAAAATTGATATGGATAAAAACAAAAGTAATTCAGAGCAGGTATTTATTTAAGTTTCTCTCTGAGTATTTAATATTTTGTGTGGACTCCATCTGCCTGTACCACAGCCTGCATTCTTGAGGGGTATTATTTCAGCAAATTGCAAAAAAGCTGACTCTTAAACTCCATTTCCCTGAGCACTTTGGTCACCTCTCTTTGCAGGTCGTCGAGGCTTGGTATACCATCATAGTTCACTGTGCGTGCTTCAACACAATCCTTTAAGATAGTACCAATGTTTTCACACACATTAAGGTCAGGGGAGCTACCTGGAAATTCACTTGACGAGAAGAAATCAATACCACTGCTTCGAAGCAGCTCCTGTGTCTGAAGAGCCTTGAAACATGGGGCCTTATCATGAAAAAATGTGACTTCTTCAACAGATAACACATTTTCAGGATCTTTGAGGAAAGGAAATACTCCACCAGTAAGCACAGTTTCTCTGAAGTATTCATCATTCCATGACTGTCCTTTTTCTTTGATGATCCACAATAACAGTTTGGCTGTGAAACAGAGAAAAATTCCCAAACATTCAGGAAATTTCACAACTTAGCGATAGCGCACATCATCGCTGATATCATCCAACTTTGCATCCCAAATGATGTCATTTTTATGATTTGGTTTCCTGACTGTGTAAATGAAGAATTCATCTGATGCGGCAACATGGAGAAAGTTAGCTTCATCTCAATCTTTAAGAAATGAACCACAAAACCATGCACAGTCTTCTTGTTGCTGAGTGATGTTGGGCTTGCTGATAACATGAAATGGCTTGATACCAGATTTTTTAACTCACAGTATACAGTACTATAACTTCTCTTCTTTCCCCTTTTTGTTTCTAGTTCAAGCGCCAATTTACATAAAGATTTTCTTGGTCTACCCACTGCCTCAGCTATGATGTCTTTTGACTCCTGAGAAAGGATTTCAGACCTTCCAAGATTCTCACTCTTTTTGCGATGACATTCATATGGATTTTTGTTCCAGTTTCTTTTAACAAAGGATTCATCTCTTTAAATGTATTTAGCTATCCAGGAACGTGAAATGAAGGATGCGCCAGCATCCCCGGCCTCTCTGAAGGTTATAGCCCGGATTCGGTCAATCCATCTGATTTCCTCCAAGTCGTTAGCCATGGCTGTATCTAACTCCGTCACTCAGTCTGAAAATACAAGAAATATAAAATGAAAAATAGCTTAACAGAAACTTAAAATAATGTACTTGGAGATAGGCTATAGCAGAAAACTTCATAACTTTCCATTTGTTCTGTGGAGGGGGGTCTTGAATTTCGAAACACCCGGTATATATGTATGTATATATATATATATATATATATATATATATATATATATATATATATATATATATATATATCATATATCATATTAATTAACAGAGCTTCAGGTTACCTGAGATTCACAGTTTTGTTTTTGTTCTAGGCAACCACCCACCCCTGTCATCTGAAACTCGCAAGCAAAAAAACGGATCATTTAGAACCCACAAAAAATTTGGCATCATCATAACCGAATTACCAATAATACTCGAAGCAACACTTCACAACACTGCTCGCAATGGCAGCCTTACTTATCCAAACAATGGTAACAATCATGTGACATACTGGTAAAAGATTATCTTATTTTCTATTTTCGCCTTCACTAAATAAATATCGCTTTCGCCGCGAGTGCTTTTTCCCCAAGAGTTAAACCACTCTAGAATAGAAGAGAATAGAATATAGAATTTAGGCCAAAGGCTAAGCGCTGGGACCTATGAGGACATTCTGCGCTGAAGGGGATATTGACAGTAAAAAGGTTTGAAAGGTGCAACAGAAGGAAAATCTCGCAGTTACACCATGAATCAAATGTTAGGAGAGGGTGGAGAGTAAGATGGAAGAGAATATGAAGGGAGGTACAGTAAAAGGAATGAAAGGGGTTGCAACTAGGGGCCGATGGGACGCTGTAAAGAACCTTAAGTAATGCCTACAGTGCACCGCATGAGGTGCACTGACGGCACTACCCAACTACTGGGGTAACTAGTTCTAGTCCCACCACAGACAATCAGAGTCGTATTCAGAAGTTCCACATTATCACGCTCCCTGTCACACAGCTAATCTTGACGGGCAGTAGCTGATGCTCCTTATCAGCTGTTAAAGGTTAGCCCTCATATGCATCAGTAGTCGATCTGATGATTCAGTCTTTCAACATATGTACCTTCTACGTATATTACACTCTTAATAAGTCTACTAGTTTGATATGGTGAAACGGACGAGATTAGGCGCAAGTACTCAAACACACACACACACACACACTTGCAATAGGTACACATGTATGTATATATATAAATATATATATTTGTATATATATAACACATTTATATTTATATATAATAAATATATATATATATATATTTATATTTATATATAATAATATATATATATATATATATATATATATATATATATATATATATATATATCACATACATACACACACATATATATATATTTATATCTATACATATCCGAGAGAAATTTTCAATACGCATAATAGCGATTGTTATTCACTTCTCAGTCACAAATACGTCAAAATTCCAACCAGCTGGTCGGAGGTGACAGGCCTAGGATTACAGAGTTAAAACATTTTCCGTCAATTTCGCTCTTGTAAGTGACTTTTAATGATATATATATATATATATATATATAATATATATAAGATTTATCACATAAATATACAATTGTATTCACAATCTGCATATTTTATCAAATTAAAATTAAATACATCAAATGGCTTACGCCGTGTAAAACTGAAAATTACGCACCTTTAAAATATAAAAACTTCCGGAAAAATTTTTTCACGGATTTTAAATTTAACTCAAAATAAATGACGAGAATCATTCTTATTATTATTTATCAATTTGCTTTCCGTCCACTGAATATTTTCACCAATACATACCTTTGCCTGTCCCTCGCCCACAAAAGGCAGTCTCAGTAAGGCACAAGGAAATGATCACACTATCGGGTAAGGATAATCCGGGTCCCAGGTCAAGGCTTAGGATCAAAACGATCGCCGTCGAACCGATATCCTACCATTCCTTCCGACTTTTATTTCTTATTTCTCAGAATCTGTTGTTTTTCTTCTTTAGTAGCGCCAACTCTTGCATTTATTATTTTGTCTATGGTATGCGCGTCCTTTAAAATTCACTCTTGTTTCCATCACTTTCCTTTTACTTCTCTTATAAGGTGTTTCAGTACGAAAGGTCACGTTTCTCTTTCAAGGCCATGCTTTACAAAGACTTCATGTATTCCGTTCACAGTGTTCTTAATATAATTTAAACCAACAGAAAAGTCATGGTGAGTGAATTTTTATCTGTCGAAATATTGTCATTTAATAAAGGAATAATGGGGTAACTGCAAAATGTAATACGAAGCTTTATGAAGTTGCGTACCTGCCCGTTTGTAAGTTATACTGAGCTGCTTATGAAAAGAAGATAATCACATTATACACACACACACACATTTGTATACATACATGTATGTATATATATATATATATATATATATATATATATATATATATATATATATATATATATTATTCACAGTAACATCTAAATTTATCATTATGGAGTTATAAAAATTGGAATAATAATATAAAATAAAATGGAAGAGTCATGTGCATAAATAAAAATAACTGAAAATGCCTAAAACGCTAGCAAAGTCATTTCTGGTGAAAATTTTCAAACAAAACGTACCAGTGAAAGTACAGAAGTAATTGGTGGTGAGACTTATTGTGACTGACCTGAGGTCAAAGAAACCTTATACCAGGTCACCCGGGTATAAGGTTTCTTCACCTTACACCAGGCTGACCTGTTATTAGCTGCCCTGACACGAAGTTGCCCATTTTAACCTTTCACTAACGAGAAGTTAACACACAATTGCTTTTTCCTAAAGATATTTGCAAAGCACCTATGGACTCTGACCGCCAAATTTTCGTGACCAAATTATTGCTCAGTTCTAATTTATTGTAGGTGAATTAAAATAATTTACGTGTGAATTTAAGACCTTTGACCGTTAAATTTGTCTTATATATATACTATATATATATATATATATATATATATATATATATATATATATATATATATATATATATATATATATATTTTCAGGTAAAAGGGAGTGCCTTATCACACCTAAATTAACGATAATATCGGAACAAGAAAAGTACGAACTTGTATGAAAAAATCTGAGTTAACTCGCACAAATGGTATTTTTTAAAGAAACAAACCCATCTAAATATATCACTCCCACAGAGAGAGAGAGAGAGAGAGAGAGAGAGAGAGAGAGAGAGAGAGAGAGAGAGAGAGAGAGAGATTGTCAAATGCATACGCTCTCTCTCTCTTACACATATACAAACGTACACATGCCGCACACACGTATGCACGCACACACACATATATAGGTGTGTATATACGCATCATATATAAAATGTGTGTACGTATACAACACATCACTTTCGTTCCGCTGCATAAATGCATCGACACTTCGGTCACGGACGATCATTTTGGTTCCCCGTTAATTAAAACCCCGTCTTTTGGTAGCAGTCATTAAGAAGCAATAAAATCATCGCTCTCCACGCACAAGACTTTTCAAAAACGTCACTTACGTCAGAGCTGATGCACTTGTGGAAGAAAGACGTGAAGAGTGAGCTGAACGCTATAAAATTATTTAATGGACGGTTCACGCACTTGAAATGCTAAATGGAGGGGGGGGGTTGTTTTTTTTAATAAAATTTTTTCTTTAATTATATGCTATAAATATACTAGAAATAAGATTAAATGAGGATGAATGCACCTGTACCATGTATATTGATTTCGACGAACGTGAAGCGAGATTTGTGCTGTGTTTTAAATCTGGGCGACTTCTGGTTAACACGTATAAATATAAAACACATCAAACCTGTATACGAACGCAGATACCTACGGTACTATAGTATATTTAATGGATATGTAAAAAGAAAAGGCAGTTCATTGGATATTTCACTCGGCCTTTGTTATGCAAAGCGCTGAATTATGTACTTGTATCTAATAGGTTTTGGAGTCTAGCAGTCTGGGTGGGAAATAGCGTGGGGCTAACAATCTTAAGAGAATACCTGCTTATAGTAGGTATGAAAATTAAGAGCCTCTTGAACCAGCCTCTCAGAGAGGAAAGGCAATGAGTTGCACACACACACACATACATACACACAAACACATGACCAACTTGCACTGCCTCGGAAATCTCTGAATAACAACCAATAAACTCTCTCTCTCTCTCTCTCTCTCTCTCTCTCTCTCTCTCTCTCTCTCTCTCTTCCATTCCTATTGGGGCTGAACTTGGATTTGAAGGGCATCGGTAGTGTCTCTATTCATCCCAGCGATCTCAAAAAGCATGGATTAGACCCTAATATCTGTCATTTTTGAAATTTTATTTTTCACCTCCTCTCACACACGGGCCCCCATTCCTATCGGGGCTGAACTTGCACTTAAAGGGAAACAGGAGTTTCACTATTCACCTTGGCGACCTCAAAAACTATGGATTACACACTAATATCTGTAGTTTTCAGTTATTTTTACGTCACCACCTTCCCACCCCCTTCCTATCGGGACTGAACTTGGACTTAAAGGGCGCCAGGAGTGTCACTACTCTTCTCAGCAACCTCGAAAACTATGGATGAGACGCTAATATCTGTCGTTTTCGATTATTTTTACATGTCACCCCCTTCCCACCCCTTCTCACCTCCCTCCCTAATGGGGGTGAACTTAGACTTACAGGGCATCGGGAGTGTCACTATTCTTTTCAAGGACCTTGAAAACTATGGATTAGATGCTAATATCTGTTATTTTGGTTATTTTCACATGTCACCACCTACCCGCCCCCTTCTCAGCCCCCCTTCCAGAGCTGAACTTGCACTTAAAGGACATTGGAAGTGTCACTATTCTTCTCAGCGATCTCGAAAAATATGGATTAGGCACTAATATCTGTCATTTCGGCTATTTTTACATCATCCCCTTCCCACACACCACCCTATCGGCGCTGAACTTGGACTTAAAGGGCATCGGGAGTGTCATTATTCATCTCAGCGACCTCAAAAACTGTGGATTAGACACTATCTGTCGGTTTCTGTAATTTTTACATTTCACCCCCTTCCCACACCACCCCTCTTTGGTGCCAGTGATATCTTACCCCCCACAGTCTTCTTTCCCATATGGTAAGTCATATGTAGACCAAGTTTGGTTGAAACTGCTCAATGCGCTTCATAGTGTATGTCAAGCACACACATACATACATTATATATATATATATATATATATATATATATATATATATATATATATATATATATATATATATATATATATGCACACACACCTTCACTAAGGTTTAAAACCAGGTTTCTTATTTCAAATATTCTGATTCGCGTCCTCTAATTATAGTTGTTAGTTAAGTTCCTCCGAAAGGTAACAAAACTTGATTGGGTATCGTAGAGTTTATTACCTATCCCATAAGGCACTGACCACGTTAATCTTCCTGATAAATTGTACCATATCTTGAATACAGATCTCCAAAACTTTGCTGACATTAATTCCTATGAGGATGAGGCATTCACAAATGTTTTGATGCAAAAGGGGAGTGTGTCACTTCACTGATGAGCATGTGGCCCCTCGAAAACACTCACATACACACACACACATATCAAATATCCCTGATGTACCTTACATATGAATGAATTATGGATTACCTAATGTACTCATTAGAATATTTTTAATGTCATTAGCTTTTTTTACTCTTATGCTACACTGATATTTACTTTTGTTTTGATGTATATTTATAAAAAATAACTGAATACTTTGGTCATCGAGTCATACTATGTGATAACGTTTATGTAGGCATTTATACATATACCTTGGAGGGTAAATGGCTAGTATTGTAGCATTATACGCATCACTTATTGTGTCTGGCAAGTAATAATGTAAACTTACATTCAACTGTAGCTATTATATTTATGTTCTCTGTACTTCATTTGAGGGATCAAATAATGTTTCACCAAGCAAACGCATGGGAAAAGGTATGTAATGAAGCTTATAGGATATATACGGCACTTCTACTTGACGTCCAACATTCGTTGCTTTGACAGAACGCCAATAGATGGCGTTGCTAAAACGATCACGGTTTTTACCTGGGTAAACCGTAGTCCTTTCTAATTTGCAGTCTTTTCTACGTTGCATGTATCATCTTTGGTGAACAGCAGCTCATCATCAGCTGTTTGCAAGTTCCTTTTGCTTAACTGACTACAATATCTTAACTGTAATATGTAGCTGTTGGGCTGTCTTTTTGTGGTAATCATCCGACAAATTTTGTTTTAAACGTTCGGTCGTGCCATAATCTGTGCACTCTGTCCCTTCCAGTATTGGGGTTGAGGTGCCTTTATTAAATTTTTACTAATAACACTTTCGTTGTTATATTTATTTAACGACTGAATGGCTTGCTTCGTCAAATGATTTGTGTTCTACTTGTTAATTATATACAATTTCATTATTCTTATATGTTATTTCTTGTACATAACGAATTTAATTTACTGTCATGTGATGATAATTCTGTATCAAAATTTTACTATTTTCATTATTTTCTGCACTGTTTTAATTCTCTTTCTTCTCATTTTACAATGTCATATTCGGGCATTTTATCATGTGTATTAATAATAACAATAACGCCAAAGTGCACGACGTAATTAGAATTTCCTTTAATAGCTGTTTAAAGCGAACCTTTTTTATAGGAATTACAGCATACTCCAGCGTCTGCCTGAGCTGACGGAGCTGGGAAGAACTTGCGTTTATATATGTCTCGGTGTGTGTGTGTGTATGTGCGTGTGTTCGAGCATGCGTGCGTGTTAGCAGTATACTACAAGAACATTTAAACAACATTTAATGCAACTTGACAAATATACTCTTTACGTACCCTTGTGGAAGTCTTCAACCGTCATAAAGTCGGGTTATAGTTTACGAAGTTGCTCTGTTTAAATGTTTCTTATCATTTGTGATTTAGATACAAAAAATATTAATCGTAATTTGTATAAAATATGTAATCAGTAACGATAATAAAGATTACATTCAGTTCCATAAATGGCAACAATTCTGTTGTTGTATATACCTTGAATGGCATCTGTAATCCTTGGATATAACTTTGTCAAAGTTTGTGGCAAGTTACGGAAAGTTTATATTAAAATGCTCGAGTGGCAAGTTCGCTCATAATATTTATGACGGGTTTTGCGACAAAATTAAATCCTAACCACACCAACATTAATTAAAAAAATAACTATAATTATGCTACAATTACAGTTCATGGCAAGAAACATGAATCAGGTGCAAGAAAAAAGAAAAAAAAACTATAAGGAATCTAATGTAGCTAAATTAAGGGAAATTATTGCTGTAAATTATACAGAAAACATACATTTCTTTTATTAAGTCTCTCGCAGAACGACAAATATCATGGAAGAAAGTGAATCCAAAGCTTCACTAAAAGATCGTTACTGACCGCATATTTTTCAAAATTAGGGCATTGAAATAGGATGGTTGTAACATCATTTGCAATAACATCTTACGTGTTGTGTTAAGAAATAATAAAAGAAAGCTGCTTTACAGAGACGACAATATCTCACAATGCCTAAAAGACCAACCGATTCTCGAATTATTACACAAGTAAGAGAAGTTAACTACAACCACAGATTTCATTTAAATAAATTGTAAAAGACCGAAATAGTGCTATAATAATGATCGTTGGATATATATATATATATATATATATATGCTGTTTGGATAAGTAAGAAAAACAAATACACAAAAGAAGAAACGTTTGCCTTTGTGAAAAGTAAATCAAGTTATGATAGGTGGTTATTAAGAAACTTGTATAAAGACAAAATTGCAAATGTATTCAGTGAAAAGTATATCGATTTTGATTTCTAATTTTTTTTCTAATCCATAATAGTGTGTAAATATTGTAGGTACATAATTTTGTAATATCTTACTTATGTAAGTGAAATGTAATATTTTTCTTATTATGTCAATGAAATTTTATATTTTTCTTATGTAAAAGAAATGTAATATTTTTCTAATAAAAGATAAAAAAAATAAATAAAAAAAGTTTTCAGTACAATACTTTAGTTCTAAATCCTTTCCTGTTCATTTCCAAAAGAATACATCAACTTATTAATACCACAATACCAAAAACATTTAATACAATCTTATTCCTACTCTTGACTAAGTACACGATTACCAACCGACATTTTAGACTATCATCTAGCGAGGATGATGATTAACCATTTCATATGTTATAAAAAATTCAAAGGCAATTTCTCGTACTTCTCCAGACATCTTCCTGCTTCTCTTGTATCTACATTTATTTGATAATGTCACAGGGAACTGCTTGAGCATACACAATTCAATTCAATTAGGCACCTGTAATGTAATGATCTCGTTGTCTCAATGAAATGTTGAAATTACCTTGTTATTTATAAACTACTTTTGAGTTCCCTCACTTTCAAAGTAAGTAACGGTATAGCATTCCACCATTACATCTTTCGATGGTCTTTTCCAATGCATTCTAATAGCTTAGTTTCATTCAGTAGCCCGATTCTTACTTCGCTTTCAGACCCACAGTATCTTATCAGAATTGATATTTTGCCAATGATATGATTTGTTTTCTTTTTAGATAACCAAGCCTTATCCAGTCATTCGCAGCCTATGAATACTTCATTGGGGCTGTTCAGATATTCATTTATTTGATTACACTTAGTGCAACTGACGGAGTGCTGTAGGTCAGACCATGAGCGTAGGTTAAGAGGACTGGAAAAGAGGAGGATCAATGCTATGTCCTACTAATGGATCAGTTTACCCTTCTGCCATCGGTAAATGAGCTCCCACCATAGATCAAAGGGGCCTCATTCATATTTTATACAGCAAGACAGGAATAGGCTTGGAAAGAAGGTCTTACCTAAAGAAAAAGAGTCTAGCATTAGGCTTACAATGATTTGAGCTTGAGACTTCTAAAAAAAAAAAAAAAAAAAAAAAAAAATATATATATATATATATATATATATATATATATATATATATATATATATATATATATATATATATATATATATATATATATATATATATATATAAACCTGTGTAAAGGTGGAGTGAAGCCATGATCAATGGAGTCCTTACCACGTGTGAAAAAAAGCTATGTGAAATTGAAACTAGAGGAATACGAATTGCCCGTCACACAATATAATCTGTATTTACCCTCAAGGATAAATAGCATGATGTTTGCTTAGCACAAGGCCATGTAGAATGATTTGGCGTTTGGTTCCGAAAATGAAAATGTATCAGTTTGCGCGAGAGATTATGACGTAAAGGGAAGGAAAAAAAAAGAAGGAAAAAGAAGGAAGCACGGAATAGGGAGACGAGTGATTAGTGCAAAAGGGAAATACGAGTAACTGAAAAGCAGGAGGACGGTTAGTGGTAAAGGGAGGAGATAATAACGAAAGTGGGGAAAATGGGTAAAACCAAAAACTGGGAAAAATTAACATATTTGGGAAAGGAAGCGGAAAAACGAGCAGCCGTAAAGGAGGTTAAAAAGAGCATGTAAAAGAAAGGTTAGAACATTTATATCTCGATACACTAGCTTATTATCCAAACGGCGTCCCTAGTACACGCTAAAACAACGATCAGAAACATACCTAATGTAAAGTCAGACCGTATGGGTCTAAGACTCGGCAAGAACAGACTCTTAAAAATACGGTGGTGATCGTGACCACAATCTTCCAAAGTTTACGTTGTGAGGCTGAAGTACCTGGCATCCAAAACTTAGCTGTAATGCTAAAAAAAAAAGGCCATAACAAGAACATAGGAGGAGAAAACGGACAGCCGAAAGAAGGGGAAAAGAAGACTGATGGAAAAGCGTTAAGGACAAACACAAAGAACAGAAAGGGGCAAGCAGGAAGCGATAAAAAACGAGAAGGAACTGATAGAAGGGAAGAATTAATCACGTAAAATGGAGGAACAAAACGCGTAAATGGGGTAAAGGCGATGAGTATAAAAAGACTGCAAAGGAACGAAAACTAAAAGTAACGGTAGATGAAAGTGATTACAAGAGGGACCCATATGTCAAGTTAAAAAGACCCTAATTTGGTACACATGTTACTGAATGATTCATACGCCTGGTTCGCCATGCTTTTCACTCGCAAAAACTTTCCAGCAATAAACTCGGTAAAAATATTGAATTACTTTTTCCTCCCCATGATTACTTTACTAAATATTTTATTGGATCTGGATGGCATATGACACAAACTCTCTGAATTAACCATTTTCATTTATGTAAAAAATCAGGACATTCAGAGAACAACCGAATTATAAATTCATACTTCCAAAACATTAATTAGTTATGCAAAATGACATCCGCATTGTTTGTAACATGAATAATCTGAAATTAATTGTGATCTTCCGTCAAGGATAAACATTTCAGAAAAATATTTTCCGTACGTCGCATTTTGTATACTGACGAGCTAACACGTGGGAATACATGTCAGGACTGCACAGCAATTTCTCGCCCTCCTGTGATACCGGTTGATTTATCCAGTCAATCAACCACCCAGTAAGAGAGAAAAAAAGTGTAGCAGGCGGGATATAGGTGAACAGAAAAGGGGTGACTTGTAAAAGAGGTGCAAGCAACAGGAAGTACAGGCAACGGGTGGGAGATGTTATAGGTGGTAATGAGAGCTTCTCAATAGATGCATAAATGGCTGAAGGGTAAAGGTTGTAGGGAGGTGGAGGCTGAAGTAGTGCAAAAGATAATTGATAAGTGTTTCATTTTAACTGACATTACGATATCAAAGTACATTGCAGACTGGAAGTTGAAAAGCAAGTCTAAGCTAGAGAAAAACGTATTTTATAAGATAATATCCCGGCGTAATTTCTTCTAAAAGTACCGCGTGACAGAATCTTTCAATTCTCA
>NC_089744.1:69180081-69182581 GCF_040412425.1 Macrobrachium rosenbergii | reverse complement strand
CGTGCTTTGAACCCTAACCCGCTTTTCATACATTGAATTCTTAAAACCTCTCCTTCTTCCCATTTATTAAAAGTTATTTTCCCTGATTGCAGTACACATTCAAAATGCATCTATGCAAGTTGCAAGTACAAATACGCAGTCATAGATACTTATAAAAGCAATAAAGTAAGAGAGCTAGTTTACTTTTTGAATCCGATTATTGCTTGCCTCGCAATCTGATGCAAAGTAATTGCAGGAGCTGATTCAATTTCCTAATTTTTCAAACACGTGTAAAATAGGAAACCAATATCTATTCTGCATCCCTATCCATCATTCGCTTTCAGGAGTCAATCAGAACTCAAGTTTAATTTACGCATATATATATATATATATATATATATATATATATATATATATATATATATATATATATATATATATATATATATATATAATACACACACACACACACACACATATATATATATATATATATATATATATATATATATATATATATATATATATATATATATATATATATATAATATAATCTATCTCTTTAGGAACAACTTTGCACCACTGAGTCTTGAAGGGACGGTTGGTTCCAAGGGCTGTTATTTCCTGCTGTATTCTTACACAGTCGACTAACTACCAATTACGTAATTCACTGCACAGATCAATAATTGCCTAATGGATACACACACACACACACACACACACACACACACACACATATATATATATATATATATATATATATATATATATATATATATATATGTGTGTGTGTGTGTGTGTGTTTTGTGAGTGTGTGTGTATATACATATACATAAGCGTTCATGTGAAACACATGATATAGCAGACATAAAGTTGACATATATCGTCAAGATAATTTACCATGGTGAAACTGAAGGAAAATTGCATATTAGTAAAACAGACATGCAGGTAGAAAGAAAGGGATATCCTACATTAGACGGACAGAACGTCAGCAAGTCTGTCAAATCAACAAGAAACTTCATGAAAAGTTATATGCTACAGAGTTATCGTACTTCAGGACACCCGCGCATTTCATTTGTTTTTGGATTATACAAATATTGTTCTCTCAATTGGAACAGGATGTTTGCTTAATCAATTACAAACCTGATGCAGAGAGAGAGAGAGAGAGAGAGAGAGAGAGAGAGAGAGTTGAAGAAAATAAACTACTAACAATAGAGCGAGAACTCCGATAATGAATTATTGAGCAGAGAGAGAGAGAGAGAGAGAGAGAGAGAGAGAGAGAGAGAGAGCTAAAAGAACTACCAAAGCATATACAAGGGCAGAGCGAGGATATATATATATATATATATATATATATATATATATATATATATATATATATATATATATATATATATATATATATATATATATATATATATATATATATATATGTGTGTGTGTGTGTGTGTGTGTTTGTATGTATATGCATATACATACATACATGCACCCACACACACACACATATAACACACACACACATTATATATATATATATATATATATATATATATATATATATATATATATATATATATATATATATATATATATATATATATATATATATATATATATATATATATATATATATATATATATATATGCGCACACAGACGCCAAACCGTTTACAAGGGCAGAGGAAGAGGAGGTTCTACTCCATATGACTTGCTCTATTTCTGAGAGGATGAAGTAACTTCTACATCAGTCTCCCTACTTTAAAATGACAATATAGACACAAGGAAGCCTTCATTAAAGTGCTTAAGAGGCAACATGCTTCCATCATAGGACTAGCGGGACTCAAAATTAAACAGTCCGGGGATAAAATTAAGGAAGACGTGGAAGCCCAGTTTGAAATAATAATGGGTCATAAACCGACGCCTTTTTTCTTTCCCAGGCCGGAAAGAGAATGAGAGATTTGGAGAAAGAACGCCTTTAGTGTGAACCAGTAAATAGTGTTTATTGTTTATTTCCTTTTGTTTATTCTCCTAACTGGCTCATTCCTTATATCTATATTTTTGTTTGATTTTAGCAATTACTATGAATATCGATACAATACATACAGTATACATAATCAAGACGATAACTTAAATCTTTCTTGCATTGTGCCGAACATTAATTTTAGTGTAATTCTCTTAAGAAACCTTTTCTTCTATACTTCCTAAAGATTTTTAATGCTTAATTAAACGCTTCTCTTCATGACTTAAGTGCTCTTCATATGAAACAACAAAACCATTCACATTATCTTATTCTTTCCGAGGTTCTGCTGACTTAAGGTCAGTCGGTTTCTGGTCTTCTATACAAGGGAAAATACACCTCTGACAAGCACGGTCGTAATTCTTGCTTCAAAGTAATATGACCATTAAACACAAAAATCTAAAGTTTGCTCTTCATACTTGCTTCATGGAACTTTTGAAAGCTTTCTCGATTGCCCTTCGAACGTTATCGTGGTAAAAATTATGTCTTTGGTATTATATTCCTC
>NC_089744.1:69167581-69175081 GCF_040412425.1 Macrobrachium rosenbergii | reverse complement strand
AAGCAATTAAGAATCAGTTTAGGCAAAAACAAAAAAAAAATTCAGGAGTACACAGAAATGAACAAATTCGGTTTTACCCTGATATTAAAGTTTCTACTGTTACAGGAATAATGAAAATAAACATAATAAAACCAAGAGGTAATGGAGAGAAATTCGAGAAGATTAGAAAGTCCAAAGAGTTACTGGTAGTCTCTATCACAGAGTGAAAAAGGGGGGCTAGGAACGAACAAGAAAATAATTATTGAATGGCAGTCTTTCAAAATATACGAGATACGATAGCTGAATAAGTTTAAGATATCGTATGACAGGGTATCATATAAAAAAGCATCCAAAAAATTTCCAGTCATACTTGCTTTTGCAAAAAAAAAAATAATAATAAATAAATAAAATAAAATGAAGCTCATTAATTTCCCACTTCTTTAGTTTTTAAGCATTCTAACAAAGCTCAAAAACCTCTATGAACGCTGAACTAAAATGTTTAAAAAAATTATTACGGTATAAGTTATGTACCCTTCCCTAAATTCCGCATATTATGGTAGTTACAGAATGAGGTACTGAAAACGGGAAAATGTTCTTAAGACTTGAAAATGGATAAAAATATACTATACATACATAATTACATACATACATACATGTAAATACACACACACACACACACACACATATATATATATATATATATATATATATATATATATATATATATATATATATATATATATAATCATTAAGCAACAAATGTCGTTTAATATCCAAAGCAACAAATGTCGTTTAATATCAATCCACGCTACTTCGGGAATATCACAGAAGGGGAATTATAAGGTACCAATCCATTTATCACATACAGTAATTCCCCTTCGGTGGTATTCCCTGAAGTAGCGTGAATTGGATATTAAACGACATTTGTAGCTTAATGACTGTGTATGAATCACGGTGATGTGATAAAAATTCATATATATATGTAATATGTATATATATATATATATATATATATATATATATTATATATATATATATTATATATATATATATATATATATATATATATATATATATATATATATATATATATACTGTATATATGTGTATATACACCAGTACATTGGGAGTAAGTTCACACTTTCGAGACAATGAGATGGATCACATAAATGTTAAAGACAAGAAGGCTAACGTAACACCGTTTATAAAGTCATTAGGCGCCAGGAAGAATCGGAAGTAGCTCAATAGGAGCTAAAACTACTGAAATAAAAATGACATAAATCCATTATCAAACTGGAAAAATAAAAGAGCGAGAATTAAAAGCAGTTATTATCACCTGCTAACGCGAATTAGCATCGTGTTGATGAAAGCATAGATTGTCGCTATACATTTTTAACACCGTTTACACGCAATATTTACCTTACTGATTTAGAATAAATTAAGGAAGAAATTCCTAAAGAATTTTAATGACTCGAAAATCATGCGCTGTTACAAAAAACTTCAAGATAACGAAAGGTTTACGACTTGAGTTCCCAGAATGAAAGACGACTAATGGCATTCTTATTTACGATTTGATGTAATTTATAAACCTCTAGGACAAGGGTTCCCAACCTGGTGCTCGCGAGGAACTCTGTGCTCTCTGATGGTCTGGCAGTGCTCTTTCGTAATTGTTAAAATCGAGCTCGCGAGCAGCAACTCTTCGCAGGGCTAACTGCCGATTTTAAAATACTCTTCCGCCTTTTTTGTTTTATATATATAACACTTCTTGCGAGTTGCTTTGGCAAATACTGATGAGGCAAATATAGAAAAGCTAGCCAAAGCAGTTCAGCATCAGCGTTCTCACTGAATCCACAAACTGGCGGAGAGGCGGACTTGTTTTATTATTATTATTATTTTTTTTCCTAATGTCCAAGATTTGAAATAATTAGCTTGTGT
This sequence comes from Macrobrachium rosenbergii, assembly GCF_040412425.1. Taxonomy (NCBI): domain Eukaryota; kingdom Metazoa; phylum Arthropoda; class Malacostraca; order Decapoda; family Palaemonidae; genus Macrobrachium; species Macrobrachium rosenbergii. The sequence goes on along the minus strand of NC_089744.1, from coordinate 69,173,167 downwards.
ATCAGTATTAAAAAAATGCTTCCTATGAATTTTATTTGTTCTCTTTTTTTCTTTATAGTTTCCAAGTATATCACAACATGATTAACGTAATGAGGAATATAACTGATAATAAGCAAACGTATTGTTTTAGTTTGTTATTGAACAAGAAACCTCATTTAGTAACATTTTTAGATTATCAATATAATCAGACTTAAGAGGTAAACATATTACCTGTGAATCATTGTGTGCCGCCAAAGTTATGTAAAATATGCTTGACTGGCGAATGTCAGCAACTTTGAATAAACATCCAAGCAGTAAAAATTCATTTTTGAATCTTCAATTTAAGAAATTTAAAATTTCTCTTACCTTTAAATAAACGAAGACTAAGTCTTTCACTTACTAATTGAACAGCTTAATTGCCAAACTATAAAATTATTGTGGCGCTTTCACAGTTATCCAGAAAACAGGTGGATGCTCATCAGCTTAAAAAGGTTGAGAACTCCTGCTCTAGGACAACCTATTACCTCTAATTATCTCTGACGGAAACCGTTCTGGTCAACCTTCAGTGATACGAATACTGCGCATAGTATCATACAAAGAATTTCAGATTTACATTTGGAAACCTATGGGCATTCAATGCACTTCTTGTGAATATCCACTCAAAACCGTTGTATGGTATCAGAAAAAAGAAAGTAATTAATAAAATGTAACTAATACTTCGTTTTCCAAATATCCTCAATTTTATCATAAATGTGTTCCCCAAATGTTCCTATAAGTGAAAGTTTTTGAGTTTGATAATAATAACAGTGAACATAAACAACTAAAAACTTGATTTCTTTTTAAGTATAGTGTCTGGCGATGCTTAGAATAGTATAATTCCATTAACTATAACCCCGTCTGCATTCAGATGTAAGCACTATAATATTTGAAGTCTGGGTTTCAAAGAACCTTTAGTTACAGGCGATTTAATATAAAAAAAATCAAAGCCAAGCCTGACAAAGGCTTTACCACATGCATCAATATTTATTTTAGATGTATTCCTGTGTGCAAAACCTGAAAAAATGCTGAAAAAATCCAGCGTTCTTTAAAGAGCGTGCTTGTTTTCGTGTTTGTCTGCTCGTGTCTAAAAAACAAGAATATACTACATCAAAGGCAAACTTATATCAACACTACAACGGGTAAAATAAATACAAGATTTCAATCCCGTTATCTTACTCCATACCTATGTACTAGAATAAAAACCAAAAATAAATACAAAAGTCTTCAATCATCATACTGACAACTAATTTTTGTAACAAAACCAGGAAAGCTGGTGTCAATTTATATGATAAACATACGAAAACTTCAATAATAAAATGCCATATATATCCCTTCATAAAAAAAGGAAAAAGTTTTATATAAATTCATATGTCTACGTGAGGGTCCGTCCCTCGCTTTCATTTAGATTCACTTCTGTTTGTTTATCAAAACGTCAGCCCGTTCATCCCCAAGAACTAACAATTTAAGAGTACTTACATATCCGAAAATATCATAAATATATGCCTTGATAGTCAAACATTATTGAAAAAGACAAAAATAGAAGGATGGTTTCATGACACCCCTAAGCTTCAGACTTTAGAAATGGTTTTAATTAAAACGTATAAAACAATTCTGAATAAAACAACAGTTATTTTCACCTCCTACCACAACAGTACTAGAAGGACCGCTTGACCGTCCAGTGGGATTACAGGTAAGTGCACTCACTGAGTGTCACATCTGGCAACTTCACCTGGCCCGTCGATGGGGGTCATTTAGGTCACCACTTCTCCGTTCCCTTACAACAAAAACCATATGCGACAGAGCAAATTTTTTTCCTGTCTCAGTCTTATGCTGGTACGAGCCCTGAGGTTCACACACACAAACACTCCATTTGTCATCTTACTCTGTCCTGGTAGGTTCAAACCATCTCCATTTCCTTTTCATAATTATCTCCTCTACCTATAGAACTTTCATAATTTCCGTCATGGCTTTATTTTTAACTCAGTCCTCCAGTCTAACTTCTAATAGTCTTCCTAAAGCCATGCATTCTAACGAAACTTTTATATGTATAGGTATAGAAATCGTTCCAGGATTGTGAATAATCTTCTCATTGTATGAAATTTCAGTCCACTTGGTGTTCAAACCTCATTCAGGTTGCCTATTGTTTGATTTGCCCTTCTTAGCATTTCCTTAAATCGCAACTCAAGAGGACCTGTATTGGATATCATTGCTTCTAAATATTTGAAAGATTAAGCTTTTTCCATCTAATTTTACTTCTGTTCTTTGTGTATACTCTGTCCTCAAGGGAATAAAAAAAAACACACACTAGTATAGGCCATAACATATCTACGTTAAGAATTGAACAAACCCTAACGGAAAACCTCTGTACAAAAACAGTGCAAATTCTCTGAAAAGAAGGTAAAACAGAAAACCGAAAATATTTGAAAATAAGAATGAATTTCTTACAGAGACGAGTCAATTTGAGGGTCCATATTTTGAGAGAGATAGAGTTTCTATCCAACTGTACATTTTTTTAAAGTATCTGTAAATATTTCTATAGAAAGTTTCGTGGCCTCCATCTGATAACTCCAACTAAACGCATTAACCACTTCAATTTTTTTAGAAGAATATACCTGATTTTCAAAGCAGAATGACATTTTAAAAATGTATACCTATCATATTGGATGTAATAGCATCACTAATAACAAAAACCTCAATAATTTCATTCACGGTTAACAGTTATCTATTTCTAATACTTTATTGCAATCAAGAGTGAAATATTTCAGTGACATGGAAATGTAAAATAAGTATAAATTGCAACACTGCTATTCTTACCACAAGCATTCAGGATTGAGAGCAGAGATTTCTCCACAGAGAAAGTCTGAATTATGATATTCAGCGTAGTATAATTATATATCTTAAAGTGTCAGAAGTTACTGAATGCTTACCGGGTGCTAACATTTGTCGACCATCAATGCCAAGCTAAATATTTCACAAATTAAAACGGGGTAAACACGCATTTAACTTAAAAAATATGCATTACTGAATTTGAAAACTTAAATATCATTCAACATGAATGACTCGAGCACGAAACCAAACTTTTATGTAAAACCAAGACCAAACTGTGATGTATGTGTAAAATGAAACTGTCAAAGGTTAATTTCAGAAAAAATGTCTCCTGGAAGGATTAATTTAAGACTGAGGGTTCTCGTCACATAGCAAGAGTTTCTTAGAGGTCTTCTTTAGATGTTTTTCAAACGACACTATCCAGCTTCATAGAGCGTTATCTGATTTACATGATGGTTTCATATTCTATACTAATAAAACCCTCTAAAACTAAGCAATACACAGCATGAAAGGATAAGTTCTGTAATAAAATACTTGCCAAAGATAAAAAAGAAATTGCATCACTAGAATATATATTCAAGGTATTCACTTCTGGAACTTATCACCTCATTGCTTTAGTTTATCCATATAAATTAATAGCGAAAAAGTAACTTAATGAATCCTGATGTCTATTGTAATAATCAACTTCATTAAAACGGGTATTCATATCTATACAGATTTCCACCTCACCATTGTGACATGAATTTGAATAGTTAATTATTCTTGACATTTTTCAAAAACTTTCTCCTCGTCTTTTTTTTTTTATCACCAACAGTGTTTCTTATAAAGAAAAATAATAAGGTAATCAGCAGAACAGTCAAGTCTGGTAACTGCTCCTATGTCACGCACTTCAGACGATTCAAAAATAGAAAAACGACATTCTAGTCCAAATCAACGATTCAAAATAAGTCTTACAGAAAGGTGTTTCAATAAGATACAAATTTGATAGGCTTTTACAAGGTTCTGGGTCATCGAGTTACGTAATTAACAAGTTTAGTAATTAACGCAACGACAAAGACTCCAGCACATCTCATTCATTTCTGGGTTAAATGACCACAGCTAATGATCTGATAATTCTTCATGGCAAAGAAATGTGTGCATTGAACCGATTGTATTTCAAGTTAAAATAATGACAAATTTACTAAATTTGGATTTATTATGAGCCTTTTGGTACTGAAGCATGATCTGAAAAACCGCTTCTTGATAAATAAGTAAGATAGAAATATCTGTGATTTATTACAACCATAATAATAAGTGCACGTTACCGCGTACGGTTGGATAACGGACGTCCTTGGATTGCTGAATGGTGTTGGGGCTTACACATTAGTGTCAAGAGGATGACGTTAAGAGGATTTGCATTTTCGCTTTTTGCTAAAACGAAATTATACTAGTTATAATTATAACCTCTACATCAGTGGTTCCCAAAGTGGGCAGTACCCGCCCCCACCACCCCCGGGGCGGTGGATTGATATCGGGGGGCTAAAAGACGGCAGGAATAAGCCAAGTTTACTATGTTATTCCTGCCGTCGTTCAGCAAACTGGCATTTACAGTTCGGGACTTGATGTCTCAGCTCTTAGGCTATCGCAATTTCTGATGAACTGGGTACACAAATAATGACAATGGAACACATGGACATAGAAATAGATAAAGATTAAATAAACAAAGGGCATGAGGATACTCCTTGTGGACAGATCTGATCAAAGGGGATGTAAAACAGTGCAAATCAGGCACGCAAACCGGCCCTCATGTCCCCTCAATCTGCTATACTTCAAATCCTTTCCCCAAACAAAAGTTCTCCCTTTCCTTATGCTAAGTCCACACGAATAATACCCCTAATACTGAGAGAGAGAGAGAGAGAGAGAGAGAGAGAGAGAGAGAGAGAGAGAGAGAGAGAGAGAGGAGAGAGACCTACCACTGAACTTCATATTCATCCTCATCTGATTCTCCACCGCTCGACCTAACTCGTCGTCGTATCCTCATCGTCTCTCATGAATTGAGTTTTCCTAATTCCCTTTGCCTTCTCCTCCTCCTCTTCTTTCTACATCCCCAATCCAGGAGGCCAATCATCTGAGTTGGGGAAACAGTTTAGGGAGTTGAGGTCCCCTGAGGTGAACTAACTAACTTCTCCCCAAAGGGGCTTCAACTTTGTCACTGATTGTCATTTAATGGCAACAAAGATGATTACATCTTGATGAGGAATTATGTCGTGCATTTCCATGCAGGAAGAAAGAAGTGAAGGACATTAACTAGGCCCTTACATTATCCATGTTTAGAGTGAGGTGTTTTCCAGATATTCACCGTTACATGTAATGCAAGTAATCTAAGAGCTCACACACGCACACATATACACATATACATACTTACATATATAAGTACACACCCACACACACACATATATGTGTGTGTGTGTGTGTGCATATACAATCATTTTGTTATTAAGATCAAACGATTGTGGAGAAATTAAATGTTCAAGAGTAGTTATCCTCATCTTAGAAATTTCATTAATTCTCTTAAAAAATAAGCTGGCCATAAATACAAAACTACGGATAAAACTGATAGCAATATAACGATGATACTGATGCCAAAAAGAAATATTTATTCGGAAAATATGACGCGAATGCACAGCGTATAAATTACTGAGACTGAGTCTGACGACAGATACTGACTAAAGTTCCCTACCGGACACAGCAGAAAGTCATTAA
>NC_089744.1:69157581-69162581 GCF_040412425.1 Macrobrachium rosenbergii | reverse complement strand
ATATATATATATATATATATATATATATATATACACTGTATGTATATATATATATATATATATATATATATATATATATATATATATATATATATATATATATATATAAAATATGTATATATATGCTGTATATATATATATAAAATATGTATATGTATATATATATATATTATATATTACATATATATATATATATATATATTACTATATATATATATATATATATATATATATATATATATATATATATATATATATATATATATATATATATATTTATATATAAATAAACGTGGCACCTGAATAGGATAAAGATACTAGCATTATGTAAAACGAGTAGCACCCACTAATTGCAAACAAAAACGATATCGGAATTTCTTCTACTGAAATGTTACTCTGAATCCTGTCCAAACATGGTATCTCCAGCCGATGGTATGGCACATATCACTTTGGGAAAAAAATTACTTCCAGTAATTTTGCCCAAAGGGTAAAGATCCCAGGAGGCTGTAAGCTTCTAAGCAGAAGGGGAACATTCAAACAATGATACTGGCAAAGGGTTTGAGCATGAGGTCGCTAATACTGTCACCTCTGTAGATATCGGAACACTCATGAACAATAACACGTTATTAGTAGCATTACATGATGGGTTTGCTACAAGTAGATTGAGAGTAATAATAGTAATACCTGTTTATTGTGGATAAGTCACAAAAACCTCGTTGAAAACATCCACGAACACTGTGAATGAGATTAAATGTATACCTCCAAGAACATTAGCTCGAAAGTTTAAAAAATCAAAGCCAGTCGATGGAAGTTCTCAAATCTACTTACACATTGGTCATGTTTTATTAGACGTTGGTTAGATGTGAATTTTAATCGCGGCTACCTAATTTTAAGCAAGGTGACTGCTGGAAATGGTTTTGCATTCAAAGAAATTTGATAATGGAGGAATTGAGATAAATCTACAATCTTTGGAAAACCACAACACTTAAAGTCTTGCACATTCTGCAACAGGAAAACTATTGCTCAATTGATACGCATCAGGAGACAAGCCATTTAAAAGTACAACAAACCACATAAATACTCTGAGTTTACGAGAAAGTGTCCCAGACATTTTAAAAAATTGTAATGAAATAAAAAATCAATTAAAAAAAAATCAGAATCTTCGCCGAACTTAATATCGCGGCAGTTAAGAATGTTCTTAACGCCTCTTGAACAGGAGGCCAAATTGGTGAGCTGGAGCTTAGGATGAGAGATATAAGAACATTGAACACCAGCAGTACACTTCAGTGGCCCTGTGAAGCAGTTCACCGTCGCCCTCAGGGCTTGTTGATAGTTTCCCATTAGTATCATACAAGAGAAGGTTGGGGGTGGGCGGAGGGAAGTATGGATAGTAAAGTGCAAAGTCAAATGAAACTTGGTCAATTAAAGGTGATGTCATGTCCCGTCCTTTTGTTGTTTGCTTAAATTTTATTTTTTATCGCCAAATCTGTAAACTTCACTTGCCTCAAGAAGAATTTCAGGAAAGTTCTTATAGATCAACAATATGGCTTTTTATTATTTTCCTTTGAATAAAGCTAAATCAAATATTTATAAATTTTATTCCGATTTCTTGATGGAACAAGGGTCACCATTAACCCCCCCAAAATATATCTATATAGTACCGGTTTAATCTCGTGTATTCCATCCCAGTTGGTAGCAATTTAGCCTTTCAATAGTAGTAGTAGTAGCAACAGTAGGAAGCTAAATCTCCGAGGGAATGAATAAACCTGGAACACATATCTCGAAGCAGTAACTTCTTGGAACACATACGCAAAGCAAAACCACAAATGTATACTGCACGCGAGCACATAGTAAAAGGTACGAATACACAACCGCGTCACGAATAAAAAAAAAAAACTCATCTGCATGAATACTAGATATTGTATCAAACGAGAGAATATTAAACGAGTAAAAAAATGAATAAAAACCACAATGCCCGTGATGCTTCCTCCTGAATATGGATGGAATGCAAATATAGATTCCAATCACACGCTGCATAAAATCTACGGATATATTTCACAAGATTTCACTTACTTCATTCTACTCTGTTGCTTCCCCTACCTGAATCCGTAATTCGAGCTATGAATCTTTAATTGTGTATTGAAGTTTATACTTTTATTTTCAAATATAAGTGTTACTTTTATACTCTTACTTAAGACACGATGTCATCTGGAATAATTCTAGTTAATAACCAGCTATCTAATATTGTCTTTTAATTCACTTCTATTACCTGTTAGAATGATTCCACACTGAGGATGGAGTTTGTACAGTTAATATTCGTGCTAGTAGTCTTGTACTCTTCTGGAATCTGACTTTTAAATGACAGGCCCCAGAGTAACTCGTACGTAGAGCATTTCAATGTCGTTAAATTGAACGCGTAGAGAACGGTAACCACACATCCAACAAAGCACACACACAGACACACACACACACACACACACAAGCACCCAACATTTTGCTTATCATTTCAGAAGAGAAAGAGACAGTTCTAGTAATTTTTGTGGGTGACGTACGTCCAGGTGCTGACGATAGCCAAAAGGTACTAAGTAGGTGGAATACACCATCTGTGCATTTCTTACTGTTAGCCCTAAGTAATACATACTTTTGGGCTTGAAATTGAGAGTGACACCATGCGTTCATTAATAACCAGAACGGTTAAGAACAGGTTTATTGCCATTGCAGCATGATATTAGAGAGGGTAAAAATGTTACCAAAATCGTCAATATGCTAATGCCAATAATGTTTAACGCCAAAAGTAATTACTGTGAAAACAACAAAGATCATACATTTCATATTGAAAGCCCTACAGGAATGATTTAGGTACAATAAAAAATACATTTATATATTACGATGGCTGGCAGCGACTCAAACAAATTGATATCTATATCACAGACAATAACCCTTCATAAGAAATTGTTGTAAGTACTGTGACACGTAGAGATTGTAACAAATGATTTAAGGTTTTGTAAAAACACTAACTGCCGAAAGGATTCATATCGTATTGAAGGTCAACATATCTAATCAGTTTTTATTTATTTATTTATTTATTTATTTGTCAATTCAATGTTTCTTTTTTGATAAGCGATCTCTTCTTTCTATTTTCTTTATCATATGTTACTTCTTTCTAATAAACACCATATTCTTTGGAAGCCTGAATTTCAAGTCAATGACCCCTGTGGGCTTGTTCCATATCAACAGGGTTCCTCTTCTGAATAATAATAATAATAATAATAATAATAATAATAATAATAATAATAATAATAATAATAATAATAATAATAATAATAATAATGGTTTGACAGCACTACAAGAGTGGTGAGAGAGATCTTTCTCATTCACTTGCATTCAGAGTTGACTTTTCGCTCATAACAGACTCATGAAGTTTGCTGCAGGTCTCTGTAACCAATACTTTTTCCAAGTCAGGAGGGTCAGCCCGGAACACAACCACTCTTTAATCTCGTTCTGGGATGGCAGGAGAGTGTGCGTGGCCAGTGTATAGTGAAATGGTGTTCGGGGTGAAGACTGCAAAAGTACTGAATCAGACTGATCAAGAGACTAACGATGAAAAGGGTGAGTAACCTACGTCACTCCTGTGATCTCAATTTGACTGTGTATAATTATAAAAAATCGGTACTCATAATGCTTTCATGTAAAGACGCAACATTACTTAGTACTAGTTCATCTGAAAAAATACTGGAAAAATAATTACGTGGTAAAAAGTCCTTGAAAAACATTAATGCTCCAAAAAATGGGAATAACTGCATTCAAAAATTCTTAATGAGTTGAACAACTTGTAGCCCATCATTTTGACACAAAATTTTCTTTTTCGTAACCGTCTTATTCTCAGCCAATCTGTATTCTAACACATTCATCTCTCTCTCTCTCTCTCTCTCTCTCTCTCTCTCTCTCTCTCTCTCTCTCTCTCTCTCTCTCTCGTCTGCCCGAGGATCATTGTCTACTCATCTTCAAGATCTCCAGCATCTATATTCAGCTCTTACAAGCAAGTTCCCCCAAGGCCTCTCTTGCAATATTGTACCAAATATACACTGTTGCTCTGGGCTTTCTTTCTTTCTCCCTGTTTTTACTTTTACGGGGTCTGTTCTCCCTCAATATTGCTTCTGTTTACCTTTGCTATGTGTGCAGAAGGATATCATCATGCATTGCAAACAACGTTTTTTTTTAACGAACACGTCTGTGTATGAATTTTGTGTACACTAACGTACATGAACGTCTATTACATTTCTTACACACTTGTGTAATTACCGGTGATGATGTTACGAGAAAATTAAGTTTGGACGCATTTCTTTTTTTTTCCTTAAATTAATTTGCCTGTTTACTTAAACGAATATAAAACAGATAAGCAATGTTTTGTAAAGAAATATGTGTTACAGATTCCAACAGTAAATTTACTTCATAAGTCTTAAATATGGTCAAAATATGATATATAGATTTTTCCAAATCCATGATAAGACATGAGATATGTATAGATAACATTACATATCAATTATTATTTGAAATAAAATAAGTAAAGATGAAAAGTTTAAAATCTCACTTAAGTGATGCTTCTATGGAAGAACTGAACATTTTCTGTAGTTAATTGGCATCAGGAATTCAATTACAGAATCTTCATAATAGACAAAGAAGATGGCATAATTCACATTTATTACATTTTATTTAATCAGTCATAATTAATATCTTGCCTTTGAGGACTAATGTCATTTCGTTAAGCCTTAAAATATTTGAAGCTTCTCTCTTGTTACGTTCTTATCGTTTGTTAGGACGCTTGTCATAGATTCCGTTAGGCCAAGAGAGATTCAGTGAAAAGTACTCATTATTCACACCATAAATATGGCACTCATCAGACATATAATAATACCAATGATAAAAGACTAAAATAAAAAAATTGACATGAAAAATGCAAAGTTCATAATACAAACACAAAATCTAAATTCAATGACACG
>NC_089744.1:69082581-69155081 GCF_040412425.1 Macrobrachium rosenbergii | reverse complement strand
ACTTCCGAATAATAATTAAAATATTGATTCATATGAAAGAAATAACGTCATTTTGCTCTTGTATGCTCATGCTACTTGTAAAATGTATTGTAACTTCCTTCAAGAGGTCTAGATAGGTTCTGATTACACTTACTAGTATATAGAATCGGTTAATGTGATCTGTGTCAAAGAGTCAATTTCCTCCTTTAGCCTCCAAAGCATATTTGAATGGAATTAAACTAATTGTTACAAAGTAATATAAACTTTACAAACTTTGCGTCACGTGTCACCATACCCTAATTTGCACACACATTATAAATCATTGTAACAACTTTCATTTGCAAGCATATATAAATAATTGATGGAAAATACGAGGAATTTTTCTATTTCAATTCTGGGGATGATTTTACTTTTCAGCATAATGCAATATGGCCGCCAAGTCACCTAACTACGTCATAAAAGTTACCTTTTAGATTATAAATATAAGGTTACAGATATTTAAGTGTGAAGTTTCATCAGATTTTATGTGACTGTCTTTCCTAGAATCTGCCAAAGAATCTGTTGTCGGCATAACTACAACCATCATATAACAGTAATAATAAACTGAATACTACCAGTGGGGCTCCTTATATCCTAATAACTTACGTTGCTCTTAAGAAGCGTGAATAGCAATGAATAAAATAACAAATATCATAACATCCACTATGACATCCTGTCTAAAACAGAATGACTGTGGTTCATATAATGTATGTTCTCCTTCACGATAATACGTCCTTACGTGCCCATACTTTATGTCATAAAATATAAAATGCGAGTTCAAATCCACGTACATTTTGGGTACAAAGCTTTGCCTGAAGTTTGAGTCAACATTAGCGCATCATTTCAAAACGTTAACGAAGCTAATTCATCGTTTGATGTTCAATCACATGTTACTTAACTTCTATTTTGGCCCAAAGCACTTCAGTCGAAAGTGTACCATAATGATTGCTTATTGTGTGTGTATATGTATATATATATATATATATATATATATATATATATATATATATATATATATATATATATATATATATATATATATATATATATATATGTCTATATATAAATAATTCATCTAGTTACATATTATTATTATTATTAGTGTAGTTTAACCAGACCACTGAGCTAACTTTCAGCTCTCATAAGGCTGGCCGAAGGATTTGATTAAAAACTAGGTCCAGGCCTGAGGCCAAGCGCTAGGACCCAATAGATCATTCGGCACAATGATGAATGAATTAAAATGAAATTAAAAACTGCACATAGGCACATCCTTTCATACTGAAACACATACATGCAATAAATACATTTACTCAGACTTCCTTACATACATACTAAAAAGGTATATTAAAATTCAGAATATAAATTAAGCAAAATTTTTAAATTTTGCCCTTTTTTTAAATTCAACAAATGTTAAAAGGGCAACCCTCTGAATGGAATACTTTAATAAAAATTTCTGGCGCATATAGCTCGATTTGACTAGTTACATGAAAAGTCAAATCGAGCTATAAGCGCCAGAAATTTTTTAAGCATTCCATTCAGAGGGTTGCCTACAAACGAGTGCACTTTTGTTTTCTTAGCTTTATTTAGAAGCACAGAAGTGACATCATGGCGCTGAGTTTACCTACCATGTCCCTTTATGTTTCAACCTTTAACGCCCCATTGGCGAAATTGTCATCGTTATTCAAGATCATACTCCGGAGAGGAGCAAGCACATGACCATTAATAATAAATCGTTTTATAAAATCACGCGGGAACACGAGACATTTTAAGTTTCTTATATAAGAAAGAACAAATTTCGATAACACCGGATGAATATTTGACTTAAATTCTATAAATGGCTTTCTTGGTAATCTTAAAAGGCTCGAACTGGCCTAAATTTCATTAAGAAAATACTTAATATATCTAAATTCAGTCAGCTAAAAGTAACACTAAGCACTTATTTTTTGTGAAATCCCTGAGAATTCATCATCGCGATGCTGTTCTGGTATGAAAATAAAATAATCTAATGCTCTTGAACAATATTTCCATGCAACGATACTACGACACACCTTTTCCTTCTGATTTTCAGATAACATTTAGGATCGATAATTAAATTAGGACTGCTAGGACTGCCGCCTCATCAATCGAAAGACTAAAATAAGATTTAAAGAAAAAACTAGACATACCTAAATACAACTAAAAACAATTTTCGCAGGGGGAGAAATAGAACTGCTATTTTTCCGTGCTGACTGAGAACAATGTCCTTAACTTTTAATTAGCTAAGAATAAAGAACTATGGTTTTTTCTATTCATCAAGTAAAAGAGTCCTCATCATTCCATCGTTCTTGTATGATGATAACATTAGGCTTATATTCTTAAAAATAGAGGTGTAAGCATTCCACATAACATTACAGAAACTGCAACTGTTTTATGCATCGTAAAAAAATGTAAACTTACCGTTATCCTAGCGCGAAGAAAGCAATGTTTTTGTTCATCAAAACGAGGCCTTAACCTTTACTATCCTTGAGATGGGAGAATAAAAACTTTTTTCATCAAAAATTGGGCCTAAAAATTCCATTACCTCTATGGGAGGATAAACCCCCTCTTTCATTATAAAAGAGGGGCCTTGACTTCCATCATCCTCGTGAAAGGATGCCACATTTTGTTCATAAAAAAAAGGACCTTGAGTTCCCACCCTCCTTGAACGAGGATAAAACTGTTGTGCTAAACTTTCTATCACCATTCTGAGAAAATCTTACTCAGATATTAGTCCAGAATTGTCGCATAAACCGAGCCCTATTTTGACACCTATGGCAGTCGTTAAATTATTAACGAACCAGAGAAATGGTCATGTAAGTAATATAATGGGATATTTCGTTGATGAAGAACAAAAAGGAGATATGGGATGTCTATTACTTTTGGGTAGCCTTTGATAAGCCAGCACGTGCACATATTCTTGTGACGTTATTCACAAATGGAATTAAGTTTCATAGCTTTTTAACACCAAACCGATTACGAATATGCAACAACAACTCGGTTTAAATAGATATCAAACATGGGAAATATACATCGCTTGCATGAAACTCACCTCAAAGCAGTTTATATAATTCATACAGCTTTGTACAAACAAAAAACGAAAAAATGTTTAGAAATCAATCAACTTATAAACTACTGCATAACAAAGCCACTTTATAAGCTGAGAGTGACCATTGCTATATTTTCCGTGATAAATGTTGATACTTTCCCACTAAAAATCACTTGCTATGAGTGCAACAGTTAACTGTTGCACGTACAATGCACGATATTTATATATCTACACAGGATACTTCTGTCCTAGTGCTGTACAAAATATCAAAAAGGAATGGTTCTAGCCTAAATTTAACAAGAAAAAATACTTTTTATTCGCCACAGTTTTCTTTAAACGAGCACCAAGAATATGTCATCACAAGGTCGTCCTTGAATTGTCTGGCACCTCATTAACTTACCTTAGCTACTTTCTCCGAGTTATGAGCTCCATCGTCATTGCGAATCTCATAGCTTGACATCGTCATTTTGCCGGTTTTCTGAAGTTGGTAAACTTCAACAAGGCCTTGATAAATCTTCACCAGTCTCTTGGCAAAGGGCTATAATACCTGTAACACTCAACGAGGTTGGTTGCAAAACGGTACTAATGCGAAGGTTTAAATCACGTAGATTTTCCACTGCGTCATATAAACAGGCTCCGTTCTAGTCCATGGCATTTTTACTTATTTCCAGATACGTAACTTCAATACTTTCCATAATACTGGTCAATAACGGACTTTATTTCTATTTTCTCATGATATCTCTCTATTGCATCGTCAAAAAAAGCGTTTAAAAAACGATATGAACATAATTTCATTATCAAAGATCAATAATATTAAAATATCGAACGTCTTTAATTAACATTTTCAGTTAATTATGGATATGATAGAACTCACGTTAAGATAAAAAACAGTATCAGCATGGGCACTTTCCTCAAGATTTCACATTCAGTAATAAATAAATGTTTACCAAATGACTGATAATCTCTAACACCCGAGAGTAACTGACATTTCTTGGACCCTATTTTCATCAGCTTTTGCTCCCTCTCTCCCTCTCACGCACGCACACACTCACATACACGTACACACACACACACACACACACACACACACACACACACACACACACACATATATATATATATATATATATATATATATATATATATATATATATATATATATATATATATATATATATATCATAAGTCCTTAAATCTCTCTAAATATCATGAAACTACATGCTGTTATCTAATGTATCTCTAGATGCTTTACGTTCTTTTTTATGAAAAAGTGTGTCAAATTCAATACATTTTCTTGACCTTTCTATGTCTTTGTCATTATCCAGGTTACAATCTTGCTTTATTAAGTCCAAGTGAATCTTGGAATATCGACTCATTACTGAGCTGCTGAATTTCGACAAATTCATGAGTAAACATTGACGCCTATGCTCTTTACGGATCTAACTACACAAGATTCATGACGTGCCAATTATAGGGATAGATTCGGAGAAACAAGGATCTTTCAATATAAAATCTCGAAAATTATTTGCGAATTATTGAAAAACAAGAACGAATAACTCTTGGCAATTGCCAGATTGAAATGAGAACACCCATTTCCTAAAAATACAATGTAGTACATCATCAAGCATAAAAGACAGACAATTTGATATAAAGACAGAATAACGAGGTCTACCATTTTTATTTCTCACTTTCCTTATACGGGAAACTTAATTTTATATGAAACCCTAGTCAGAATAAAAATGGTCCGTTAAAGAAATTATCCAGATTTAATTTACTGAATGGACGAACCGCAATAAGGCTTTCGTAACTAAATGGGTCTCAGTCACACCATGCTATTTCCTATTTTAGATACAAGTTTTTGTGATACAGGGAGAGAGAGAGAGAGAGAGAGAGAGAGAGAGAGAGAGAGAGAGAGAGAGAGAGAGAGAGAGAGAGAGAATGACTATGATAACAAAATCTCAAAGAATAAGGCAGGTTAAAAACGAGTTTATACCATAATTCATGGACAGACTTCACAACGTCAAATAATCCCTGATCAAAATCGTTAAGCAAGATTTAGCCTCCCGTGGAGCAACAGAAAATAATGAACATACATGCAAAAATATATAATATACAGGAGGTTTATAAGTGCCATACACATGTGCTAATAGTGTACCGAGACACTACCAAACACACACGATCAAACGTTCACATAACGACTGGATTCAAACATCAAATGTCCAGTTTCGAACTAGAAAGTCAATGAGAGGCTTTGCATCGGGATATTTTCATGGAGCAGAATACCCTCTGCTATTTAGTTTCCATCCTTGCATCTCCTAAATGAAACAGCTCTTGCAAGCCTCACAGTAATGTATCACAACCCTTCTCTTTTGACAGTCAACTATACAAATGTCAACTTTTTATACATGCATATCTAAATGTGTACAGATTCAAGCATAGAATGTATGTACGTATGTATGTGTTTGTGTGTATATATATATATATATATATATATATATATATATATATATATATATATATATATATATATATATATATATATATATATATATATATACAGTATATTGGCTGTCAAATGTTTTATTTAATCAGTATTTATGTAATTCTATTACTGTCCTGCCTTCACTGAGTGGTGACCTAGGGACCTATATTTCTAAGTACTGGGCTGTGCCATAGCCATTTTCCATAGTCTTAACTCTCTTAGGTTTGAGTTCCCTCGTTTGAAGGTACACTCATAAAAATTTTCTTTTCCTTAATTTCTTTTGTTTATTTATGCAGAATGCATTGGTATATGTTTTTAAATATATCTTAATCTTATTTAATTTGTTATTTATTAAGAACATTACAATCTATCGTTATTTAGTGCACCCCATTTCATTTCACTGATACTATTTCCATGTTCATTCGCCTGTTTAGAATTCTCACGAACGTGATTTCTGTTCTGGGAAAGCTTTCAAGAAAATTCAGGATCTCTTCGCTTATCCCACAAAAGTATATCTCTATTAGGATACACACACACGCGCACTCATCCATAATATTATATATATATATATATATATATATATATATATATATATATATATATATATATATATATATATATATATATATATATATATATCGGCATTCATTCAGAAAGTAATACGAGCAGATACACACACACACACACACACACAACTACAAATACCTAAAATGAGAAAGTCATAGTGTGGTACAGCACTGCACGTGTGCGCTTCCAGGGTTATATTTCTTTTTTAATCCCGAAATACACAGAGAATAAAAGTGCTCAATATGACAACACCGTAATATCTTGACATTTTTCTGCATTGAAGAGCAAACCCGGTACCGCCGACTGCTATCACAAACTTTTTATTTACTCTTTACATTTTTCATAACTTTGTTTTCAAGTTTGAGATTTTCTAAATGAAGAATATTTCCTGATCCTCTCTCGCAAAATCACACAGATCTGTGTATTTTCGTAAAAGTTCGATACGTTTTAAGTATGAACTTTGTGATAATGGCGGAAAGTACGCAGGGAGGGAGCGGAGCGCGCCATCACTATGCTCCCCTCCCCGCGGTTCGTGAGATACTGACGACCTCTACAGGCTAGTCAGCGGACAGGTGTCGGGTGCCAAATATTGTTTTACGTTTTGGGGCATCTGTTCAAAAACATAAAATTTTACAACCAAATGTGAACAAATCAAAAGTAAAACTACTCTGCAAGACAAATCTTTACCTACAATTACCTATGTAATTTAAAAATTTTGCAATTAATTATATAATATAAATCGGAGTAATCACTAATTTAATGGTAAGAAATATATATACATGCATAAAACTTCATTCTCGATCAAACTGCTTAAAAACCACGCTTTCCAAACCAGGTAAAAAAGGAAAGTCAAAGCAAAAAAAGTCAACCCCAAATATGGCATCACTAATGCCTACCTGTGGCTCTCAGGAGCAATTGCCAGAGGGCTCAAGATTTCAATATGTATCAAGAGATTCCAGAATGCATCGACCCCTTTCAAACGACACTACTTATGAACAAACCATGGAGGACCTCCCGCAAGTTTCACCTGGCCAGATATCTGATCTACGTTTCCTAATCATCTTGGCGATCAAAGAAAGGGAAAAGCGCATGCGTGCGATTTCTTTGGAGAAAAAACGTTGAGTCTTTACGGAATCTAAGGGAGCGATCTCTGCGGAGGTATGTGGGGAACATTCCCTCATAACTTTGCCATCACCCCTCGTAGGATTCCCCTTTTCCATCGGGGATAAACATGATTATTCTCTCCCTCTGTACATTTGACAGAGCGAAACGCGTATGTTCATTTCTTTCTGTTTCCTTTCTTCACCTTCTGCAGGAATTGTGCCTCCATAATGAATTGAGTCTTTGTCATTTCACTGACATATGATAAGGAAGTATGCAAGCTAACTACACACACACACAAACACATACACATATGTGTATATACACACAAATATATATATACTATATATATATATATATATATATATATATATATATATATATATATATATATATATATATATATATATATATATATATATATATCAATACAGCACGAAGGAACGCATGCTTGAGAATATCACTAAGTCCACGTCGGAAGGTGAGTGAAAACCGGGACTTTGAACAAGTACTTTCGTAGTTTATTCTACATTTTCAAGTTCACAGTAACCGGGACTTTGAACAAGTACTTTCGTAGTTTATTCTACATTTTCAAGTTCACACTGTGAACCTGAAAATGTAGAATAAACTACAAAGTATTTGGTCAATGTCCTGGTTTTCACTCATATATATATATATATATATATATATATATATATATATATATATATATATATATATATATATATATATATATATATATATATATAAATGCCACGGAAATGGAAGAGTGAAACAGCAGTGGTTGGTTGCTAGGCCTTTTGACTAGCGGTCCTTTACTTAGCAGACTGATGAGAAATATAAAAGTAAGGTTACAACAAAGCTCGTATAACTGACAGATAACATACAGATATCCCTGAGGATGGGGATTATAAAGGAACAGATGTACCTGGAATCCAACACAGTTGAAGAATAAGTGGACCTACCAAAACAAAGGTAAATATTTGACAGGTTTTACAAAAGATTAGGTCCAACCGGCTTGGAAGCAGGGAGGAGTCAATTAAAGGGTTATACAGGGGAAGAGACTGACCACTAAAACTGACCTTGGAATGAATAAGCTGATTACATATGTTTATATAAGTACAACAACTTAATATATTCTCCTTTTGGTAAACAATGAAAATTTTTGCAAAATGAACATTTAAAAGAATATGTTAAACATACGAATACATAGAAAATATATGTAGGGTAAGCAATTAGTAATTAAGTCAGTGATTTTATCTTTAAGGTCATCCTTGAACATTTTACTAATACAGGACTAAGGTTAAAATTACAGCTGGAAGTAAACTGTATAACAGCAGATTCTAGAAGATTTTGTGAAGAGAAATCTTTCGATCTGGCAATCACTGAACTGTCATGCCAATTTATCTTGTGAGAGTTTTCACTTAAATGAATGAATATTGCATTGGATGTTTGCCCAGTTTTGACAAAATACTTATGCTGTTTAATTCTCACTTCTAAATATTTACTGGATTGACCAATATAAAAAGACGAGCAGTCCAAGCATGGAATTTTATATATTATGTTGTTGCTTTCCTTAAGACTTTTTATTAAGATTCCTTTTAGAGTGTTATTACAGGAAAAAAACAAGTTGACATTAAAAGATTTTAACACTGAGTTTATGGTTTCAAAACCACTAAATTAAGGGAAGCTAAGAATACTTTTAGGGGTTTCTTTCTCCATGTTATTTTCACTATAAAACTCTTTGTGGGCTTTATTACAGTAAATACCTAGTATATGTGAAGGGTAATATAAACCTGTCCCTGTTTTTGTTATGTATTCGATTTCTTGATCCAAATACTGGGGAGTGACAATGCGCAATGCTCCTAAAAACACAGAAAAAAAAAACGTGGATATTTTGATATTAAGGTGGTGGCCTGAATAAATATGGACATAAGTTAAGCTGTTGGTTGGCTTCCTATAAATTCTGAATTTTCATTGAAATGGTTCTCTATTTATTAAAACATCTAAGAAAGGGAGGCAATTGTCTTTTTCTAATTCTAAAGTAAATTTAATGGATGATACCTGGTTATTCAGATGAGACAGTAGATCTTTTACATCAATACCAGCAGGCGAAACAGCTAAAGTTTCGTCAATATATCTATACCACTTTAAAGTAGTATAAATGATATTAGGTAAACATCGTTTTTCAAAAAATTCCATATACAAGTTTGAGAGGAGTGGGGATAAAGAGTTGCCTATTGCATGACCAAATATTTGTTGGTAGAATTCACCATTAAATATAAACTTACAATCACAAATGCATAAATCTAGTGAGTGAAATAATATGACTTACAGGTAGAGGTAATTCATAATGGATTAGTACGTTACTAAGATACTTTAAAATAGAATCTATCGTAATTTTATTAAAAAGAGAACAAACATCAAAACTAACAAATCTATCAGTGGGGCAAAAAGTGATTTTGTTTAATTCATCAACTAAATCAAGCAAATTATATATGTGAGAATCGGAGATAGTTCCAAGTAACGGGGACAAGAGCTTGGTAATATATTTTGGAAGTTTATATGATATTGAGCCAACAGTGCTGAAAATAATCCTATGCGGCCCATTATCAGCACTGTTGGCTCAATATCATATAAACTTCCAAAATATATTACCAAGCTCTTGTCCCCGTTACTTGGAACTATCTCCAATTCTCATATATATAATTCACTTGATTTAGTTGATGAATTAAACAAAACCACTTTTTTCCCCACTGATAGATAGATTTGTTAGTTTTGATGTTTGTTCTGTTTTTTTTAATGAATTCTCTATTGATTCTATTTTAGAGTATCTTAGTAACGAACTAATCCATCATGAATTACCCCTACCTGTAAGTCATATTATTTCACTCGCTAAGTTGTGCATCTGTGATTGTAAGTTCATATTTAATGGTGAATTCTACCAACATACATTTATCCCCACTCCTCTCAAACTTGTACATGAATTTTTTTTGAAAAACGATATTTACCTAGTATCATTTATACTCCTTTAAAGTGGAAAAGATATGTTGACGAAAATTTAGCTGTTTTGCCTGCTGGTATTGCTGTAAATGATTTACTCTCTAATTTGAATAACCAATTACCATCCATTAAATTTGCTTTAGAATTACAGTAAGACAATTGCTTCTTTTTCTTAGATGTTTTAATACATAGAGAACAATTTCAATGCAAATTCAGTATTTACAGGAAACCAATCAACAGCTTAAGGTTTCAATTTTCCGTTTCAACACGTCACTATATATTAGCCATTCATTCATATTAAATTTTGTGTATAGTTGTTAAGAAACGTGCAAGCTAATTCAAATACATTACATAAGACCATCAAATAAATTGGAAAGTATGTGAGTCAGTTCTAAATTACGAATCCTCTATGGTATTGCGAATATATAAGAAATCTTAAGTAGAAAACAGTATAATTATATTGCATACATGAAACGTATACATTTTTCCACACGGAAACACAGCCATGGTCATACATTAATAAATGAGAGAGAGAGAGAGAGAGAGAGAGAGAGAGAGAGAGAGAGAGAGAGAGAGAGAGAGAGAGAGAGAGAGATAATTTAATTTTCGCCTGGAACTAGCCTATGAAAATCAATTTTGAAATATGATAAATAGAATACATTTAAAAGAACAGCAGGGCAAATATGAGAATCGAAAACAAGAATAATCTTTCCATGTGATTAGTAATCATCAGAGGGAAGACATTTATTGAGTCATCATAATGTTAACATCCCTCAGAACTCCTAATGCCTGATCTGTTCCATACGCCTATTTATACTTTTCCAAGTTGGACCTTTTTCTTATCTTTAATTTCTCTATTTTTCCTCAACCTTAAACATGTCAAGGTTAGAAAAAATGGGGTGGAAGGACCACTTAATAAAATAAACATTTTAATAACACACATGTTAACTTTTTCAAAGGTATTACAAATGGATTTTCTATCTCGACAGGATATTTAAAATAACATAACGAATATACTGTAGAACATACGAATAAGACCAAATGGAGAAATGTGAATAATATTACAATGGCAATACCATGTCACATACTTTTCCCGAAAATTTTAAAAGTAAATCTAAGCTGAGAAAGAAAGCATTTGTTTCCTTTGCAATAACAAGCGTTATCACTCATCATTCCTTTAAGACGATAAATCGTGGCCCTTCTCCTCTTGGAAGGTTACGTACAACACATCTGGCAGCAACATCCCAAAAAAGATTTCTGTTGATGCTGGCAATCCCAGACTGGTTAGTTCAATAAACGTGTCTTCAGCGTTGCCTATAGGCTTTGCGGAAAAAAATCTTGTCCCTTTTTTTACTAAATCTGCTAATCTTGCCGCTCCTCCCCCTTTTTTTAAGAGGATGACATAATTTTTTTTTCTTCGGGCTGGCTACTCATGTTCTTATTAACCATTTTTTTTACTTTTTTTCCCGCTGGAACACGATATCTATATCTGGATTGCTGCCTGTCTCCAAATCTATAAAGTAAACATTTAAAATTTTCTTTTTTACCACTCTCATTGATTATTTGATGCACTGGGCAGTTTTATGTATGTAAAATCATTTTTAAATATATCACTTAATTTGGTGCGATAAATTTATGGGATGTGGGAATTCTCGTTTTTCCAAGGTGTCATGCCTATCACTGAAATTCATAACACACAAACACATAAATATAGTACACGTATATATACATACACACACACACACACACACACACACACACACACACACACATATATATATATATATATATATATATATATATATATATATATATATATATATATATATATATATATATAATATAACCACACTATCAAATTTACGTACAAAAGGTCGAGCATGACTAACGATAACAGTTGGTAATTTTACTAAACAACGTTACAAAAATGCACTGATCTTAATCCCTACATAACGAAGTGTAGAATCAATTCAAAGAGAGAGAAAGAATAATCCAGGCACAATAAAACAAACAAACAAACAAGCCCAAAAGGGAAATTCGCAAAGGCAAAAATATGTAAACATGCGCGAGGTAAACAACTATATCAAACAGAAAAAGGTAAACAAGATCGATATGAATGAAATTGGACACGAGAACGCTGAAACGAGAGAACAAAGTATACCTGAAAATGAAAACTTCCCTCAGGAGGTAAAATATTTTTTAAATGAGTGAGGTTACTGAGTGCAATGATATTTGATTAGCAGTGGGATAATAATGACGTGTGCAATTTAGGCGAAGATAACGTTTGATATTTATTTTTTGCGTATTTCGCAAAAGAAATACTAACTTGCACAAAAGCTATCTACTGGAAAATTGCACAAAACATAATATAAAATAAAAGTCTGGGAAATTAAACGAAGCAAATCAATTTAATATTGGAAAAATATTCAAAAATATTGATCTGATTTACTTCCAAAGGGTAATTGCAATATGTTTGACAGGTGGGAGTTATCGAATGGGTTTTACATTTTGATTTATGAGACGGGCTTTAATGTCAACAACAATCTGATTAATCTTTCAAAAATCCTGGAAAACCTTGGAGATAAAACAACAAAGACCGAAACATTACTTGACTTCCCGTCGAAATAAAAACACAGGAAGGAAAACAGTCAGAGAGAGAGAGAGAGAGAGAGAGAGAGAGAGAGAGAGAGAGAGAGAGAGAGAGAGATGGGGGAAGGAGATTTCTGGAATTATTAATCTGACTGAGAACCGAAACTACGTTGGATCTGGGGGCAGAGCAGCCTAACTGAAACTCTGAGTGTTACAAAGAATAGTATACAAAAGCCGTTACAATAATTCTGTTATATACAAAAAACAACGTTTATTCATATTTATATTTTTTTCTGTGTTACTTCTTCTGCCACCACCAACCAACTTAGTGTCAGAACGATATTCTTCGACAGGTGATCCATTCCAAGACAACATTTCTTGCCTTTAAGTGTTCAGAACGGTACCCACTGGCCATGTGGTTGGAACGATAATCCAGCCCGGGACCAGCCCCTTTCGCCACTAGCCCCTAAAATGTATGCAAAATGATGCCTTTGTCGGACAGTAATTCCAAAAGTGAAGTTTATTACCAGTTCACCATCGTACAAAATCTCCCTTAAATCGCCATCGCTATCCTTTTTCGGTGGTACTGGAGCAGGACTACTATAAGAGTTCAATTGCCCTTTTATGTTTCCCGCCTTTGATGTCCAAAGTAGAAGCCATGTTGCAGTATACAGAATAAACGCTGTCAAACTATGCTAATGCGTACTATATGCAAAGCAAAAACAGATACACACATTATAGCATGTTACTTCATTACAAAAATTATTATTACACTGTCATTTCAGTTGTAGTTCATATATAAATACTCTTAATTCACAACCGGTTGCAAATATAAAGAGGGCGGAAAGATTATAACGTAGTTATGCGCTCAATTAATGGGAAAGAAAATGGTCCTTCAAAGAAAATGACTACAACGGAGACTATTCTAACCAAACGTTTAAACTACAGTATTTAGACCCAATTTTTCACGAGTATATTTAACGGAGAACTTGACCTTACATACCTCACCTGTAGAATACGAATAAATTATCGATTTATTCTAAATAACCGATCGGAACTGGTGAAGGGAGAAGAATATCCAAATTAACCGACGGGAAACGATCTAAGAAAAGTTGACGGGAAAGGGGTTACGGAACAAGTTATCAAACGACGGGGAACGGAATAAATCAACTAATAAAAAAAAAAAAAATACAGAACTTAGACAAAATATGAATCAATTACCTGTTTTGAATAATATGGAAACTGTCAAAAAAGGTCTATGATGTAAGTAAACAACGAAATATTCGCTAACAGCTGCGAATGTCACGTAGGAACAAATCACGATAACCAGACGGGGGATCACAAAAGAGCCGCAAGAATGAAGGGACCACGTACGGTTCGGATTCCAACCATAAAGTTACAAAGAAAGTAAACTACTATACAAAAGTAGTACTGTAGTGACACAGAGTTGTTGAGGAGCCCTTATTAACTCGATACCAGCGGCGGCTGGAAACAAATTTTTAACGTGTTAGATACGATAAATGTTAGCCACATCCTTAGAGAGAGCGAACTCTCCAGGCTCGTTAAATAAGTTTGTAATCCAGACTTATCCCCTAGATTAGAGAAATGCCAAATTGCTCACCTTCGTGACACAAACTCAGTATTTAACGCCCCAAAATTAGCTGCAGATGGGTAGCATAACCACACCTACCCAGTCCGTTAGAAGATCAAGCAGGAACCTGACATAAAAAAATCTGTCTCTGAAACTTTATCCTAGTATCC
The DNA here is from genome assembly GCF_040412425.1 of Macrobrachium rosenbergii. NCBI lineage: Eukaryota > Metazoa > Arthropoda > Malacostraca > Decapoda > Palaemonidae > Macrobrachium > Macrobrachium rosenbergii. The sequence continues at coordinate 69,140,496 of NC_089744.1, read as the reverse complement.
TCGTTTCATTCATTCTGACGATGATGACAGTAGTCTTCATAAATCTTAGGGACTGTCTGTGCTTTTCCAATAAAAATAAAGGTTCTATTTTAGGCTCATTTAACAAAAAAAAAGTAATGATAACTAGTCACGATGCAAAACAATTGATCAAATTAATAATATTCAAAGTTAGAACGGAGGCAGAATGTGTTTATTAATATACAAAAACTTCTAAATAATCAGGTATGGTTTCCTCGCTTGTTTGCAATAATGGTATGTCTGCCAAATCAAAATTAATGACTTAGCCAAAGAAACAAAAACTAAAATCAGTAAACACCTGAGCTTCTTGTACAAGTGTACAATAAATAAATGACAAACCTTTCATTGTAGGCAGTTTTTACAGTAATTTCTCAAAGTGACTCCAAAACAGATCATTATCAATGGTGCAGACTGAAAAATTATCAAAATAACATGATTCACAAGATAATATTAAGAGTTGGCATTCTCCTGATGAATGCACCCGCGAGGGACCCACCACTTGAAACAAAAGGCTTTTGTCTATTATGATCAAATGTTATTTTTATGATTAAATGTTATTATTCGTAATATAATAGCTTATGTTTTTTTAACAAATATTACAATATCGTATTTTAATGACATGCAGGAGGGAAATCGGCGATGAGATTTTTATCAGCCATAATATTTTGTGAACAGCAGCGATGCAGTAATCTATTATTAAGTCAATGCCGTTAAAGAAAGGTAAATGAAGTTTAGGCGTAAATGATGCATGATGGTAATTATAATAATCATTATTATTTCTGTATTCTAACGATATATTACAATGAAAATTGCTAAAGCATCAAACACCCACGCCAGCAAAACGCGTGAGTGACCATCAATGAAATTTTTTAATTAAAATAACTAGTTGCAAACAATCAACTATAATTATCCCTGGGCATAAAAGCTTGTGTATGAAAGCGGGATTTTTGTTATTTATTGAATAGGTTTCATTAATATATTGATCAATATTCCACATTTTTTATCGTCTCGGTTTGTTAACGAGAGCCTAGATATCCGCACCAATTCTATATTAATCTTTCACTCTTTACCCTCCTTTACAAGACCAAACTGTGCAAAAGACATACAATCTTATGAGTTAATGATACCACCTGAGCGTACTGAATAGAAAATAACTGCTACCTTCAAGCCGATTCATAACCGCAACTGTGCAAGGACCCTTATCATCAGTACTGATACTCTGCTGTCTGAACGGTACATTCACCAATTTTATGGACGTCAGGGACCTTTCCTCATAACAATTCAGTTACTGCTCTAGTCAATGAATTTCTTATACTTATCTGTATACACCAGAAATCAAAGTAACAGGGAAATAAAGCATATATTATGCTATTTTTTTTAAGGTATGTAAAGTGTGTGAAAAATTAGTTTGTAAATAAATAATTTTTTTATTTGAGAATACTTTTATTTAAAATGCACGGTGCGAATAAATGACTACCTTGCAAAATCCTGAGCATAAGGCCATTTGTTTGTTTCGTAATTAACATTAAAACAAATAAGCAAGTAAAAAACAATTTCAAGAAAAACTGAAATTCCTAAAACTGAAAAGAGCTTCACTGAAGTCAAGCAAAACGAGAAAATGTGAGGATTAAAATTTTATGTCAAAAAGGATTTGTTAACTAGTATTTAAAAAATAACTAATATGTTTTCAAACAGGAATATCCACACAGACTTTACGCACACTTAATATTAACTTACAATAAACTAAATGAACATTTTTCATTTCTCATTACTGAACAGGTTACTTACAAAACCCTGTCCAACTGACATTCAGTTGCAACTACAAAATAAGTTATAGGGAATTCAACATTCTGAAACACTCTTATACCAATCTAAATTTAAACAGACACACAAAAATTAAGCAATCGTGGCAACAACAGCGCTAATAAAACCGAGGGAGATTTAGCCCAACGTCGGATAAAGCCAGGAAATGCCCTTGAGCTAATTTATTTAGATTACGACGGGGAGCCACTAAATTTACTTTCATATATATATATATATGCATAAAAATTTTCTCTCTTTTTTTCTCTTTCTCTCTCTAGAAGATGCGTATTTACTTTCATACATCAAAACATAATTAGACGACAATTAATGAGTGTATTAACAAAATCATATCCGTTGCCATCCTAATAAAAATAAGTTATTTAATGGAGCGTATTTTTTAATCTTTCAGCTTACTATCCATTACTCCCATGGAAACCGTAATGGGTTGAGGATGTAGGTTTAATTATGCATGAAAAGAGAGAGAGAGAGAGAGAGAGAGAGAGAGAGAGAGAGAGAGAGAGAGAGAGAGAGAGAGAGAGAGAGAGAGAGAGAGAGAGAGCAAACATAGGTGAAAAACTTTTACTATATATATATATATATACATATATATATATATATATATATATATATATATATATATATATATATATATATATATATATATATATATATAAAATGAATAACACAGAAACTGATGAGTTTTGCTACGGACCCTAATGAAGCAACTTCCAAGCCGTGATAAAGTTTTCCACCTTAAAGAGAGTTTTCAGTTACATTTAATTTGGGGAAAGCGATTGCTAGTATAATTGTGTGTGTAACATAAAGAACGCCAGTAACTGGAATAATCCAGTATATTGTATAGGAATACACGGACAAGGATTAAAGCATAACAAAACAACATAAAACCATTCACTCATATCCATTTACTTTGTTAATATCATTAACTAACCATGCTAATACGTTACTTACTAAAATTCTTCAAAGAAAAAATTTCTAAACATACAAAACATCGCATTAAGGCAAAAAAAAAAAAAAAAAAGTTTTTATCTATCTAACATGCCAAGCGTAGATTCCCAACGTGAACGAACCACCTCAATTTTCCCGAGCAGTGAATCAGCTGAAGCTAGTTCCCTCTATTTTTGAATGGGCAGAGAAAATACGGGACAGTCCCTTATCCCTAACAGCCATTCAGTGAGTAAATGAGGATCCTTGGGTGTTGGATGGCCCCTACTTACTTCCCACCAACAAAAACAACGTTTGAAGCAGTCAATATTAACGATGGAGATCATGGGATTTCTAAACCCAATTTCATTTTCTCTAGGGACCTTATCTTCATTAGTGACATCAGCATCCAAAGAATAACTGGAGGCGTTCTGATAACGCAAACGCATGAAACAGATAGTTTCATCACTGAGAATTAGTTTGTAAAACAAAACGTCTCAAGCACCAACAGTAACCTAACAATATCACTACGATAATTCCCGAAAAATAAATGTTTAAATAGCGGACTTATTACCTAATTTGCTTTAAACTTGTACCTTGGTTGCCTCTGCATCTACAGTATATCGTTAAAATTACGTTTTTAGATTTGAATTTGCATCATTGCATTAATTCATTGATATTCAGTTTTGGATGTTAAGTCATCACATTCGTGTTAATGATTCTGCTTTCTCTAGCCCTAAAATGGAGATTCAGTTTCGAAACGATGGCCTTTTGGAAATGTGGAAATCTTGAACAGACACCACGGGTATCCTCTTTTCATTGAGAATAACTCGACTAATAGCAATGCATCTGACTACACCTTATTAAAATAAAATCCAAAGAGGAGAATAAAAAGAGGGAGATACTTCAAGGACATACATACCTTTGCTGGGTTGTTGGAGTGGGTGGAGTGGGCGTCGACGGAGGCATGGGAGGAGTCCTGCACGGATCCTCGACTCAGCTTCCTGGCCAGAGCAGAGCGGCGACTCCCCGTGCTCCCCCTCCTGCGGGACCAACAATTAGAAAAAGATCCTATTAGGATCGGGGTCCCTACGGGAAGGGAACGGTACAGCGGATACATGCTAAAGCTTCTAAAAGCTATTAGGGACGACATGCGAGAAGCAAAAATAAACCTTGTTAATTAATATAGCAAATGAATAGACTCCTCTATTGTGCTACAGTAATTTGCCAAAAATATTTTCCATTAAATGAATGAAACTGTCTTTTCAATGCAAATAGCAACAGTAAAAAAAAATTATGATATTTCCTAAATTATCCTAAGCATCTTCATACACAATCTAAAAAATGTTCACAAGATTATAGAGGTGAATTATAATTTGAGTTAAAACTTTTTCCTTACTTCCAAGTTGAAAATGTCTTAAATATTAAGAGTAATATTATCCCCCTTAATTACATAGTGCATAAAGATATAAATCAAATGAAAGAACACAGAGATTGACATTGAAATATTTTCACTATAAAGCGATTGAATAACAGGTCTACTTTATAAATATTTTAATACATCCCAAAACAATGTGCCTAAGAAAATTACGGAATGGTCCTGGGTCTTATTAAGAAATTCCGTGCGTTTATCCTCCAATTTCAATCTGCGTCATGGTCAAGTTTCCGACTTTAACGAAAGAAAAAATTTCATAATAGACTTTAATAAATCTGAAGTCTGTCTAAACCCTTCCCAACGCAGCGGCGAGTGCGCGCGCGTGTGTGTGTGTGTGTGTGTGTGTGTGTGTGTGTGTGAGAGAGAGAGAGAGAGAGAGAGAGAGAGAGAGAGAGAGAGAGAGAGAGAGAGAGAGAGAGTACTCTATTCGCAAGCCCTCAAAATAGTAATATACTCATTAAAAGTACGAAGAAAAAATGACTTTAAGAGGAATCAACTAACTCATTCAATACTGAGCCAAGAATGAGGCTTTCGTGACAAAAAATCACATCCTCAGAAACCTTCATCTTCCTAAACAACTTGCATGTCTGTGTCCAACAAATCACAATTCGAAAATGCTACGGCTTACTTTACAAATATTTATTTGCCAGTCTGTAATTTTTATTTAATTTTTTTTTATCTATATGATCAATTTCGTAATGCCCTCTCTTCTCACATTTTCACTACGCAACAGATCCATTTTACTCTCTATATAATTCTATAAGTTCAAGTACCGAAATTATATTTCTTAATTTTTCAATTTTTCAACTGTTCCATTTCATGTATAATTAGTGTAGTTCGAGTAACAGCATAAATTTGCCGAAACAGAGAGGTGAATTCGGGCACACGCTTAATATCAAAGCAAGTTCCAACAATATCCTTCGATCACATGTCACATTCAAAGGGACGACGCTTTCCTTATACTTAATTACTTTCCAACTGCCATTTTGGTAATAAAAAAAGTTAGAAAGCTTAATGTTCAAACAACTGAAATAACCTGAAATAAAATACACATTGACTGACGGATTGGTTAATAATTGGTTAGATTCTGAATTGTCATCGATGATTCTCAATATCTCTCATTTGCCCGCGCCTTCACTCCAATAACGCATTTTAAACGTGGGATTAGCATTCCCACTTATTTTGTGAAACTCGATCTGGTGAACTAAGTGCCTTTCTAAAAATATTTCCTGTGACAAAGGCTAACAATGCGTGTGGGTAAGTGCTTCAGAAAAAAAATATCAGCTTTATTTCTGTTATTCCATGATGGAATCTTTCAATACTGAATTGAAGAATATCTTTTAAATTATTCCAGTGGTTTGCTAATTTTTATGAATATAGTAATGGAGTACCATTTCGCAGCAAGTTTATATAGGAGTTCACCCTGAAATGGAGAAAACAAAGCGAAATGAAGGTAAGATAAATAACCAAAAAGAAGACAGTGGAAAAGTACTGTATAAAGGTTATGTCGGCATATTTGTATGTGTTAAACTAATTAATATATTAAAAGTGGAAGCTAAATGTAACATTTGAAGCAAATAATTAAAAGAATGAAAGCCTTCCTCAGCTAGAAGAAATAAACCAAGACAGTGAAAATGCAGAGGGAGTCACACATATCCGGAGTTTCACAGAACACTGGTTAAATAGTCAGCAACCAAGCATAAGGCAATAAAATGCGGTCAGAGTTTCCAAAACGCAATTCTTCTTGACTTCACAACAGCGGGACATGGCCGCTGTGAGCTAAGACCTCCTGACCCGTCGTCGGAATGGTATAATTTCTACCGCTAAATGCGACTTTATTTCCCGATGCATTACACTCTTTATCTAAAAATTTTTCTAGGATTTGATGATAAAATCACAATCTTGCAGAACTCGCCACCCAGAAAACACACTTCGCTTACGGAAATCATAAGCTGCTTCAGCTAGCATCCGCTGTGTGACGCTTGCCTAACGTCTTTGGTCAAGACTTGCATTGTCCTTGGTTCGTAAGGTATCTCATACGATGACCGAATTGACCCGGCTGCTACAAACATCTGCACAGGTATTCCCATCAAAGCTCAACATAATTTTCAGACTGAAGGCATGTTAAGTGCCAATATAGGCTTCAAAAATAAAGTATTTGTCAACAACAATTGCCCACATGTTATCCGGAAAAGAAATTAATCTTAAATACTTATCTACTTCTGACCCAATAATCACCCACGTCTTTTAAAACAACTGCTTAATATACAAAATTTTTAAACGTGAACATTTAAACCATAAAAACCTGTGCAGATATGTTAAACTGTACATCATCAAAAATACTGCTTTTCTTTGAAACTTATTAAGCCGATATCTCGAGAACTGTTTTGATGTTAGACCTGCTTAGAGCCTGTAAAAATATTATAAACATTGAATAAGAAAAAGATCTAAAAAATTTAAGACTGTGGACCAAACATTCATCGCAAGTCACCGTATTTCAATATATATTACTCAATGAGAAATGTTGGCAACGTGCATATTGAGCACTCATTAATTTTGGTATGAAACAGCCATATGGTCTCAAATTGTCCTTTAATGTCAGAAATACAGTTTTTGACCTTAGGAAGTAATCTTTAATATTCTCTGATGTTATTCACCCATTAATTTAGGTATGAAACAGCCATATGGTCTCAAATTGTCCTTTAATGTCTGAAATACAGTTTTTGACCTTAGGAAGTAATCTTTAATATTCTCTGATGTTATTCATTATTTTCCCGAGTTTGTAAAGCCAGTGGGATGCAAACAATAACATCTAAATAGGTTACGACATCATGTTTTCCATAATAAAACACTAAAAAGACCATCTGGTTCTTAAAAGAGGTATAGATATAAGTATATTTAAAAGAGGGTTATCACTTTGTAGATAAAAAAAAATTATTTTTGAAATCTAAAAACGTATATATCTTTTAAAGCAGACAAGATGAAACATTCTAAAACTGAAAACGTTTCGAAATGTTCATCAATACGAAAATTTTCAAAGAAAGGAATATTATATTTTCTTTATTTTAACACCCCTCCCCACGCCATAGAACCAAAGAGGATGCCGTCAGCAGGATCCTTTTGTATGTTAATTCCTATATATGAATATTTAAGCCTTGTCCAAGGTCTTAATGACTTATGCAGATTTCTGGCCGCTGTCAAGATCCTCCTATGCAAGCAGAATTCTTGCCAAAAGCGTGTTGCCGAGGATTTTTTTTCTCTTTACATAATATGTAAATTTCCAGTGTTAACAGTTCAAATAATCTCTGAAAATGCAAGCCGCTACGGCTAAGGTTATGATGTAGTCCGAAAAGTCTAATACAAGGGAAGAATTCCTTCATTCGTTGGTATATTATTGGATTTCCGATAATACTTGTTCCTTTTATCGTAATTGTTTTAATCTATAACATTATTAGCAATAGTTGTATTATAAGCACTATATTGCGTCCTTCAACGATGTTAACAAAAAAGAAGAAATAAAAGGACAGAAACTAGATATACGACAGCATATGCTGTGGGCACTATGGCCTCCAAATCTATGGTTTCATCCATTCCCTCTACACCCGCAGTGAGTGAGCAGGTTTAATCCTCCTTGGTATGAAATGTTGTACGCAAAATAAGTAGGACATATCCCTTTTAAACACTTGTCAATAATAATCTTCGCCTTGGGGACTCGAATTTCTGACTAATGAAACACCAAACGCCTACTTTTATGCCTCTTACAGCTCAGCAGATACAGAGCTGGCGAATATTTACTTTCGACAGTTCCAGTATCTAATAAGAATGTTATTTTTGACCGTGCTTTTAAAAAGAAATATGCTGCCTATATTGAGTAAATTACCTGAGACTTCACTGGGAAGGGGAATTAGGTAAATGAATCGAGTAGGAATTCACTGAAAATATATATTTGGGTGCAGTAGCAATAATGCTTTAATTCTAGTAGTATTCAGTGGTATATCTGGCCCCTTTGCTTTCATGGCCTGTGGTTGAATGGATGCTGCATTGCTTGTTTTACCGGCTAACTATTGAGATCCACAAGTAGGAGGTTGGGAAAAAGGATACAAAAACACTCACAACAATTCTGAGTGAATGGGAAGCAAACAGAAAGTAATATTCCAATGAAAGTAGAGCAAAGAATTTCAAGCATGTGACTGGAATTTGTTTTCTTTCGATACGAGACATCTTATGAACTTTATTCCCAATGAACAAAAATCATGACCCCAGTCAAAAATAAGACAACTTTAGTTTCAGAAAATTACCTTATGGAAAGAAAGACCAAATAAGCCTAGGATCGGTTAACACGGCATCAGAAACACTGAATGAAAAGCAAAGCTTAGCTGTAGACATCTCTGATACTTATTTTAAGCCTAATATTCTTAGGAGTAATCGAGACAATGGCAATGCAAAAATCAAGTTGAACTTTCTGTTACAATTATCCATTATCAAGGCTCTCTCGAGCGTAATTAATTATGGCTCCCAGGGAACCAGAAGTGCCTAATTTCTTCAACTGCTTAAGAAGTGTTACGGGACGCAATACATGTGTGTGTATATGTGGGTGTGTTTGTGCGTGTGCGTGTCTGTGTAATGCAAGCCCTGAATACTTCATTCACATAATCGTATACTGAATAACATTATGAACGTTATATTTCTAAGTAAGTTACTGTATCCTAATTACTTTTACACAAACTGTAAACATCAATTATCTAAATAACAACAGTGTAAATTTTTAATATCTGGATATTTGTAAGTCACTAACGCTTAATTTATAGTGTTACCAACGCTTAAAAAAATAATAATACTGTACTTCGACTGATCTATAGCAAATACAGTATATATTCGCACTGCTTCCGTCCGATAATCTTTTACAGCATTTCTTTTTGCAACGTCTTTACCTTAAAATAATTTAGAAAATTCCCTACAGATATTAGGTAATAAATGAACGTGCATCGGAGTGTCTAACGTGTTTCGTGGAGATATTATATGATAATAAGAATTTCTAGAACCGAATGAATCGTGAAGATTTCTCCTTAAGTCTCCAGTTATAAACGAAAATTGTGAGAATTCACACCGCTTTCTCTTTCTCTCTGTTTCTCTATTTCATCCCTACTGCAGTTTTTCTCTTTCTCACTCCTCTCTCACTCTAGCTTCTCAGTCCAGTGTATCATCCCCTTAGGTAAGAAAATGCTCTACCTCCTCTAAGACCTGTCCATTTATATTATCTTTGTTTGCATATATCGCAAGTCAACAGAATGATACCAGAAGTAGAACAGCCACGCTAGAGTTCATAAACCAAATGGATATATCTTTGACATTTACTTTTCATTCAAATTAATAAAGTTTTCTGTCCTTTTCTCTTTTCCATGTTGAATACCTCTACATAATTAATGTAAATAAATATGACTCATAAGGTAACACTGCACGTGAATGCATGCCGGTGCTAATATAAACATATATCAGTATTTTGTGATGAAAACAAATACGAAAAAAAGTAGCAGGAATGAACGCACGCAATTGGTACCAATATTCCTTCATCCAATATTCACCTTTTTTTTCATTTTCCAATAACATGGAGTAACAGCTATATTCAAATGAAGCTCTAATACGATGCCAACACCAGTACTCAATTGTGCTGGCCTTTCAAAGCATTAGGCCGTTGTATGCGTGAAATTCGCTTTTCCCTGCAACTGCCCTCATTCGGCAAACAGTAACGGATCAAACGGTGAGGACTGTAACGTAATTTGTTTGCGGGTGCGTGTGGGGGGATGGGGTGGGGCAAGGGGATGTTGCAGTCATTTGGGCATAGCAATTGGCTCGTTTTGTCTCATACTAAAAAATTTCAAGACTGCCAAAGATGTTTTGATCAGCTTTATTTTTTTGAAGTAATCATGCAGTTGGAAACAATCAACCACGAGATTCATTACAGAATACCGCCTTGAAAAGATTTCTAACAAACGCAATCAGGGACTGAGGACGGTCACCGGTTTGCCCACTGTGAAAGACGACGGAAATACCACAGTACGGATATTTCATATAATGAAAACTCCACCGAATGGCAATCTGGCAGAAAAGCATACGACCATAATGAAAACTGGCAATATCAATAACGCCTCATTTGTCAACGCACTGTCAATAATAAATCCAAAAGATTAAAGAAAGAGCCCAACAGTCAGTAGAGGTTACATCGACTGCTTCGCAAAAGTGAAAAATCAAGTTCCCACGTGATACTGCTGGTGCTCTTCCTGAGAAAGAAACTATGGAGAATGGTACTCGAACAACGCACGACACGAGACCGGGACTTTTTAACTAAAGGCTACAACTTCTCTGACTCAAACTTTGAACTCCTCTTCTTTTTCTTTCATGCTGAGACCTGCATAAACGCTCTGGGTTGCTTACTGACAAGGTTGATTTATTTAAATTTAATCCAAGCAATACAGAAACCGATCGGAAGGAAGATTGTTATCAACGCTTCAAAATTTATAGCTTCTTGCTCTCAAGGACCACTGGCTATTTGATGGGACTTCTGAATCTGTGCTATTGGCAATTAAACCATGAATATGCTTTATCTAGTAGCATATGCGCAATATAATTTTCTTTCATATGATGACGTTACCATTATATCGTTTGTAGTTTTATAACGCATTCTTTTTTTTTAGTTTTATAGAGCATTTACGAAATTGAAATAAACAATAAAACGAAAAAAATATAAGGTACACAATATGTCCATAATTTTAAAAGTTTCGGATAAATGCGTGTTTCTAGCTTCCTCCTTGGATTTTAAAGCGCTGCCATTGAAATCTTTGTATTATGCATGTTTTCAAGTGAAAGCTCTTTCTATGTTTTTTGGTTAATGAAGAACTTTCATTCAATACCTCAGCTGGTTAATGCCTGAAATGGATTGAACGGCACACAACAGTACACGTGTCTCGTTGGTTATGAATGTTACTTTTGACCACGGGCCTTTCGTCTGTGCAATTCAGTAGACTGTCATGTAGGACCCAACCCCACTGTGTACCTGATTCTTTATTTGAAGTGATGAAAGTAAGCACATTATACTTGTTGCTGTTGCATCACCAATAACCTCAGTATGAAAGCTTGTTCTTATATACCTAATGATAAATATTTTTTTTCTTTCAGTTTCTTGGTAATTTCTTGTGTATGTTGTAAATACTAAAAACACTAATCACTATATTTCTTGGCCTCTAATATTTTTTGTTAAGGAAAACAGCCATCCAACAAAATAAATTACTTAACAGCTAGAAATTTATAAATCATCAGAAGAAAAATATGAAGCATTAAACCATAATATGACCTTAATGCAAATAAATCTTCAAGCATGGGAATACTTGACTGATTTTACTGGAAAAAGCAAATTAACAACTTTCAGACTTTATCTGAAGCAATAATATGTAAAGTGTGTTCCTGCTGACTAAACATGCACAACATAAAGTTAAACAGACCCCACGAATAAATTGTCATTTTCGTTATGAATGGAGGAAATTTACCGAATTAAAATAGAAGAAAAGATCTTAATAATAACCAAAATATTAGAGTTAATAAACAACAATGTTCCAATTTTAGATTTGACGCTGAAATCTGCGACCCTGCGCCACCTTGCTCAAGTTAATTGGGATTGCATAAAATAAAAAATATAACTTATACATATAGTTTCTGAAAAGGAGAGAATAATGCAGATGAAATATCTGTTTATTAAAGCAACTTCAAGCTCTGATACTCCTATTTTCGTCCACATAATGCTAGCCAGCAGGAACGCGTTAATCTCTAAAGGCAAAGCAAAGGTGGCCTGGGCAGGAAAAGGTGCGTTTCTCACCTGGTAGGTCGCTTGTGTTCATTGCTCTTGTTGTCGGTGACACTCATGCGTCCGAAGCGGCTAAGCCGCTCTGCATTCAATACTGATTAATGACCACCTTCACACGTTTCCATTCTGTAAGGGGAAAAGACCAGTTTCATGAGTAGGAGATAATAGTATCTAGTTACTGAGTAAATGAAATGTGAAAGAAAAATACTAATACACATCCATATATATACTGTATGTATATGTGTGTATATGTATGTATATATATATATATATATATATATATATATATATATATATATATATATATATATATATATATATATATATATATATATATATATATATAGAACTCTGTAATTTACACTAATCCTCAAAAGATGTTTGGGATTGCAGCCAAGTTTACAGCAATTTACTCAGGTAATAGGTAGTCGATATTTGCCAACTTTCGTTTTGTTTGGAGTCGACTGTTTTGACTGCTGAGATATTCTCATTGCTGAAGAATAGATGAAGCACCTCAGCCTCCTTGTAAGAAGAGGAGGTTTACAGAAAGACTCTTGTATCTTATATTAAGCAGTAAGTACCCCCAAGAGGTACCGGATTCCCTTTACCTTGGAAATAATTTATACATAAAAGGAAATATATATAATAAAGCACATCTACTCTGATCTGTATGCTTTTACATGTCTTACTAAATGGTGAATATTTATAATAATATATGAGAGTACGATTGCCAATTAATACACACTTAAAAAATTACATGAATGGCCGGCGGGCATAAAAATACTGAACAGGAAAAAACTTAAACGACCAAATATCTCCGTTAACTGAGTTTAGGAATCAGCTGCGAGACATTCTTGTGATCAATACGCCTTTGGAAACCGGCCTGATTTTTTAAGGAAATTGGGTTCTCTAGAAAGAAAAAGGACAAAACTACACATTTCATATTTTGTGAATGGGTTTCAATATAATTACCTATGAACACATACATTATATAAATCTATGTGTAAATAAATATAAAAATAAATAAATAAATATATACATATATATATACACATACTGTACATACATACATATATATATATTTATATATTCTCTCTCTCTCTTGCTCTTCAATAAGGCATGTTGAATAAAGATTAGTATCCACTGTGATCAATCCATAGCTCTAAAATATTTATCTCAAAGAATCTGTGAAAAGAAATAATAAAATCATAAAGTAAAAAATCAATAAACTACATTTATTTTGGGCCCTTCCAAAGAGTGGCGTCTCAAAGCAATTTCTTTTGTCATCAATAAAGCCACAAAAAATTATGTTGAAGTACATGGGTCAAATAGTTCATTACCATATATAACTATTTTCATCCTTCTCAAACATAAATAGTCTTAAGTTCTTAAATTATTCCTTTACCTTTTAAAGTGACGCCATACCTAGCTACAGAATCTAATGTTAAGGTGTGTTATGATGCACAGAGCCTGAAACAGAGTTAAGAAGTAATAAAAAATTACCAAACTTTAAAGTATGCAAAATTGATATCATTTTGATATCAATGATCATTTACCTCGAGGTCAACAATTTGATGATCTTAAGTCCAAGAAGTTAGAAATTGTAAGCTGCAATCTTGTTTTATCACTTTTACTTAGAAAGAGAGTTGGGATATTGTTACTTGGTGGTTTGGATAAACTATCTAATAATAATGCAGGTAATAATGTTAAGGTATCACTGTTGACGTTTTTAGCAAACCATTCAACTTCTTAGACGAATACAGAGGGATTTGGGCAAGTCAAATCGTTAGCCCCTTCCCATTATCATTCTTGGTACCTGAGCCGTCTTAATCTTTTCTAACAAAGGGTGAAGAATAATTGGAGGATCAGCAAACAAAGGCCTTATAATTAACTTCTATGGAAAGAATACATTCTTACTTCAGCAGCCCTATGGAACAAGCCATCCCATTTCCAGGAAGTTCTTTAATTAGAAACGCCCTGTGAGAGGTCCAAGTTAGATTTATCTTTTTCACGGAGGCTTCTTTTTTACTTCTCTGTGACGTGGTTTAGAGACGGGAGTATAATTACATGTCCGAGATGATCACATTCCTTAGCGAGAAACAAAGAGACCAAAGAAATGGATAGAGTAATTACATTCCTTTCGCAAAGAACAGAGAAGAAGAGAAATGCCCATCTCAGAGTTCAGCTCTTTCCTAATACCTGTCTTACATTTTCAAACAATATAACATTCACAGACAGTGATTTTTCTGCGTCTTCTATTCAAAATCAGGCGGAAAATAACGAGAGTAAAGCGGATAAGATCTGAAATCGATGTGTCCTGTCTTTTGCTTTAAAAGAATATCTCTGTTAGTTACTAGGATGCCACGAAACTTCTGTTATTAATTAAACCAGCTTTTTGCAAGCATTGCATATATATATATATATATATATATATATATATATATATATATATATATATATATATATATATATATATATATATATATACAAATACATATTCATCAATATATATATAAATATATTTCATATTCATTAATATATTAAAAATCATATACATTTCACTAGCCCTTGGGAATAATTTACACACACGGGTAACTATAATTGATAAGCATTTCGTCCGCGGCAGGATTCGAAACAATGCCTGCTTTAGAAGCAAGAATAGACTGTAACTTAGACCACCCAGCTATCAAGATACAATTAAAGCTGATATCGACTCTGCTTCACATATGCCTGTCTAACTCAGGTTTTGTAGTAATAATTTACATCAACTATATATATATATATATATATATATATATATATATATATATATATATATATATATATATATATATATATTAATTAACGTCTCAATTTTTATTGTCTCGGTTTATTCCCATGTTCCTTGTTTTTGGTTTATTCTTTCTTCCCACTTTTCAGTAATTTTAAAAACCACTTCCCCATCTCTTATCCTCCCCTTTCTTCCAACTCCCTTTTGAAGTTACTCACGTCCAATGTAACCAAGTCTACGACTGTCTAAAGTAATTTATTATTTTATGTTTTTTTCTTTCTCGATATCGCATTCGCACAACAAATGAGATAATGTTTACTCAGGCTGAAACTTATTGCAGTAGAGGTAGTAAAGTTTTAGAAGACATGAAAAATTATATACAATGATTTATATATATATATATATATATATATATATATATATATATATATATATATATATATATATATATATATATAATATTTAATTTATACCTGACCTGCAACCTCACGAAAAAGCCTCCGATAATGGGTATAAAAATATTAGGCCACGAGAGCAATCATGAGTGTGTTTGAACCATCGAGGCCCAGTGCATTAAAGAAGAAAAACCTCCAAAATAAATGTGCAATGCGAAACATTATTTCTCTCTCTACCCCAAAACAACTCCACAAGGAAAACCAACGCCGAAGATCATCTGGAATGCGTCGCCCCTATCCTTCTCTCCGAGTGTGTATTTAGGAAAATCGCTATTCCACCCAGACCATAGAAGTCTTGATTTTGGTTCATCATTCGAGTTAATCACCTATTCCGACTCTCTGATTGGTCATCCTATGTTTCCTTGGCCAGTACCATTTTCATAAATATCTCTGTACCCAATGTTTCATTCTTTCACCATTGAAAATAGAACTTTGGATTTTCTCAAACATCCATGAAAAAAGATAGAATGATACTACTTCCTTTCAAATGATCGGAACTTTACCATTTCAGCTAAAACCGGATGAAAAATGTTAACTTTCTGCTGAAGAAAATAAACATATATAAACATCCATACATACATATATATATGTGTGTGTGCAAAATATATATATATATATATATATATATATATATATATATATATATATATATATATATATATATATATATATATATATATATATATATAGTCACTATTAAATCCAAAAATTTACCTCACTTCAGCCAGGTACCTGAGACCTCATAACAATATTACGACTGAACACTCTAAAGGTAACAGTGATCCCTTAAAACTTGCTTATCACTTAAAAAATCAATCTAAGTTTATCAAGTTATGAGTGAGGTAGTAACTGTTAAGCAATAAATATACTAGAGGGGAAAGGGCATCACTCCATCAAACTACTATAATTGTTTCCCTGGTCTTCATTCACCTTCACTTAGGAGAAGAGAACAAAACATGTCTATCACTTACCTTTTGCATACACAAATAACCCTATTCACTGGTGGTCAAAAAATGAAACACTGTGTTTTTAAAACTTTAAATACAAAATTTATTTCTAACTTCAAAAGTTATAATCAGAATTCACAATCTGAAAAAATTTACTATTACTTGAAAACAACACAAGATTTAGTTGATTCTTAAACAAGATTAATTCACAAAACTTTAATTTGTCAAGAAATTACGTTAACTAAGCAAAATTTAAACTATAAAGATTTACTCCAAATTTGAAAAAGAAATCTTAACAAATGAACATCAAAACAAGTATGCAATGTTAAAGTATCAACACATATAAAGTGCTAATTAAATCACTGTTAAATCACCAACACAAAATTTTTGTGTAACACTACGAGATTGTAAACACAAGAACGCACAAAAGAAATGTAAAAACAAGAACATATAAAATGTACAAAAAGTTTATCAACATTAATTTCACTAAGGCAAAATCTGTTTAAAGATTATATCCACCTTTTTAAAAAGATTACATCCACCTTTTTACCATGGTAAAAAAATAAATAAATACCACTTTACCTTACACAAATTTCTGCACACCATTACACGATCCTTTTTCCTTTTTGTGCGGTAGCAATAACACTTTTACCTAAGGCCTGTTACTGTAAACTCTCTCTTATATCAGATTCTACCAAGGAAGCATTAAATATTATTAACAGTTTCCAAAACTTATATGTTTGGGAGAGTGACCACAATCTTACACTCTTCTACATGAAGAGAGAGAGAGAGAGAGAGAGAGAGAGAGAGAGAGAGAGAGAGAGAGAGAGAGAGAGAGACCACCCTGTCTTTACCAAATCTCTATCTGAACTAACTGGTATTACCAAAACTCTTCTATGAGGTTAAACCTGGTTTGCCAGTTAGGCATTTCTATGAAGTGGTCACCCTGGAAGAAACAGGAATAAACAGAGTTTCTTCCCTGGGAAAGAAAGGAAAAAACAGTTTCTCCCCCTGAAGAGGGGAAAAAAGATAGTGAAATTATTCTCTGGCTCAGAGAACTAGACAGGCTTGCCTTTTATCTCAATGATTGACAGTTTCCAGTCTTAACACTTGTGTAAACAATAAATTTTTAAACTGGCCATGGTTATCAAACCTGTCATCCCATCTCCCTTTAACTGACAACATAAGTGCCTTTTAGGGGTCTCTCTCGCATACAGTATTTCCTGTCCACCTGAATAAACACCCAAGCCTACAGGAAGAGGTGTCTTATTTTATCAAACAACCAGCCAACCCTTTTAAGAACTGACACTTAGCATCTCCCATAAACACTACTATAGTTATTACAGTCAATATATGGCAAACACAAGAGAAAATATATAAGCATTGCACAAAACATACATACTACAAAATCACCTTGTTATATTTCACAACACATGAGAAATATAAAAGAAAGTATATAAAAAAATACAGAAAACATATTACTTTTATAGAATACACACATATCATTATAATATATATATATATATATATATATATATATATATATATATATATATATATATATATGTGTGTGTGTGTGTGTGTGTGTGTGTGTGTGTGTGTGTGTGTGAGTGTGTGTTTACAGTATTTTATACGTCAAGAAGTTCCTACTTGGAAACTTGCCTCCCTTTCTCCTGGATATTTTATTATCTGGCTAAAGGTCGTAGCCATTTTGTTTCTTTCTTGAGGAGGAATGCTTTTAGTGTAAATTTTATGCAGCAAAGGAATTGGTGTTTTGACCCTTCCATTTCAGTTTCATTCTTCTCAACTTCACTTTTTCTTCTGTCAGTATTTTCCTATCAGATCTCACATTTCCTGAGAATTTCTTTTGTTAGTCAGTTAAACCTGAATAATTTATATTTTTATGGGTTTCGAATATAAGCATGGCTTTTTCTTATGGACCTGCTGTGTTTCCGGGACATTTTTTCGGGATCCTTATGAAAGCATCAGTTTCTTAACCTGTATATTTTTGTATTTCATATACTTCATCAACCTAGTATCCTTCAGATTATTCTCCCTCTTTCTCTCGTGTGTATTATATTTATTTATTCGAAGCTAGTAATTTTTTACAATATATGATTCGGTATATACACATACATACATAGATATATATGTACACACACATATACATACATACATACACACACACACACACACACACACACACACACACACACATATATATATATATATATATATATATATATATATATATATATATATATATATATATATATATATATATATATATATATATATATATATATATATATATATATATATATACTAACTGACAAACCTGGCGCTGCCCGGGATAACTCTGAATGACAACTGACTGATAAACTCTCTCTCTCTCTCTCTCTCTCTCTCTCTCTCTCTCTCTCTCTCTCTCTCTCTCTCTCTCTCTCTCTCTCTCTCTCATGTTTTTGATTTACAATCATGACTCTGATGTAGAATTCACTAGCAGGATAGCCAAATTTGCAGATGACACCAAACTACAGTAGGTGTAAATGCAGCAGACCCAGATGCAGTGGAAAGTTTAAGAAATGATCTAAGAAAACAGGAGAGTGGTCAAAAAGATGGCAAATGCCATTTAACTTGGATAAGTGTAGTGTTACAAATATGAACAAACAACCCTCATGTCAACTACATGCTGCTTGGGAATGACATGAATAGTGTAGTACGAGAAGAGGACCTTGGAGTCATTATTACCAAGGACTTAAAATCCTCAAAACAGTGCATAAAAGCTGAAAAGAAGGCACAGAAACTAGTGAGATACATAAAGAGGCATTTCAAATACAGAAACAAGGAAACGGTCCTGCAGCTTTACACATCAATAGTAAGACCTTATCTTGAATAAGCAGTACAGTTCTGGTCACTGACACTAAGAAAGGACATAAATAGCTTAGAAGGGTTACACGCAAGAGCCACAAAGTTAATTCCATCCATCAGGCATATAGGTTACCAAAGGCGACTAGAGAACCTGAATATGTATGGCATAGAAACATGAGGACTGCGAGGACAACTAATAGAAACACTCAAAATACTGAAAGGCATAACAAAAGTAGACAGTAACCTCTTCACATTAAACGAAAACCAGACAAGAAATAATGGATGGAAACTACAAACTGGTCCTAGAGATAAGTGAGCACATGATGTCTCCTCGGATAGACTAATAAGTCTTTGAGGCATCCTGATCCTTGTAACTCTCTCTCTCTCTCTCTCTCTCTCTCTCTCTCTCTCTCTCTCTCTCTCCAACCCTCACTGTCTCTTTCCCTCTTTCTTCTCCCTAACACACCTCTACTCTCTCTCTTTCTCAATTCCTCTACCTCTCTCACTTCCTCTCCCTCTCACTATTTCTTTCTCTCAATCTCACCCTCTCTCTCTCTCTAACCCTCCCTGTCTCTTTCCATCTTTCTTCTCCCAAAACACCCTCTCTACTCTCTCTCTCACTTCCTCTCTCTCTCACTCTCTCACTTCCTCTCCCTCTCATTCTTTCTTTCTCCCCCTCTCTCTTTCTCTCTCCAACCCTCCCTGTCTCTTTCCCTCTTCTTCTCCCTAACACCCCCTCTACTCTCTCTCTCACTCTCTCTCTGTCACCCACTTCCCAACCCCCACTCCCTTTGGTGTCATTGATGCCTTACCCCCACAGTGTTCTTTTCCGGATAATAAGTCAATGTATACCTAAATTAGGTATGATAAATTCGTAAAGTTACCAAGTCTACGGGCATAACCAGGCCTGTTTCACAGGCAGAACCAGTCCCATTTCAGAGAAGCCCTACCCCCCACCTTTGATGCCCTTTGGTACTAGTGATGTCTTACCCCCACCAGTATCCTTTTCCAGACAGTAAGTCATATGTATACCAAGTTTGGTTGAAAGTGCTCAATGCATTTCAGAGTTATGCTGGAACATACATACATATGTATACATCCCTTTATATATATATATATATATATATATATATATATATATATATATATATATATATATATATATATATATATATATATATATATATATATATATATATATATATATATATATATATATATATATATACATGTGTGTGAGTGTGTATGTATCTATTATGTATGTATATATACCGAATCAGATATTGTGAAAAATTACTAGCTTCGAATAAATAAATATGTCACAAACGAGAGAAAGAGGGAGAACAATCTGAAGGATAACAGGTTGATGAAGTATATGAAATACAAAAATATACAGGTTAAGAAACTGATGCTTTCATAATGATCCTGAAAAAAATGTCCCGGAAACACGGCAGGTTCATAAGAAAAAGCCATGCTTATATTCGAAACCCATAAAAATATAAATTATTTTGGTTTAACTAACGAAAGAAATTCTCAGGAAATGTGAGATCCGAAAGAAAAATACTGACAGACGGAAAAGTGAGGTTGAGAAGCATAAAACTGAAACAGAAAGGTCACAACACCAATTCCTTTGCTGCATAAAATTTACACTAAAAGAATTTCTCCTCAAGACGGAAACAAAACGGCTACGACGTTTAACCGGATGATAAAATATTCAGGAGAAAGGGAGGCAAGTTTCCAAGTAGGGACTTCTTGACGTATAAAATTATATTGCAAAAGAATGATAAAATTAAAGAAAAAACTCTACTAAAAACCGTGAAGTAGGATTACTTGCGGTCTACTTTCAGTTCATTCAAGAAGAGTTTAATAAATGCTTCATGTTATTTGCTATGGATGAAGACAGTGACTGGAATAATAATCAGTCATAATTTCTCGTATGGAATTGGAGGGTGAAGTTAGACAAAAGTTTCAAAGTTTGATAAAGAAAATATATTTTGATATTAGAAATAAGCATTGACTGGTTATGAAGCAATTGTGAATAAAAAAAAACTGCGAATGAAGTAAATTACCATTTCAATGCAAAAAATATACAATACGAGGATGCACGTGAAAATTAACTTTGTGGTTGACGTGATGCCAAAGAAATAAAATGCATTATAACAGTACCGACTAATCAACGTATGTACCTACTATTGCGTTTACATGTATTATAGTCTCGAATCATTAAAAACACTAAAGCTTATTTATTTCCTATCCCAATTTAATGTTTTGACTCAGCCCAATAAAGGATATAATTCTGAAACAGCTCTTTTTAAGCTTCATCCTTAAATGATGAAATGCCAGTAACAATGCTTATTTCCTTTATCGACTGCACCGGCCCTCCTAGTCTCGTGCTGATGCCAACCAGAGACCATTACAACAGCAGATTCCAAATTTGCTCGACAGAAATTCAAAGACTATTCAGGCCTTAGTCCGATTGTTTACGGTTTTTGTTTGTTCCACTTCCAACACTTCAATCACGAGTTGATTTCCCACACTACCTGGAATTCTGTTCATCTTGTAAGACAGACTGGAAAGAAAAGGGCTGAAGAATGAAATACAAAAGGAGAGGAAAAAATATATGTTAATATTACTGTAAAAAGCAGACCCTCCCCTCACATACTGCAATGCAAACACGTAAACAATAAAAGGGCCAAGTGAAATATCCCCTGATATAGGTAACACAATAAATCTTCACTAGCAACTCTCCATTCATCTCTATTACACCTATTTTATACACCCAGACAAAGATATATTGAGTAATAAAACAATCCGTAACCTCTCATTCTGTCTCCCGCAATAACACAAACATTTTCATTCAGTCATGAGAAAATAATTGACCTTGTGGATACTATTTCTCAACCATCAATCTTTTCCCTGGTCATTTATCATTATCAGTAAATAACTGTTGATAAACATTAATCTTCTTAACGCAATTATTATATTTAAACTGTTTAAATATAATAATTGTTACTTTCTGATATAATTCATCAACTGCCATCAATACGCCTGTAAGAAGTTTCCTCCAAGCATCCAGATGGATTAGAAAGTCCGTAATGATATATCGCCCTGGAAGGAACAGGCTTGGTTAGAAGAAAGGAACTTCACAAAGGGAGAGTAAGGAGAAAGAAAGTGGGCGGAAAGCAGAGTGGGGAAGGAAAGGAAGAACTGCATTGAAGATCAGAGATCCAGGAAGCGGGGGCGGAAGTAAAGGAGAAGAGGAAAAAGGAATCTTGAATAAAAGGCATGAGGAAAACAAGACACGAAACGTGAGACAATCGATTAAGTATGCCAATCACTGCAGTTTAGAGGCCGTAAAGGAGAGAGAGAGAGAGAGAGAGAGAGAGAGAGAGAGAGAGAGAGAGAGAGAGAGAGAGAGAGAGAGAGAGAATGGCAAACGTTGAAGATGCGGGACGAAGCCGATAGACGCAGACACACAGATGACGTAATTTGAAATAAATAATGGAAAGAGAAATTAATTGAAATGTTGAGTTATTCATCAAAAGATCCAATATTAATGCTGCAACTCTTGCTACTAACGCACATAAAATACGAAACATAAATGAAAATTTGAGCGTTGTTGATAGGATCTACCAATTTCAGCAGTTCGTAATTCTGAAGTTGAACAATCTCATCTGTAGTGATCCACGAAAATCAAGTTATGTGGCAGGAGAATGAGAAAAGTAGGTTATATCTTCACCAGTGAAACCGTTTTTGTTTCCCAATTTTTGCCCCAAAAGATAAAAAATAACGAAATTTTGAGTGCCTTTACTAATAAATAAATAAAATTCCTATTATCTGGCGAAACAAAAGATTACAATTCTTTTAAGATTTTTGTTTAAAATACAACCAGAGAGTATGTCATGCTTCGTTTGTTGTAGACGTATAACTAACTGGTAAGAACCTCTACAGAATGGCTCAGATTAATTAATTTCGCGAACAAAAAAATTTGGTTTTAAAAGTAAACATTTTAGGCTGTCAATGTTGATCAACTAGAGAGAGAGAGAGAGAGAGAGAGAGAGAGAGAGAGAGAGAGAGAGAGAGAGAGAGAGAGAGAGAGAGAATGCTGATGTGAGGGCGGGGTTGAGATGAGCATATACTGTACATCTGTGGACTACGCGTCTGATGTATGCAGATCATGCACGGCTGAATGGTTCTGCCAAAAAGGTGCAAATATTGATGAAAAAAGATAACTTGTTATGACCTATGTATAAAGTGAATAATAATAAGAATAACTTTGAGATGTAAATAAAGGCCAGCAAGTTACTGATAAATAACTAAAGATTGTTTGATGAAGATTCTTTTATGTTTTGAAAATAAAATTCTATTGTAAGAGCAGTGCAAAAAATGAGAAAAAATTCCAGAGAGTTGTCCTGAAAGAATGGGATAGAAGAACACGGTTTACAGTATGAAAGGCTTTCAAAAATACTTCAGTTCTGTATTTGCGGTATTAAAAACGCAAAACAGGCACGAAATGTTGGAAAACAGACAAGGTATAAAGGTTTACACAGATATAAGGGCGAACTACAGATTTAGCAGATTTTCTGATGAAGTGAGATGATAAAACGAAAACTTGGCGAAATCTATACAATCTAGAAGCCTTAGAGGACAGAATGGGAGGGAGAACTATAACCAGTTTACTGGGACACGACCATACCATTCTAGAAATGCCTGATAATAGAATTTTATAGTAAATATTTTGCTACGCTATACTTACGTACTATGAAGATTTAGGCGTCCAATATTCCAGACAGGATTCTTTCTTAGCACAGAAATGATAAAGTTTAAAGTCTATTTATTTCTGTTATCCTCCGACCACTGGCTATCGCTATGGAAACAGTGTTTTCCTGGAAATCTGACAGATAGATAGATAGATAGACAGATAGTGGGCATGATCTAAGAAGTTCATATAAAAAAAAAAAAAAAAACGGAATGTTCTCAAGAGTTAAGTAAAAACTTTGTCATTTTTATATTTCAAAATTACACCAACTTTGCATTTTTATTTAATTCTCGTGGGATTCCTCTTCGTAACTGTATGTTTCTTTTGAAAATATACAAAAGATTTCAACATAAACTTATTTTCTAGCCGAAAGGCAAACGTAGCTATATAAACTTATGCCTCGCTAAGATGATCTGAGCGGTAAAATTCTCCAAGTAATGGACTATATACAAGTTTCTACATATAAAATGACATGATAATGTTTAGGTCTTCTAACAAAAATAATGTGAAAGGGAAGGCTCATGCCTGCTGTCGAACGTTTGATAGCGGTAAAATAACTGACTCATATTTTGCTATATATATATATATATATATATATATATATATATATATATATATATATATATATATATGTATGTATGTATGTATATACACACACACACACACACACACATATATATATATGTATGTATGTATGTATGTGTATATATATATATATATATATATATATATATATATATATATATATATATATATATATATATATTTCGAAGAACTCGAGAGGAGATAGAGGATTAGATGGCGAGATAAAGTGAAGGAAAATATGGAGAGAAGAGGTTTTATGGAGGATGATGCCTTTGATAGAAGGCAGTGGAGAAGGCGTACGTCGGTTGCCTGATACGCCTTCTCCACTGCCTTCTATCAAAGGCATCATCCTCCATAAAACCTCTTCTCTCCATATTTTCCTTCACTTTATCTCGCCATCTAATCCTCTATCTCCCTCTCGATCTTCTTCCCTCTAACAGGTTCTTCCGAAATATATATATATATATATATATATATATATATATATATATATATATATATATATATATATATATATATATATATACATACATACATACATGCAATATTACATTATATTTTAAACGGTTGCCACATAATTATGTTCAGACCGAAAATATTATGCAATATAAATCCTTTTTTTTTTTACCCGATAACTGTAGTGCCATATGGCTGGTTGCAAATTCTAAGCTTAACTGTCACCATTACTAATCCTACTAGATAATAATAACCCTATTACATATAATGCCATGTAAACCCATCTTTTATCATTATTAGTTTGTAAAGCAGTCAGTCTATAAGGACAATAAAACTATTAGCTTTATGGTCATTCTTTTTATCGCAATAGCACAACTATAATGCTAATAATAATGATATTAATAACAGGTCAGAAAAATATTAAAGACAGAACGGAAAGATAAAGGCTTAGAATATGCATTAAAGCCAAATAAATAGAGCATCCACACAAAAATTCTATAAAAGACGAACCATAAAAGAAAGGAAACACTTTCCCCAATCACAGAGGGCCGCTCTAAATCAAAATTTCCTTTTACGCCAATCGTCCAGAGAGAGAAAAATCGCCGCTTAAGACTTCAAGGAGTTTTTCCTAAGGGGTGAAAAATATTCCCGAGGAAACCCAGTTCCAAAAGTATCTGGTGGAAGCCGAGAATTATTGACTCAAAGAGCAATATCGCAACACTCAAAAGGGAAAATTCGCCAAAGTCAAGGAGACGTGGAGCACGGAGTGTGGAAGTTTAGAAGGAAACTTTCCTGATTGTACAGCAGATGGAAATTTGTGAAGAAATGCATTTAACTTAGAAACAAGTGGAAATTTTGTGAGGAAATTAATTTAACATAGAAAAGATGGACATGTGTTAAGAAATGCATTTAACTTAGAACAAAAAAATTAAGTATAATTTTCATGAAAGCATAACACAATATGCCTGCCATCTTTAGTTGGCAATGCCAGAAAAGAAGTGAACGTCATATGTTCTATAAATGTCTTAAAATTACATTAAAAAAATCATATAAAACGATCATGATTATACCTACAAATATTCTATAAGGATCAAGGCTTATATATAAACGACAGTCTTTAGAACAATGAAAAAGTAAAGGGAGACAGTAATACCTTAGAATGACATCATTATTGCATGTTTAACAACCGAAATGACGAAAAGTAAATAATCCGCTACCCATCTTCAGATTCATGTTAAAGTTGTTCATGAACTGTGTTTGACCAGAGAGAGAGAGAGAGAGAGAGAGAGAGAGAGAGAGAGAGAGAGAGAGAGAGAGAATCGAGGGACTGATTACATTATCTCATTAACGACGAACTGACATGGCAACGCAAGTACCCTGAGTTCTGACTACTGTTTATCTATCTATCTATCTATCTATCTATCTATCTATCTATCTATATATATATATATATATATATATATATATATATATATATATATAGAAAACATGATTTATAAAACGCTAAATGAACAATAAATTGCATAAAAAGCATTCCTACGCACTTACATGGATACCAATAAAACTTCGGAATTAGCAAACGTAAATAAATAATTAAATTAATGAAATAAACAAATAATGACCTATAATGCCATCTTATTCCAGAATTAAGGGGTAGTATACGCCTGACGTACAGATATGCACTAGCTGCCAGTCCTCAACAGTTAAAATTATAAAATGGAAATACATCAGACAGGTTTATAACGTTCATAGAAGATCACTTGGAAGGAAAGAATACGAAACATGGAAAAACGATATGCTAAAAACATCCTTCAGGAACCAATATATTAAATGAAGCCAAGTTTAGAACTAAATGTAATGCTTAAGGTGAATATGAAGATCAAAGGCGGCAACCTGAAACTGTTCAGTAAAATACAGAGAACGGTGCATTACAGGCAGTGAAACGAGGATTACCTTCATATACATTACTACAGATGAGGGTGATGGAGACAGTTAACTGTTGACAAACATCAAACATGGATGCAGGTAACTGCAGCTAATCAAAATCGAGCATAATAAACCTTGACACACAAAAGAAAATGACCACCTGAAGTAATCCCAAAATAATCAATAAACTACTGCAGAATACAATATACTGACAAAATGTCAAAGATAAAACGCAGATTATAAATAACTGCATGCACCCTAAATAAAACATAAGAATTACATGGCTTAAAAACTACATGCCAATTTATGATGATAACATCTGAATTCAAATACAATACAAAATTTGGGATTTTATTTTTCCTTTTACGTTTCGACTCACGTTTTTCAAGAAAAAATAGTTAGAGAGCGAGTCACAACGCAAGAGGAAATATATTTATTATTATTATTATTATTATTATTATTATTATTATTATTATTATTATTATTATTATTATTATTATAGAAACTAAAGCTCTGGACCCAGCAATTATTCTAAATAAGATAGAAATCATCAACACACAATCACGTTAAATTTCTGACTCACGTCTCGAACCCATAACAATCTCAATAGACGTCTCCAAGGAAAAACCGGTTACCTCATTCGTCGTCTCACTAGAAGGTAGTGGCTAAAATATAAAATGAAAAATCACCATGGAATACGTGACTGCGTTAGGCAAAAGAAAATTTATGACGGGGCCAAGAATGGGAGATGAAGAAATGGGAGCGAAGGGAAGACGAGAAGAGTTAGCTCGCCCTGTAATTCTCGTCAGTTGCTCTGTGTCGGATTTTAGTTTCCCAGTGGTTCCGCTTTCCATGTAGACTTAGAAATCTGAGACCTGGGGAAAAGGAAGGGGAGATAAGGGTGAATGATCCACGAAAGAATGAGGCAGGAGACGAGACTAGACAGGAGGTAATCAAAGATGTCTAGGGACCGTAAAAGAGAGAGAGAGAGAGAGAGAGAGAGAGAGAGAGAGAGAGAGAGAGAGAGAGAGAGCCTTTCCTCTGATGTCCAGCGAAGTTGGAAAAAGAAAACAGCGAAACCCTGAGAAACCCACTGCTTGGGTAAACAAAGAAAATTCCAGAAAGATATCGACTGAATGGAAGCAAAACAAACTTACGAAACGAAGTTAACTTGTAAAATTATTCTAACTTGGTTACTATTTTTCTGTTACAGAACCCTACGGAATACGAGACAGTAAGAAAAATACAAATGAGCCGAAAGGTAAGAAATCCTGGGAAAAGTTACGATCTACGAAAGTGGTAAAATAAAGAAATTTCATAAATGAGAAATAAATAACATAAACACAACCCAGCGCAGAACACAAATAAAAACAAATAAAATGTAAAAATAGCTAAAATGTAAAAATAGTATCATTAACAGGAGCATATAAGCAAAATGAACATTTAAGAAGCATAAACATAAAGGACGAAATTCTTTCCGAATTAAGTAATCAAGGTAGTTTGCAATAGATTAAATCACTAGAACAAAATATAAAATCAAAAACATTTTTGCTCTTTTATTGACTGCTTAGCTATCAAAAAAGTTTCCATTTTTATAATTGTACCACCTGATCATTCCTGCGGCTATATTTGAGCACAGTAAGAGATCAAATAGTTTAAGTTACCAAATGTTACTTGGGGCGTTTAATGTTAGTATCACCATAGCTGGTGCTTTGTATTTTATGTCTCCAGAGATTCAACGCTAACTATTTCACAATAGAACCACATTCAAAAATTTTATATCTGTTTTGTTTATGAGATTGCGGAAAGCCCAACAGAATTAGTGATGCAAGTTAACAGAGACTAACAGAAATGCCATATAGCCTATTATCGAAGTTCAGCGCAGAAAGCAATATGCCTGATTACAGCCAAACAAAATGCCCCTGTGACAACTCGCTCGATGTAAAAGTTTACATTCATCCTGAATCTTCGTCTGAGAAATAGCAAACGAGAGTCTCCTAACTCATACATTCAGTTTCTCCGTTATAGCAAGATTTTTCCTCTTGGAAACGTATTAATACTGCCTAGTTCATCGTTAACGTTTGAATTTACGCTATAATAATTATCAATGGTGCACATCTGCTACCCTCTCTCCCGACTGCTATTAGGATCTTTCACTAAGAGAGAGAGAGAGAGAGAGAGAGAGAGAGAGAGAGAGAGAGAGAGAGAGAGAGAGACCGTCATTCCGTACGATGTGGAGTGAAAAATGTATAATGATAAATTGCCATAGAGGGACGTGATTAGGTTAAGAGTGAAGAACTCCAGGATGGGGAGGGAAAGGGTGAAAAATGGATGGAAAAGAAAGAGAGGAGGAGGATGAGGATGAATTGCACTAAAGACCAGAGACGCCACAGGAGAGGGATGGAGGGAGAGTGGGAGGTAGCGAGAATAGGCGGCGGGGTAAGGGAGTGAAGGAGGGAGGATGGTTAGAGGGGTAGAGGGAGGGAAAATGGATGGATGGGCACGGAGGGAATGGTCAAAGATAGAATGAGAAAAAAGACAAAGCGATCAAACATTTCGGAAATACTAAATAAGAGAAAGAAATGGAGACCAATAAAGACACTGAGTTACATGACCCGACTCAAATCAGATAAGCGACGAAGCAGAGGGGTCAGAGGAGGAAATAGAAGTTGAACTTGATGAAGTTAATTGTATTAACACTAACGATATAAAGAAGGGGGGGTGGGGGTAGACTTACAGTGACAAGTCGATGAGGTCTAAAAAGATATGGTTTCATAAATAAAAAGATATTACATTATTTAACTGATGGGGGTCTAACCATTTTAACTAATAAAGCTGTTTACAAAACGCACTCATTTATGAATAAGATGAAAAGAGTTTAATAGTACTATTTACTGATGGCAGTAGATTACAGTACGAGTTCCATCGGGAAGTTGCCGACTCAAGCAAGCCAGTGCGAACTTGAATAAGTTCTGGAATGGAAGAATGTCTATGGAATCGATGCTTCCTACTGTATTTGAAGATTCTCTCTTCGATACAATGCGATTATATCCCTTTCACATACAAATTAGTTTAAAAGCTCCATCTAGTTTAGGTTCGGTCTCCGTACCTGCGAACTACCCTGTTTCATACACCGCTCTCTAGCATTCGGACTAGGTTAGGCCCCAATGCTGTGATGTCAGTAGTAATATCGTTTTTTAGTATTACATGGAAATTTCATTAAGCCATACCTATCGATGACCTAAATCAAATATTCTGGTGAAAAATATTTTTGGATTTGGGACAAGAAAATATACAAGCCAAGTGGTCTATCAATATATAACACAAACACTAGCACCTTAGCACAACAATAAAAAAAATAAGCATTATATGTTCACATTCAATTTCTTTTTTCCAAGGAATGCTCATTATCAAGAATGTAATAAATATGTTAATGAATACAAACAATTAAAGAATAATGTATCCTACTGTTGCCCAGAAAATTGAAGGTTTTAGTTGGCTATAAAATCTGAAAAAAATCATAAATTCTTGATTTCGCCAAAAATAATTCAATAAATGAATAAGAGAAATTAAAAGTAACTTAAAAAGTATGAACCCTGAAGTGTGGTACGCCTTCAAAACAGAAAAGAATCTGAAAGTCGGGTAAAAAAAATACCAAATTTAAATGGAATACCAAGCTTAAATATTAAAAAAATTCCTTTTCGAATTTATTGGATATTGCTGAATAAAACTTGAAAGGAACGAGGAAAATAAATTAAAAAATACACGAAAGTTCAAGGAAAATTACTCCAAAAGGTAAAAAAAAAAAAAACATTCTCCCCAGGATATCTCATTGAAAGCCAGGAATTATCGACAGAAAGAGCAATACTGTTACATTTAAAAGTGGAAACCCGTTAAATCAAGTTAGGGTTGCAGATGAGCAAGTAGGGTGGGAGATGGAACGCTGGCATTCATAAAGAAAATCACAATTTTAAAATAGGAAACGAAAATGAAGTTTCGGTAGAAAGTAATTTCATTAAATTCTTATTATATTATGGCGTAGAATACTTTACATTACAAAAAACTGCCGAAGATATTTCAATATGAACTGGAAGCTGTAACTAAAGCATCGGACGGGAAAAAAGGGCAATGCAAGGAATACATATAAAAATAAATACAAACGTAAATAAACATATAAAAACATTACCTCTTTTATTCTCTTATTTCTTCATTTTGTAGTTCTTTTGTTCTTTCGCCTTATTCTCAATACGAAGATTTACCCACTTTTCCTGCCTACCTCAGCAATAAAAAAAAAAAAAAAATGCTCAGCAAGGCATAACTACAGTATAGTCTTTTCCATTCATATTAAAAAAAGAAGACTCCTTCGTGGTTCATTTTAATACGAATGCAAGGTGCTTCATCCTTTACCAGCTCATAAATTAGAAAAATTTATATCATAATGATATACCTACAATGAAAAGCTTTCCAAGACCAATATTTGCATTCAAAAATCTTATGTTCCAGTGTAGCTTAAACTCTCTTCCACTCCTTCATATGCCACAGAACCCCATTATTATCAACATAATTCCCCGGAATCACTTTAGCTAATTACATTATCCGATTCCCACTTAGGACCACAAAAGAAATAAGAGAGAGAAATTTAATGGGATCTAATCACATTCCTTTGTTAATTACTACAGGATCTCCTATGATTGAACTGAAGTCTCGTTCTCTTTCCATTCAGTGGCAGAATATTCACAAAATGAAAAAGTAATTAAACTTTTGGTTTCATCTAATTACAGTAGAAACCCAGTTGAAAATTCTTCCCGCCAATCATCCATTTTTAGTCAATAGGATATGACCTTCATGTCTCTTCTTTGAGTTCGAACAACCGAAAAAAAAAAAAATTACATAGTGTAACAAAATTATGCCATTTCATAAAATCCAAGAAAAATACGAACTGACATTCGTCTGTTTTTTCTAAGGATATTATTCCATAATGATATTTATTTATAAGTTTTCGAAAGGCTAATAACTCGACGCTCTTTTCCAACCAGGGCATAGAATATGAAAGAAAGCCAAAGAAGAAAATGAAGGAACATTGCCTAAATACTTTATGATGTGCACTCATTCGCCACAGACAGAAAGACAGAGGAAGGGGATTAACGGATACTATGACGCTTTAATCTTACTTGAAAGAGAAAGTATAAGAAGCGCTCGCAGGAAAGGGTGAAAGGAAAGATCGCAGACCCTGAGCTTTCGTCTTTATTTCAAGACCTGATCGCAGTAACTGTGATCACGTCTTGAAATAAAGACGAAAGCTCAGGGTCTACGATCTTTCCTTTCACCATTTCCTGCGAGCGCTTCTTACATTTTTATGCCACGGGACCATTGTGGTATTGGATGAAGGAGAAAGAGGGAAAGAAGGACATTTACTTTGAGGTGCTAATTACCTTGATACCTTAAAATTCAACATATCTGATTCACAAAATTCCCTTTTTATCCTTTCCATTTGATTATTGTCCTATAATATTTCAACTCCCCTAGGGTCGTCTAACAAAAACCTTGATACTGTAAACTCTTGTTCTGCGGCTTCTTTTGACTCGCCCGGTAAGCCACTTTTATCGAGTTCAACATTATCGCCCGAACTTTCTCTTGGCCAAAGCCTTTATTTGACTAGTCTGCTCCTTGAACATCCAGGTCAGAGAGAAAGAACACCTAGATTACTTGACATCTCGAGCCGATCTGACATGTGGGAATAATAAATGTTTTGTGAGTCGGAAATGAATGCTCATTACAGCAGTTTCTCCTCTTTTCAACGTCATTAAAGCCTAAACGACTTTCTTTCCACTTCTGTTACTGAACTGGTACAACAGTGGCTCACTGGTCTTATTTACACTACAGCTCAAGTCTCAATAATGTCCTCCTAAAACTTTCCCGTGATTGATATGCATTCTACAAAGCAAGACATATTAGCGGCATTCTTTACTGCATTATTATCTTCACTTTATTCGTAAAATATCATTGGTCATTCAACGACACTGCTACTGGAATCACTAGTGCTTCTGACTGTGCCTTGCAGACAACCCTGTTATACATAATCCTTCATCACGGTTAAATTGCTTAAGTTATTAAACCCATTTCGACTTTATTTTAAAATGCAATAGATGTCGTTTACAGCCTCTATCTGCCATTTCCCTCTCTCAAGTATCCAACCCCCATACCCCCAGCCATTCATATGTAAATCCCTCTCTTTCACGAAAATCAAATACCTTTCCATTTCATCTCTCTTTCGAATCTCGTTCACAACCTCACTTAATCTCCTGTGACGGTACTGTCCCGATCTGGATCGTATCTTTCACTAGGACAGGCAAATCTTCGTTTACTTCAATATTTCTTACGTAATCCCCTACCTATTTCCCTGTCTAAATTCCAATAATATTTGAGAATTTGGAAATTAAACACACCAAGATCAATCAGCACTTCAGTTTTGAAGTATATGTTATGGGAAAAGTATTATCGTGGTCAAGGCTAAGTCTGCTACTAGAAAGCTAAGGCTACTAGTCAGTATCACAAGCATAAGATTGTTGGACGGCTTATTTACTAGCGGTAATGGTTACGAATTTTGAGCTGAAAGGACTTAGTTTTGGGCCTGATAATGAGTTCAATGTGTGTAGGACGTAATGAGAGATTTGTGAAAATTAGCTTATAACGCCAAGCACTGGGGCCTTTTCAACCAAGGTAAGTTTCACCATCAAAATGCATGACAATAGGAAGGTATACTAGCCTTAAGAGTACTGGCATTGATCTTTATTTGTTGTAAGTCTAAACAGGTATGGTTACCTTATCTGTGTGTGTACAAACTACTACTGGCAACCTACTTCTTTTTCTCTTACGTTTGGTATACAGTATACTATTTTTTTAGATTAATAAATATGTTCAATAATTTTTTTTTTTGCCATTATTAATATGTTCTCCATACTGTGGATACTACGAGTAAACCAACAACATATACTGATAACTGTAAAAGCTTCTCCGAGAGGTTTGGATCTCTATATGACCTATAAAACAATTCCTTCTTTATCTGACCAGTGACCTCAATACTATCGCTTAGGGCAGAGGCTGGCTTGGTCATGGTTTTGCTGATTCCACACTCTCTTAATATATCGGACTCTTCTCACATACTTGTGTATCTTGCAATTGTACTTCATCCTGGAACAACTCCTTCAGGCTCAAGTAGGACTTATCTGTCTTTACGTGTCATATCGTTCCCTAACGAGGCTCACAGCACACCATTATTCCGTTTGATCAGAAAACCTACTTTCGCTTCCAGCTTCTGTTCACTCTAGTTAAGTCATAAGAGTGTCATCCCACGTTCATCCCTGAGATAAAATTTTGGACATTGCTCTTAATAACTTTTTGCCCTTGTTACATCACACCACATTCGCCATCGTTATACAAGACAGAACTGCCATTCTTTTATTCAAGATGCAAAATTCACAATGTCAACAATGATCCAACTGGGAGCTAATAATGCAAAATATCATGAACTTTCCTTTACACCGAATTATTGCTATCTTTTGAGAACGAAAGCTCACAAACGATAATATCCTGCGAATTCTTAGTCACCGAAAGGGAGCGCAGAAAGTATACGAGACTCATCTAAATAGTTATTGCCTTTAAAAGTATTTTTGTATTTGCCCTTGTGACAGATGCCCGCGAAAAAAATCCATGGATGGAAGAAGTAAAAGGATAAACTACCAACTTCTTAAGACTTTGGGAGTTAGGAAGGCTTCTTTAAATGAGTATTCTGTCCTTCGATAACTGATATTATTGAAGACAATACAGAATGGATTTAATTTCATTCACACCAGATTCCATATTCTGCAATATTTTATTCCTTACTTTTAGTATTTGAAGCAACGACTAAGGTACAATCAACAACTTTGAAGTTTTTACGTGTATTTGGAAAATTTAATTTTTGCTACCTACTGGATGGAGTACACAGGAAGCGTTGGAAGAAAAGAAAATGTTTCTCCAAGAAGAAATTTCTCACGAGTTATGCCAAGGCAACTGCGACTTGCCAAAAGTCCCGAATGCAATACTTTTTAAAAGAAAAAATGGCACATTAGAAGTACTTTGCAATTACTGTACATCTTTGCATCTCAAACTCGAAGAAGAAAGTCAAGAACTGAGATTGGCAAACATAAAAGAAATCTTTACACTAGATATCAGATTAAATTACAAGTTGCGCTGTATAAAAAAAATGGAATTATTTTATTTCAATATATGCACTGTACCTCACTATGTGTTGAAAGAAAGACGAATAAGACAGTCAGAACTTTTCATACTGATTATGCCGTAAAACTTTACACTTTTCTCATTTTTATTTTTTTTTATCATTTGAGTTTAAAAATGTCTGATTTCTTGATGTTATTTTCCACTACACCAATTTTAAAA
Organism: Macrobrachium rosenbergii; assembly: GCF_040412425.1. Lineage (NCBI taxonomy): Eukaryota > Metazoa > Arthropoda > Malacostraca > Decapoda > Palaemonidae > Macrobrachium > Macrobrachium rosenbergii. The sequence continues at coordinate 69,105,235 of NC_089744.1, read as the reverse complement.
ACTTGTTTCACTTATGGCGAATGGTTTGCTCCCCATCCCTACATTGAGCCTAAAATGTTTTCCTTACCTCTCATTTATTTTCATAAGCAGTCTTTCCCTATGAAATCATACTGAGGAGCATTCATTCCTTATCAGTGATTACCGTGATCACAAACACTTCCTCTTTGGAGTGCATGGGCATTAAGTAAAACTTCTGCTCAGTAAGGTGTCTATTCATTACTATTCACAGAAAAGGCCAGGTTTCACTGTTAGTTATCAATATGCTGTACACAGGCATTCAATTTCAGCAGTCAACCCGGATCGCAATTCATTTAGATTATATCAGCATTTACGCTAGCAACTATATGTGGATTCTCTGATAGATTTAAAATATTTCAACAAACATGACTGAGTGGATTTTCCCTAAATGGAACGAGAAAGTTATTATGTACCAAAAATAGGTTTATAAATACTTTAATATTTAAGATCGGAAAAGTCTTTTTGTCATTATGAACGTATTTAATCTTTATTTGTATGGCAACAATATTTACGAAACTACAACTTGCTGTCAAGCGCAGAGCTCATTTAAACTTGACTCTTCCTCATATTTCAGTGGGATCACACATATCTTAAACGCTAAAACACAGGATAAAAGAAATTTAAGATAACTTACAGTCGGTAGGCGAACTTACATGGGAAGAAAAAGGAATAAGTTAACGATTGCGGATATAAGGAAAAAATTATTTTATTTCTCCCAGTTAACGGAGTACACCGTTATAAATGTAAAAGGTATTTCATCTCTATATAATCGTAGTTTTGTTGTAAGTAAATGACCACTGATATGGAAGAAACTTGTTAAAATCTAATCAGTTTCTATGTCACTCTTTCTCTCTCTTTTGTAGTGAGGCTTTAAGCTGCAGTTCATCAAGCAATAAGCATTTCAACCTCCATAAACATAAATCCACAACACGCATACTTCAGTAACTAGAAGCAAGTACTCCACTTGATTGCATCCACTACAATATTGATTGCAATCATTGAAATGATTGAAATTTCCATGATGGCGTATTACCGGTGCATTAGAGCTACAATCCTACATTTTCCTATTCAGGAACAGTAATATTTTCCCATGAATTGGCTAATGCACGAACTAACACGCTCGAGAGGCTCCAAATTCAGTAATAAAGAACAAAGGTATGGATTAGAGAGGTATATTCATGTCACAGGATTCTGTTTCAGTTCTGTAAACTTTACAACATAGTCTTATCAAATATTAGGGAGTAATTCAGATGATTTTCGTTAATTTATATTCTGCAAAGTATCCTATATATATATATATATATATATATATATATATATATATATATATATATATATATATATATATATATATATATATATATATATATATATATATCATGAAGCTACAAATATCGCAATATCGAAATGGTTAAACGTAGATAATAATTGGATTCCAATTCATTTATCACTTATATAAATTCCCTTCGGCGACAATTCTCAAAAATAATAATAAAAAATCACGGTGTGATAACAATTTCATAAAAGCACTGTACAACAAAAATAGTTTGGATTTGCTACAAAGCAAAAATAATAATAAAAAATGGCACTGTACGTTTGCTGGCCTTCATAGATACACATAGGGTCTATAACAACTCTTCACATACACATACAACCATTCGAAAAACAAAACCAATGTGAACCAGGTTCCGATGGAATGTTGTCACTTTATTTTCTCCAACAGATCAAAGGGCCCTACAACCGATAAGAAAACACAGTCGACAAAGACCATTCCTCTGACGGGAGGAATACCAGATTTTCTTAAGGTATAAAGTTGCCAGAGTTGAAGAGGAAGAAGAAGGCGAATAGAATTCCTGAATTCGAAGGAGATTCTACCTCCCTTCAGCGACTTCTCTGGCTTTTTTTGGCTGCTCGTCAAGTTCACTTGCAAGCCGAGTCGATATTGACCACTAGTGGTGACTCTTGAATCAAGATTTTACATTCCATACAATCGTCTGAAACGTCTCTCACCCAATTTACGCAAACACAGACACACACACATATAGCCTATGTGTGTGTCTGTTTGCGTGTATATATACATATATAATACATACACACACACACACACACACACACACATATATATATATATATATATATATATATATATATATATATATATATATATAAATGTATGTATGTATATGTGCATAGAACAATTGTGTATGTGATAAAGTTAACATATGCATATGCATATGTGCGTGTATGCGCGTATGTACCTAAGTAAAATGCATACAAGCATTTATGCGGAACTAGACTAAATGTTATTACATTAAAAACAAGCTCCCAGAGCAAAGAATACCAATTACTGAGTAAGGAGGGAACGGAGAAAAAAATAACTCCTAAAAAACTACCCATAAAAGTAACTGGCAAAGCCAAAATGTGACACCTCATCAGAACATGGATGTTGGTGGTATTCAAAGCGAGTGGTAGGCGTTAGTTCTTGTAAAGTGTAAAGCAATCACTGAGGGAGATAATGGACGTTCCTTGCTAAAGTAGCATATGGTAATATTCATTCTTTGCAAAAAAAAAAAAAAAAAAAAATGAAACTCCCAAAGGAAGCAAGAAATGTTACTTTAAAAGTAAAAATTCTGAGAGTTTACTTTCATCCAGTCATGAGGACATGATCTAAAGCATGTATCCTTGATACAATTACTTTAGTAAATATAAGAAGAGATGCGAAGAACCCTAGTATCCTTGCAACTACGGTTGACGTATCGTTAAAGTGATGTGAAAAGATGAACTTGCAAGTTTAGGGAAGAATATGTAACAATCAACGTTCGTAATCAAGTATTTTTATCTATGCATAAGAAATTAATTAGTTTTCAAGAGCCACAGTTGTATCAATAGCAAAGTCTAAAGTAATAATAGTTGTAGGTCACTCCAAAACATTAATATGTAATAGACTTGACAAGACAAATATGGCACACTGAAAATAACATCAACTACATCAGTTAGCTAGTTATAAAACAGTGAATAAAATTATGCCTTACACAACTAGATCGTGAATCTCATGTTTATGAGCTTTATTGTACGAGTATAACCCACTAAAGGCTCATCTGTGATCAACCTAAATAACTGTGGTATAGTCTAAGTTCTATCGCATGTGCATAGTAATAGTCAGCTGCACATACTGAATCGTAGAGACTAAATGGCTAGGTAATAACAATAGAACTTACTGATCGTCTCAAAATAAACGTCATAGCTTCAACGTACCAGTTCGCTATATATCATTTGCTCGTTATTTCCTCCACAACTCGTTATTCTTATTCACCTCTGTTACGAACCGAAGGTTTTCGGCCCTTAAGAAAAACACAGGATCTAGATGGAAATATTATTGGGGCTGCTCTGGCTAATCGACAGCTCACACACAAAAAGGAGGAATAACAAAAATACAGGAGTTTGCTATAAAAATAGATTTATTAATATTAAAGTTAATAAAATCTTAAACAAAAAAAAAGCCATAACAAAATGAGCCAGGTCCGGGCCACGAAACAAAAAATAAAGCAATATTACTTTATATCAAAAAAGAAGTACCAGCAGCAGTCGATACAAAAAAAAGCCATCTCCAGCGAAGTCCACCAACTAACGACAACAGGCCGTATTATCACGACGTCCTGCTGCCGTCTCGCCAAAATACAAAGGACACGGGGCCACTGCACCCGAGCCAAAACTGCCGACAGGGTCTCCACCTGCGGCCAACAAACAACCATCTTCGTTGGTGCGCTACTCCAGTCTGGGCCCAAACACCGGCTGCCCAAGAAACGTCCTCAAAGTCGAACTGCTGCTGGTACTCAAAAGTTCTCTTCCCCAAGAGAACAACCTGTTCGCTTACTGCTGCCGAACCTGACTAAAGGTTGGCGCCACGCCAACACAGACGTAAACACTCCTGTGAAAATAAGAGGAGGGGGGGAGGATTAGCCAAATAAACAAACTACCGAACCGCCCATAAAACAACCAAAGATCCTAATACCTTCCCTCTCGACAGAAAAAAAAAAAAAAACAAATTTTTTTTTTTTTCAAAAATAACCAACCTCCTCCAATGTGGTGAAAACTCCGACAACCAGAGCAGAGCCAATCCTGTCACACGGTCGCCAATGTAACGAACCGAGCTTTTCGGGAAAGAAAAAACACAGGATCTAGATGGAAATATTATTGGGGCTGCTCTGGCTAATCGACAGCTCGATCACAAAAGGAGGAGGAATAACAAAAATACAGGAGTTTGCTATAAAAATAGATTTATTAATATTAAAGTTAATAAAAATCTTAAACAAAAAAAAAAAATAACAAAATGAGCCAGGTCCGGGCCACGAAACACAAAAAATAAAGCAATATTACTTTATATCAAAAAGAAGTACCAGCAGCAGTCGATACAAAAAAAAATTTATCTCCAGCGAAGTCCACCAACTAACGACAACAGGCCGTATTATCACGACGTCCTGCTGCCGTCTCGCCAAAATACAAAGGACACGGGGCCACTGCACCCGAGCCAAAACTGCCGACAGGGTCTCCACCTGCGGCCAACAAACAACCATCTTCGTTGGTGCGCTACTCCAGTCTGGGCCCAAACACCGGCTGCCCAAGAAACGTCCTCAAAGTCGAACTGCTGCTGGTACTCAAAAATAAATCTTCCCCAAGAGAACAACCTGTTCGCTACTGCTGCCCGAACCTGACTAAAGGTTGGCGCCACGCCAACACAGACGTAAACACTCCTGTGAAAATAAGAGGAGGGGGGGAGGATTAGCCAAATAAACAAACTACCGAACCGCCCATAAAACAACCAAAGATCCTAATAACCTCTATTGCCTTTTTATTACCATGACGACAAACAAAAATTTATGACCTTCGCATCTAACTGTCTGGAACAAACCTACGTTGATCCAGGGTCACTACGGACAACGTATGGTATCAACATTACCACTGTTATCTGACTCATCATTGTCAACACTTCAGCATTTCAGCAACGCCGTATTGCAATACAAGCTTTAACACTGCCTTGCAATGAACATTCTGCTATTCTGAGCATGAAAATGATAAAATGTATTTTAAAGAGAGGAATTCTTTCCAGTCTGTATGAACGGACTAGATTTGACTACCAAAGACTGTTGTACATTTTTACCCATATCCTAAATATGATACAAGCTAGAAGAGAGAGAGAGAGAGAGAGAGAGAGAGAGAGAGAGAGAGAGAGAGAGAGAGAGAGAGAGAGAGAGATCCGAAAATAAGAAAATAAACCTTTAAGTGATAACAACTCATATTCATTCCTTTAGGCCCAATTATTTTTTTCTCTCTCTCTCTCTCTCTCTCTCTCTCTCTCTCTCTCTCTCTCTCTCTCTCTCTCTGCCTTCCACCGAGTTAAAAATCCATTTCTCAAAAGAGGCGGTAAATTTAATCATATTAACTCCACTCTTCTAATCAACAACCATTCTGTAATAGAGTGCGACGTAACTCAATTATCTAATTAGAGACTCACTTTATCTAATTATTTTCCATTATTTCCATAGAATCAAGAAATAACGAATTTAAGTCTGCATAGCAAGTTCTGACTATCAAATTACTTATTCAGCGTATTTTTATCGAAAGGTAGGTAACGTCACTCTCGGTCATAAGAGTAAATGGCGGCGCAGAAATTTCTAGGAAACAGTTATTTGATATTTCTCCAGACATTCCAAATCAAAAAGAGGATCCGCCTTGGCCAAAGGAACTCAAGGGACGGAATTCCTCTAATCGACGTCGCAGATGAAGAGTAGTATTCTTTTAAGAAACCTCACAGGAAAGGAACTTCCTTTGGAAGATCCTAAAAGAGACAGCGTTCTTCCTAAGTGACCCTTAGCCGGAATGAACTCTTCAGAGATAATTCTTCCCGGTGGGCCGGGAAGCGAGAGGATTTTCCCAAAGCGGCGATCGTCAGGAAGGAACTGGTTATGAGATTCTTTCTTCCCTCACCCCTTTTTTCCCCACAAACTACCACCCTCCAAGAGGCATCTCAAAACAGCCATTCAATGGATGCTATCTTAAGGCAATATGGGCACAAATTTTTTTTCCATCACGCTACTTTCTTAAAAAAAAAATGTTACCAAGAGAAACAAAAATAATTGTGTTTTGTTGCAATACATCCTTCTGTAAAGGTTCGAATTCGCGACGTACAAGTTCACTTATTTTAATGGTATTTCATTTATACATGTATTCACACATAAGTTGACTTAGAGATCATTAACTGATAAACAAACATCTTATAACAATGCTTAAAACTCAAGTAATTAAATTTGCCTTTCTTAATACTAATTACTAAAGAACAGTATTTATTTTCATGATATATTTTTTGTTAGATCAATCACACAAATATACACTCATACATCCACATATATACAAAGACTTGAACACATAAAACTCAACTGCGCAGCTGCAAGCAGATGCGAACCCATGTGACCCCATCATTGTGTACAGAGTTACTGGGCTAGGATTCCCTGCTATACTTAAAACAATTCTAATCAACCTCCAAGTCAAAATAAGCCCCCCAAAACGATTTTTATTATTTTCCAAGCTTATAGGTTCTCGAGAAAGTGAAAAAATTCAGATGGTGACTTGGAGTTACAAACAAAAAATACTTTATAAATTAAGGGTAGACTAAAATATGCTTTGTGAAACTAGAAATCATATGCATGTATGAATGGATTCTTACACCGGTTCATTTGGATACAGAAAACAGTCACTAAATCTCAACTGTAAGATGAATTCACTGAAATAACAAATCATCTAAAAGCAAAAGCATTCTTCAGAAGTAGAACTTTAGCTGACCCCTGAACCAATGCAAACATTGTTGCCAAGTACACCCAGCTTTAAGCAAAATTAGAGCTAATTTAATTTTCTTTTCAGCAAAGAAAGTTGCAGGGCCAGGGTTCAGCAGCAGAAAAATCGTGCATTCTAAAAGAAAATAACTGAAGATAACATCAGAGCGAAAAAAAAGAACAAATATACATGCACACTATCAGTATATTACAACAAAGGAATATAGAAGAATACTGCATACTCCCCAAAATTCTGGAGGTAAACAAGTTCTATGGCATTTCAACCAAGAACCGTTGAACAGTCCTCCAGGACATCGCGTTAACAAGAAAGCAGAGAGTAAAAAAAAAAAAAAAATCAATCAAAGAACTAGGCAATTTCCTGCCGGCTCACCATGCAACTTTTGCTCTATGGTGACTTGGAATTGGAAAAAAAAAAAATAACATAATAAAAGGGAACCGAGCTGATGCGCATCCTTAATCAAAGGAACTTAAACCCAAGAATAAAGAAGGCCAATGTACTTTAGACAGGTTAAGAATTCAGAATTTGGGTCACATTTCACCACAGTAGTCGCCACAAATAATTTCGGTATACTTTTATTTTTCTTCATATGAGTGAGACTAAAAATTCACTGGTACTGGAAGACATCAGACTGAACGACATAGAAAAATAAAGATATCCTAAAATTAAATTTCCTAACGTTTGTGAACGAACCCTGTGTTATGTACGGGCAAGCCCCAAAGACAAAGAGAGAGAGAGAGAGAGAGAGAGAGAGAGAGAGAGAGAGAGAGAGAGAGAGAGAGAGACTGTCAGGAGTTGAGAAAACAACAGACCTTTAAGTGGCAGAACCTCCAGTCCCACGCTCCCTTTTTCTCTCTGTCTCTCTCCCTCTCCTCAGACCTAAAACATTTTCACATCTTACGTTAAATGAAACGATGTAGATAATCCTATTATCTCTGCCGCTCGTTCCTTCCTTTAAGCAGTGACCATTCTTCATAGAATAGGACGTAATCCACTTGGGCAATTTTCCTCATCTAGAACTTACTCCTTACAATAGTCGCTTTTCAATTGATTCCCCTTCTATTACATTTCAGTCTCCAATGCAGGTTAACTTTATGAATGGTAATTCAGTAAATAGTAATTACACCCAAATATCATTTGACGAATATCGGTGAGACACTGAAAATCGTTCGAGAGATTATATTGTCGCACACTTAGGAAAGGAGGACAACGAACGCTTACTACTTTTCTGCCAGTGACAGCTTAATGTACTCACGGTTACAATAAAGAAAAAAAAAAAGATTCCTTTCGCATGGAACCTCTTAGAAAGGCAAGTTATAGTGGAGCGACCCAAAAAAACAAAAATAAAATAAAACCAAAACAAAACGGGACATCATCCATCAGTAACACTCGGCAGTGATACGAACTTTATACAATCATATTTCTTGCATACCTAGCGAAAGGAAGGAGAGTCCTTTAAGAAAAAAGGGCATTTATGTGGAATTCCTCGTGAAAACTTTCCTTTCAAATTGCCGTTTCAGTTACTAGTGACATATTTCTTTACAGAGCAAGTGCTATCTTGTCTCTAATTGTAACAAATGGATGAGCTATCTTTTAACAGTATGAAAAAGAATATCTTATTAACACTTCTTTTTGGATTACCGACTGTAATTGTTCATAAGCAATTTCTTAATTCCGTAATTACAAATTTTAATTTCACATTTACGATGTTTATCTTTCAATGCAGTTTTATCAAACAATTAACGTATTAGCTAAAAATGTTCCGACACTGCTTATAGCTCATTATGATTTCTTTACATTATGCAAACACCCAAACACAAAACACACACAAAATATATATATATATATATATATATATATATATATATATATATATATATATATATATATATATATATATATATATATATATATATATATATATATATATATATATATATATATATATGTGTGGTGTGTATGTGTGTGCGTGTTTGTGTGTGTGGTTAGCCTGAGCCTCACTGCTGCTGTAAGAAATGTCAGTGGCTTGGGATTCCAATGCACAATATCCCAAAGGAGAGAAGTGACTGCGGGAGGTTAGTCTTTCACTCTCTACGTCAAACACATATACCCTGTCACATGGTGATAGTGCGCGGTACAGTACAACCTAGAAATGCTTATGCTATTAGTACGGATAAAATGCATCCCATGAAAGGAAATCGTTTGGTGAAGGGATGTGAACCCCTTGGTCAAAGGATATGCTCCCAAAAATAACATATGAGCACCATCTGAGGTGAATGGCAACCCTAGCGGGATGGCAAGGAAAAAATATTATCACCACTTGGCAGTTGTGCATGGCACCAGGATGCTGTGGATATGGGGTCAGCAGCCCCAAGCTCGACACTAGTATTCCAAAAACTGGATGAAAAAATAATATATGTATATAATATACATACATACACACACACACACACACACACACACACACACACACACACACACACACACATATATATATATATATATATATATATATATATATATATATATATATATATATATATGCACGCTTTGAAGCAAAAGTTTTCTTGTATGCAAATTTCGTTGAACTCTATGGCTTTTTACCACAGAATTCAACGAAATTTGCATGCATGCATATATATATATATATATATATATATATATATATATATATATATATATATATATATATATATATATATATATATATATATATATATATATACATATATATATTTATTATATATATACATATATATGTATAAACAATATTTCTGTGTATGTATATATTATGAGTGTACATAACGAAATACTGCCATACACTGTATAATCATAGCGTCTGTTGAAAATTTCTAAAACGGTCCGCAAAAAAAAAAAAAAAAAAAACACTTGAAATTGCCAGGCAACCGAGGCAAGAAGGATTCCACAAAGTTGGAGGCTGCTTGTTGATGTATCTTTCACGTTTTCTCTTTCGTGGAGGTTATTATCGTTGGATGTTTTGCCTTTTGATGCTTCCTTTGTTTTATAAGATGAAAGTTTTGGGTCCAAAGTTTGGGAGGCAAGAACATCAACCATCCTTTGGACTGTAACGGTATAGGGAAAAATTAGGAAAGCATAAAGAGAAAGAGAGAGAATAGAGAGAGAACAGAGAGAGAGATAGAGAGAGAAAAAGAAAGAGAGAGAAGAGAGAGAGAGAACAACAATGAAGCCTTGGTTGTTATGTATTGTGAGACTAGAAGTGTTGAGTAAGTAAACCACGACAAACCGTCTTGCACGAACTCAAAACAGTGAGCGAGTATATCTCGCCCAAGGCCATAAAACCGATCGTAAAATCTTGAAACTGTGCCCTCGCGATTTAGCTGACTAAGGATCACTCAGCACCTCGTCAGAAGCTAACATTCCAGCCATATCTATAACCCCGCCTTCAACAGGAGGCGTTTACATGGAAATTCCATGAAAAAGGGGTGGATAAAGTGATGTAGTTCAACACCTCTCCAATCAAACATTCTAGGGAGGAGTCCTTTACACCTCCTCATGAGGTAATTTCAAATCAAATCCTCTAGGGGGAGATTTTAACAACACCCACCACCACCCTTCCCAATCAAACTGTTCGAGGGGAGGTCTTACAGATAAAATCTTCCAATGGGGAACTGAAAAGGAGGAGTTGGAAGATAACAAGAAAAACAGGGGTTTCCAGAGAAGCCAGAAGCCAGAAGAAGAGCATTAGAATCTCAGTCAACCCATAAGAGAAGACGCAGCTTCCCCTTGCTTTCGTGGTCCCAAACAGATTTAACTGAACTGTCTAGCAAGAGTGATTTCAAGATAGTAACTGTAACCGTAAATTGTACTTGAGTTTGTAGTTAACTTTCATCATTAAAGTAATAAGCTACAAATTCGTCTCCATTACACCTTTCTGAGAGATATAATTACCCTAATCTAATTCCCTTCCAAATAACAGACTCGTAAGCGGCTGACTACAGAAGAGACGCTGTGGACGACTGTTTCGTCAACTTAGAAGAAATACGCAGGTAAAAAGGGAAACTAAGATGTCGGGCACGACAGGACCTTCTCTTGGCAGTCAGTGGCATGGGTGCTGCTGCGAAAGCCTTGAATGACTTGGAAGTAATCGTAATCATTTGCCTTGAGATTTACTCTTTTTACTGGCTTCCCATGTAACTGATATCATTCACAGCAGTCTATTAAAAACCAAAGCCTGATTTCCGAAAAGGAGAAGTAGAAAATTCTATTTTTTTATTACCAAGTAGATCCATTTTTTTTTTCTAGGTAACAATCAGCCATGAACCTCGTCAAAGTTACAATATGCAGCGTATATTATAGTGCTGAACATGCCATTGTGTGAAAACTGTATTCAAGGCCACTGGTTACAAAAATGTACTTGTGCGGAATACTTGGCCTTATACTTTATATGACAAAACATGAATCAGCGTAAAAAAAAATATACGTAAAGCTGAATATACAAGAGATCACGATTATTCCTAATAAGTAAAAAAAAAAAAAAAAAAAAAAAACTTACGAAGCAAGAGCATTATTTCTCACAAAATCTTGGAGAATCTCTATACGATTTACATTAAAGATAAATAAAAAAAAAAAAATACTGAAAATACATTGTTTGTAGGAACCCCAAATTTTTAAGAGAGCTTCTCGGGAAATAGTCCATACTAACTTACCCACACGTAGATGCATGTAGGTAAATGTATTTTAGAGCCAACGTGCAAGAGAACTGGAGAAAAACCTATGGTATACGGCACCTAGATTACTGACAAAGTTGATCCGGGAAATAAAAAAAAATTGGAATTCTGGAGATATAAATGAATAAATCAAACAAATTAACAAAAATCTGCAACGGCAAGGAGATAAAAACAGCTAAGAAGAAACTTATACCTTTCAACAGGCACACAAAAAGGGTTTCCACCTTACTGAATCAATGAGGGCCTGCCAGGGCCTTCATAATTAAACACAGTTTAAGAGATGGAGATCAAAGTACTAAAGCTATAAACATATACATGCACTGCTAAACAATAAAGATAAAACTCTACGATTCCATATCGATATGATCGTTAAAGCCTCCTTCTGTGCTGTCAATGTTACTGCGTCAATACTACCGTTACTGCGCTAAGGCCGCCGCCAGCATATCCCAATGTTTTTGTGTACTTTCCAAATGTCTTTCTAGGATCTTCCTGACATTCAAGGTAAATGAAACAAGTTTAATAATGATTGCTGAGTTTTACCGATATCAATGAAGAAATTTACCATTACAGTAGCAACCGTTAGAGTAATTAATATAAATTATCACCACTTGAGTCTCCTATTCGTTATGCTTTGCATAACCAATAAAATCAAGTCTGTGTTCAATATGTATTTCCGATAGCACAATAAATGACCGAACAATTTATTTTCAGTAACAAACAACAAAGTAAAACTCAAATCTGAAAAATATCAAATTGTCCCAATTTGTAATGTAAGGCCTGTAACAGAGGGAAATATGGTATATTATCTGGCTCATCTACATAAAAAAAGCGGCGAAAACACCACTGTATAACACATAATAAATCAAACAGCTATGAAACATCTGCTACATGTATTCAGTATTCAGTTGGATGGCGTCGCGTGACGTTTAAGAATAGCAACACTGAAATTTTTATTGCTCGACATCAAACGTTCATGAAAACAGGAAACTAAAAAAATAAGCCAGGAAATTTCCGAATGTACAACGAGGTGGTATCAACGTGATCTTTCGTTTAAGTTTAGCAAAAATTAGTTATATCAAATATTGCCGCAACTCACATTCATTGTACCGAAACTCACACTCATTCTAGAGTCTGAAGAATTGTTAAGCCTTTTTCCACTTGGGGCTCTATAGGATAATAGATGAGTTTTAAAGAACTCTCCTTTCGACCCATATCTAACTCTTCTGGTGGACAAAAATAGAAATAGAAATATAATTCAAGATCAAATATTTGTGAATCTATAATTTGCTCATGGTCACTTTGCAGCAAATCACATCATCCTCACTATTTTTATATTTAAATTGACTTTCAGTATTTTCATTCATACTTTATCTCCACTAAGCACTATGTCACTAAAACCCTATTTGTCATGTTTTCCATTTTTTTCATTTCGTCCAATTTTATCCATGCACAATTACTTCTATTTTTCGGGGAAACTTAAAAAAAAATAGAACTATTTTGATGGGTTTGATGTAAACAAACATCCCTCAAGAAATAACCATGGTGTTAAAACAAAGGGGGGGATCATAAACGAATAAAGACTGCTAGCGCTGTTCTTCATCTTTATTAACAGGAGTGAATAAAAATTTATATCAATGATCTACAACGCTATGTCGCTCTGTTTGCTTAGGAATAATTTTACCGACAATATACTGCTTACAAGCCATATCAATAAGTGTACCAAAAGGAATTTTGCTCGTGCTTTTATAAGTTGCGTAGAAGCAACAAGTAATAATATTAACAGATTAATAAAAAAAGACCTTCGAATCTCCATATCAAACCTCTCTGAGATGCCCTTTATTAATTTTCGTCAACAATTTTCCCCTTCTATTTGTATTTTACAGAAATAAACCAAAAACCATCAAAGGAGAAAGATTTCCGTAGGGAAGGGAAAACGGTCTCATCGTATTGCGTAAGATATACATGAAAGCGAAATGATTTACTTTCAGCTCTCAAACTCTCAGTAAATATTTGTATTCAGTCTGAAGTTGGAGTACTCCAAATATATATCACAACACAGACATCTCAATGAAGAATATGGGTTTATTTTTTCCAGGAGTAGTATCTGCATCATTCTAGTAATAAAAATGGAGAGAGAGAGAGAGAGAGAGAGAGAGAGAGAGAGAGAGAGAGAGAGAGAGAGAGAGAGAGAGAGAGAGAGAAGGATATTTCACAAAGGAAGAAAACGAAGGAAAGTCAAGAGTTCAAGGTAAAAAAAGAAAAAAAAAACTGAATAGGAAAAATCAGGCGCATTCTTTCTACAGTCAAGGTTTTACTGTCACTTAAATAATTTCTATTTCCTACAAAAATACCTCCTTTTGGCTTCATCGAGAGACTTTTCCTATTGATTTATCAGGGAAATCAGACTTGTTATTGACCGCCACATTTTATCCAGAGATGATCATCGGCGCTGGCCTTCAGGCTACGTGTGAGGATGATCACTTTCCTTTACTACACTAGTTTAGTGACATCAATGGCGGCGATAAAGCTGCTATAATTACAGTTGTTCGCGTGCTACAGAATAAAAAAATGATCATAAAATACAAGAGCAACTTAAAGTTATTAAAATAAAGGCAGTAATTATGAAAAGTAATTATTATTCTTTTGGAATCGTCAGTGCGTGACCAATTCGCCATCATTTCTTATAATTACTGTATAAGACAAAAGCAACAAGGGCAGCAAAAGATATTAAAATAATGAAAATATAAACAATAACAACAACAATGTCAACAACAACAATAAGAATAAAACAACTGAAATAACGACGACGACAACTACACCAAAAGCCTGATTCCAAGTGACCGAGTAATGGTTTCCAGAGTAACTTCGTTACGGCGAGACACGAACACCGGGAAAATGTTGCAGGGGTATTAGAGTCAAAAGAGGGGAAAATCGTTATAAAGTTCCCCTCTTTTTTCACGAGGGAATTCTGCCGATATACGTGGTGATACCAGGCCCAGTAAACTCAGTCGTAACAAATTTATTTCCGATGAATAAAAATAAATGGGGCTACGTCGAAATTGTCACCGCTGACATGTGAATTTTCATTTTGTATGATATTTCAGATGATTAGCTGTGTCGATAAATGGAAAACGATCATTTAGTATAATGTAAAGTCAAGTAAAATTGTATAAAAAAACTAACTGCAAGAATGAATAAACTCTAATATGAGATTTCAGCATTTTTACAATAATAAAGCATAAAAAACATGACTATAAGTTTCCTTATCAAAGAACGGACAAGGATAACTAGGTTTGCAAAGGTATGTCACTGTTAGAGACAAGCGCAATTACTGAATCTTTCTTAATTCTAGTCAATACAAAATATGCAAAGTCTTTGAAGCATAATAGTTTTTGGTTTCTATATAAGTTTAATCAACCTTTCTTTTATAACCAATAAAAGTGTAGGTTAAACTGTTAGGTACTGATTAGCGAACACTGGAAAAGTGAAAATATATAGGAGAGCTTGTGAAATGTGAACTAGTAAGCAAAGTAAATGCAAGATAGAGAAACAGCTGAGAATATTAAAGGAATTTTATAATATTTTCGGTGAGGAAATAAAAACAATTTGAGCAAGTATAAGACTTGATGAGAAACTGTTTGTAAATGTAATATGATGGAAATATGACAAGGACTGATTACTCAAATATTCACGGGCAGATTGCAAAAAATAAATTCCTGAATGAGAAAAGGAATAAAAGAAAATGATGGGTAAAAAAAAAAGAGAAGCCGGAGATAGTGCAAAATAGATAATACTAAAGTGGGACAAAAAAGGAAAGTTAGAAATTTTGAAATGGTGATTTCACCAGGTCATTTTTCACTTTCAGCGGCGAGGAATATAACAATACACAGATTTTACAATTGTATATCGACATTTATTATATGAATGAACAATTTCTTTGCGTTTGAAGAGTCAGGGAATGAGATAAATGAAAATAAAAGGATCAGGATAAAAGGCAGGCTCCTATGACAACGAAAGCGCTCTTAGTAAAATCTATATCATACAACTTTCTTTAAGTAATGTTTTCACTGCTTTATGGTATACTGCAACAAATATCTACCATATAAGCATGGCAACTTAATTTCCTGCCTATTTTTATAGTGAACTCTAATTCTTTATCCAAAGATTCAGGACATAACAAGTGATGTTTGTTAGACCACTAAGGAAAAAACATATTTTTTATTAATACAAACAAAATAGTGGACATAAGTTAAATTATTTACTAATTCTGCTTATGCACTCTCTCTCTCTCTTCTCTCTCTCTCTCTCTCTCTCTCTCTCTCTCTCTCTCTCTCTCTCTCTCTCTCTCAGTTGAAACGCAATAATTTAAACCATCTAACCTTCCCTCCGCGTATAACAAGACCGATAAATTGGGGTGTCTCAATCAGCCACTAGAGAGCTGTGAAATTCCTGCTGGAAAGATGCGGTTACAGCAGCATTTCTTTCGATTCTCTTCTGTCTCTACTGCGAAAAGAATTGCGAAAAAGGATCCAATCCCATTTTCTTTCCTAAACCGATGAAAAGGATTCGAATGCTGTTGATGATGAGGTTACGTCTGCTCCAATTCAGGGAAATAATAGAATCTAAAATGATGCATTAGCAGGATGGAGAAGGGATTGTCTTCCAGGCCCATGGAAATCGGAAGAGACTTTTGAGACAGGCTGTTCCGGAAACAGAAAACAATTCTTAAAAAACTAAAAGAAATGTGCTAACCTTTAAAGTATGTGAGAAGTTTCGTACTCAATGTGCAAGTGTGTGTGTGTGTGTGTGTGTGTGTGTGTGTGCACGACACAGATAAACAGACAGACAATGGAGCCGAATGGTATTTATCCTAAGTTGCGTATTATTCTTTATAAGACAGCTAAAAGCGGTTGACTTGTGCTCACAGCTGAGAACTGGTAAAGTTACTTTACTACTTGAACGTGGGACTGGTAGCTCATGGCCCGAATATTACTCAACATTTTTGAATGCCTGATGTCAAAGAGCCAGAATGTCTATGCCGAAAATAATCATATGCTGTATAATTTACATTTTGGCCTCTTCAAGGCCCTGGGTAGTGTTGTGCCCCTCCAATTGCCAGTGTTATTCAGAAATCCACTGGCCTTGACTTTGGCGTTGATTTTGACTAAGTAGATTATGTTGCCTTAGTTTCAAAGTTTAGAAGGTGAAAGTTGGAGGAGCATTTATTAATATTATCAGTGGAAATTTAACCAAGAGATGGGTACTATAGCATCTACATGAATTTAATTTCTAGTGTACCTCTAGGTAGTGTTCTTAGTCCGCTACCTATACCATATACACATTACATGAAGTTTGGTCTACTGCACTGATATCATCTGCTGTGGCTGTAACAATGATTAAAATAAATTCTCCAAGTGACATGGCATTATCGGATTCAGAATGTATATGTTAGTTGCTTATCTTCAAGATATTTCTACTGAACATTCAAATAAAAAAAATGGCATGACATAAATCTTCAAAAGTAAGGATCGAAGACTGAGAAACTGAAAGATATGAAACCATTCAAATGAAAATCTGAACAAGAAACTGGAGAAATTACACAATTTATGATCTGAGTTCAGTCTTAGGGAACTAACTATTTTCACTCTTACAAGTCAAGAGTACAACTTCTATAATGTTAATGAGCTAATTACATTTACTGTATTTCAGGAACAGTAATGAAATTCATACAGACAACACGGTAAGTACCTCTCTCGGCTCTGAAGCTGGGACACGTACGTTATCCGAATATTAATAATATTCGAAGCTCGCCAATAATTAGATAACGAAAAATCTTACTACAATAAATAATGACAACCTGACAAAAATATAGAAATACATGACGACATGTTTTTAAAGGCAGTACGGAAACCAAGATACCCAAAAAACAGTCTGGCGTAATTTCACAAAAGACGCCAGATTACCGATGTAAATCCCCGAAATCTCCACAATCTTTTGCTACTACGTGTTTTTGGAGCTCATTGCATCAAAGACAAACCATCTGTCCGATTCAAGGAGTTGGTTAAGTCCATGGAATTTCGAAGCTTCCAGTATTAGAATCACAAAGGACTTAAAGACGGGGATTAACTGTAACTTCGCAAACGGGCCGGGCCACATCAGTTTGTAGTCATTTTCTTACCAGAGTATCATGCATTCTAAAAGCACTTTAGAGTAAATACTTAGTTTTATCTCTTTTCCTCTTACACACGCACACATACATACGTGTGTGTGTAGGTATATATATATATATATATATATATATATATATATATATATATATATATATATATATATATATATATATATATATATATATATATATATAGATAGATAGATAGATATATTATATAATATACATACATATATTATATAAATAAATAAATATATATATATATATATATATATATATATATATATATATATATATATATATATATATATATGTGTGTGTGTGTGTGTGTGTGTGTGTGTGTGTGTGTACACTTACGATTTACGTAACGTACAGGCACATGTACGTAGATACAAAACTAGACATATTCCATACTTTATAGGACGCTCATGGGTGTATCCCAGCCATTCAGTCCATTGCCTCATAATAGCATGCAATTTATGCGTAAACACGATCCCTTTCAGAAAGCGAGAATGCAAATCACCAGCGAATTTTTTACGACGACGGAAACTGTCATTGTGCTCATATGCGAGCGATTGTAAATCATGTTTTGAATGCCAGTTTCCAGGCGTGGAGGGAGGCCCGATATGCCGCTGAATTAAAGTTGGGAGCAGCTTTTGCAAAACAAGAGGCTGTCGCTGTAAGGCCTAACAAATGATACTCATCACAACAAAATGGACGATATTGCAGTTGCTGTTTTTTTCTTTTTTTTTTCTCAATTGTTTACTACTTAAAAATCCTATTTGGGAGAGATAACAAGGCTTAGCGAAATTACCTTAACGCAAGTTTCGCCACATTTCTATTTATTTAACAAGAGTCCAATCTGAATATAAAAGGAGACATTTCATTATGGATACACCCCATAAAAGGCTGTCGAACTTTCTTAAAATTATAACAAGATTGCAAAACATAAATACTAAGAGACAAACGGAACAGTCTGAACTAATTAGGAAAAATGAATGCTTGTGGTATGTCATAACTCCCAAAAAATCACGTATTTAAGAAACTTCAGCTTTTTTCAATTAAAAAGGGACAATAATTATCTTTAATTTTTCCTCTCTCTTTTAGAAGTTATCCTCTGTGGGGAGAGAGAGCGAGAGAGAGAGACTGCCTTATTGTGCAACGGAATGATTTTATCATATTTATGGAATCTGATCAAGTCATTCATCGAGGTGAATTGTTACCAACCTTTTCATGGCATTGCATTTTAAATTACATAAAAGGTTGTTACGCTGTTTCCTTCTCAAACATTTTTCACCAATTTTCACCTCTCTCTCTCTCTCTCTCTCTCTCTCTCTCTCTCTCTCTCTCTCTCTCTCTGTTTTTTTATTCCATGAAATTTGGCAAGGAAATGCGAACTTTGATAACATTCCTTTAAGAAAGATCTTTTACATTTCGTTCTTTCTCGTTTTCTTGCCATCACACTAAAGCCCGAAAATTACCTCTAGTTTAAGTTTCGACAACATAATCTGAAACGAAGCAACACTAAAAGGAATAGGAGAATGCTGAATAATACCAGTAATATATCAATATCATCATATTTTCTATATTCGGTATTAGCCCCAGCCCTAATTACAAAATAGCACTTTTACCAAAAATACGAAAGAAAAAAAAACGATAACCTATGTATAGAAATATAACTCAAAGACCAGTCACTACTATAACATAGATCTTCACAAGAAACAAAACTAGAAAATTAAGTCGAACCAGGGTAGGAACTCGATATGCAAAGTGGCACAGTAGGAAGGTTTTAAGTGGGGCAGGCTGCTGGCTCGGTGTTCATATACATATGCAAAGCAGCATTTCCATGCATATAAGGAATGTTTAATGTGCATTATATACAGATGATGGTCATGGAATGCATGGAAGGGAGCAGGCTATTGTTAGTTTTGTGAGTATAAAACCATATTCATTACGAAGATCTTTTTGATCGTAAACTAAAGTTGTTTTACCATTAACTACATTATGCCAATAATTTCTTTTGATGTTTTCCTAGCATCGGGTTCTCAGAAAAATAACAATATTTTGAAATTGAAGCAAGCAGATAAATTTGCCAGGACACAGGCATGACGAGTATGAGATAGCATTTTGTTTAGGAACGCTTTATCAAACGCAGATATTTTGCGAATATAATAATTTTGCAAATTTTGGAATGCTAAAATTGTCTTGTGCAATAGCAACAATAATGGATAAAGTGCACATGTGAAGTCCTTTCATAACACTCATAACACTTACTGATATAAGCGTTACCAGCATATCAATAACAGTAGACATCATCATGATTATCCACAATATTATTCTCCCCCTCATCATCAACAGCAGGAAAAGAAAATCCCAATAAAACGTGAAAAACTAGAGAGGAGAAACAGCCAGAAAAATAAGTAACGAAACCGAGGGAAGCAGGAAGAATAAAACATACAACAGCAAGACAGGAATTCGTTAGAATGGATAGAGAGCATGTTCTGAGCTCATATATATGCAAAGCAGCATTTCAATGCACATACGCTAGGTTTAATCTACGATATTTACAAGACGAAGGTCTCTGTTAAGACTATAAAGGGTAAAGGTGGTTGTTTGAGAAAGCAAAGCTTTCAAGGAATTCCTTGAATTTCCAAAAGAATTTTTTTGTTTGTTTTAACTCGACATATTATTCAGTACAGTTCTGTCTCTTAGGGGACGTCAACCATTTTCCTCTATTCCAAAACATTTGAAATACATTAAGGGCATCGAAAAAATAAATTAAAGTATATCATTATCATATTGTTGAATATGGTACTGCTTGGTGATCAGGAAAATGAATTCGTACAAATTTAAGTATTTCTCCCAACAAAAATAAAAAAAAACTATCGATGTACAGTATATTTATAACACCTAATTTATACTATGAAATTAGAATTATTGGTTACTGTTAACGACGATCAAATTGTTTGTATTAAGAATCTACGAAATCACACAGTTACAAAGTGGCAAATAAATTCTCAATATCCTGAGGATGATTTCCTAGGAATCACACTGTCAGTTTAGAAATCTGAGTACTAAACCCATCACTTATTTCAAAAGAATAATCATAATCCGTAAGGGGAGAAGATGGGATAATAGAGCTGCTTACGGTGAAAGAGGAGGAAACTAAAGAAGCAAGATAAGGACAGTGGATTAGTAGGAAATATTAAACAAAACAAGTTACAAGCCGAAAAATAAACATTAGAAAAAGTAAATAAATATATATAAATCACCTGATATATATATATATATATATTAACTGCAAGATATAATATATGATAGATTAACTGCAAGAAAAGTAAAAAAAAATCCAAATAAATCAATAAGGCTGAAATTCTCATGCTTTATACACCCAACAAGCCAGAGATCCAGCACCGGAAGCTTTTCCGGAAGTCGATAATTGAAGCTACTGGAATACGGTAAGACGGTGAAATCAGAGCTTCCGTTACAATCCCAGAGCCTCTGGAAAGGTATCTCTTTAAAGCAGCCTGTCAGAATTACTAAAAAGATACGTAAATCCAATAAAGGCTTCACGTTCCAACAAATATTGAGTGATATTAGCGAACTATTTATATAGTTCCCATGCACCATACACTCTCAGAATATAATTTCTATGAGTTTCTTTGTTTCCTCAAGGATTTGATGACTTATGAAGAGAGGTTCTTTAACACTAAATGCTGGTGCGAAACTTGATTTTGTTACTGCCGCAGCAAGAAGACAAGGCACACTTCTAAAGGAAACTGACAAGAGGGGACAAACGATATTGGAATAAAGAGGACGAAAGGAGATGAAGAACATTACGATAATCACAAAAGAAGAGAATATATATATATATATATATATATATATATATATATATATATATATATATATATATATATATATATATATATATATAAAATGACAAAAAGCGAAAAAACGAAACCTATTAAAAAAATTAAAAATACCGGCACTGTATAATCAAGCCTGGAGTAACTTCGAATCTTCAAGTGTTTTGGTGTTCTTTTATGGAATTCTCGTTTTGTTGGCTGGACTTCTTCTTATATTTGGAACTCTCATACTGTAAACCTTATCTGTATTCAGACCTCTTTAAAATTTATTAACATTCATTTTTTACTGTAAGGTGGTAAGAAAGAAATGCAATAAGCACACGCTGATTCATGTACATACTAAACAGAAAGAAAATCATAAATGAAGATTTCAAACTACCGCATTGCTATTTCGATTAGCTTCTTTATTAGCCTATGAAAATATTTTGGGGAGATGGGATCTTCTCTCTCTCTCTCTCTCTCTCTCTCTCTCTCTCTCTCTCTCTCTCTCTCTCTCTCTCTCTCTCTGTTAGATATCTAGACAGTCTAAGTGATATATATCTTTCCTTCAGCTTCTTAATCTATAAAACATATTTATTTCAGTTGAAAGACTCTAGGATGATGAGTTGTCAGAGACCACGACACACTCTTCTTATGCAACATTTATCAAGATCGCAGAAACATTGCTTTCTTCCACTACCTTTAGTTTCATGGACTGGCGTCATGAATTCTCAGTTCCCGGCTGAAGTATTGCAAGGCATATTTTCATATGAAAGCGCTGTCAGTACAAGTTATTGCATTTTTAATTCCAATTTAAGCTTATATGTGTTAAATCACGTTTTCCCCTAAATTTCGTTTCCATATAGATTTATTCTATATGCCTGAATTTAGATTTTCAGAAAAGGGATGAGCTTACCCTTTGATAATGATGTTTACCACCAATATCCTAATCTTCACTTAACGAGCATGTTACGCAATTCATTCAACTTACTCAGCCTTTGAAGTAGAATCTTTGCTGGGAGCAGATAATCTAATTGGGCGCACCTCAAAATAATTTACTTTCC
>NC_089744.1:69020081-69072581 GCF_040412425.1 Macrobrachium rosenbergii | reverse complement strand
AAAGACAACAAAAATATAGGATAGATAGTAAAGCACTCATGAAAGACAGATGAGTTAAAATAAAATATTCAAGTAAAAAATAATAATTCATGTACTGATATAAAATATGAAAGTAAATAGTTTGGCTACAAACAAAAGTAGACAACGCTAAAGAATTACCAATGACTCTCTCTCTCTCTCTCTCTCTCTCTCTCTCCAGTAAAACTTAAATGAATGAGAATACCCTCATGATCAGCATTCGGAGCACGAGAACAGAGCAATACCAAATATATGACCCCGTCCTCTTCCCTCTGTCTCTGAGCCTGACAGCGGAAAACGAGATAGGATGAATAGGAGCGATCGATGGCTTCTGCCCCGGATGGCCCTCGATGATACCATGTTTCTGCCATCTAAATACTTCAGCGAAGAAAAGCATGAGATGGAAAGGGTGCAGGGATTTTCATCCGTCAGTGCCTGAGAGAGAGAGAGAGAGAGAGAGAGAGAGAGAGAGAGAGAGAGAGAGAGAGAGAGAGAGAGAGAGAGAGACTTATAATTCTGCCTGATGACAGCTGTTGAATTTGAGAGAGAGAGAGCCAGAGAGATAATTCTGTCTGAGAGACAGCAGCTGAGAATTTGAGAGAGAGAGAGAGAGAGAGAGAGAGAGAGAGAGAGAGAGAGAGAGAGAGAGAGAGAGAGACTAAAAATGCTGCCTAACGGTAGCTATAGAATATAAGAAGTTCGGCAGGACTTCTTCAGCTACGGATTTGTAATATTAAAGGCATTAACAGCTCAAGAAACTGCATGAGCAAGACGTACAAGCATATGTCGGAAACAAGACTCTCGCCCGACATTGCTTCCGACTCCTGCACTTGAAGAGACCTTGACACCAAGAGAATTGTTAAAACAAAGAAAAATCTTAATCAGGACGTATTTCACACTGGAGGAGCAAGAGAAGAGGAGAACAGGGGTGAAAGAAAGATGTTACGATATGAAACGATGATTTACATCAAAACAGCAATGCGATACATAGATGAAAGGGGAATACATGCCAACGAAAAGCCATGGTGATAGAAACAAAATGTAACCTATAAAATAGTGACACACCTTATAAAGAACAAAATGGGAAAGAAATTGGGCAAAGGATACTAAAGATGTCAAAAATACATAAAAAATCAATAAACTGCATATGAAAAAAAAAAAAAAAAATAGGAATAATTACAAAATACCAAAAGGGTAAATAACAGTGCTGAAATAATAACAAAAGGATAAAACTCACTTTGTTTCGATTGTATCTAGATATATCTAAAACGCCATTAGCGGTATTTAATCTGTTCCCGAAATCATACCAATTGTCTGGATGCACGTGTATGGATTCAAGAGACTTAATTAAATGCTCGAAGTTCAACTATTCATTAACACTGAAGAGCACTGGATGGGTGGTCATCAAGCTGAAATTGTTTCAAACTGAACTTACGAAGAATTTGGAATCTAGCACTTCAATAATATTTTTCTCTCTAGAATATAGCAAAGACGAAGTTCTGTTATAAAGATAATTACCTCAAACATTTAGGAAAAATGTAGGAAGAAACTATGTAGATTATCTTGTTTCTTTAGATTATCTTGTTTTTAACCGAGTGAATTTAGAATTTTACCAAAAACTGATTAACCTGTAATAACTATCTATCAAGTTTTGACAGCATTCATTAGTAATTTAAAATTAGGGAAATAATTTTAGTTTATTTTGGCACTTTCGTAAAAATATTTGTTCGCGCGCCAACTAAGAGGAACGTTTTGGTAGTTCATTTTTCTAGCCCCGTCCCCACTCCATTCGTCTAATGTTTCTCTTCTCTCTTCCCTGCAATTTTCGAATTTACGCCCATTCGTAATTACTGCAAAACTCCATGCACGCAAAACTGTATTTTGTATACTCTTCGAACGTATAGGTCATATTCAACACGTTGACGGAAATAATTGTAACACATGATTTCTGCAAAAATGTGAGGTCAAAAGACAACAAATATTAAAAAAAAATCACATTCTTTACACGATGAATCTGCAAGCAAAAAGACCGACCTAGAAATCTGCAATAATACTGAATACAGAGCGAGTGAAAATGCCATTAGAGGTGTAATGCATTCACCATACATTATTCATTGTATGTTAAATGAAATCGTTTTCCATGTGGAGGCAAGGGAAGGAGACTGATGTTAGGGGAAAGGTAAAGAATTGTATTCTGCGGGAAAAATGCATTCTTTAAAATATGGATTTAGAGTAACGACAAATAATTATCAAAGTTTTCTTTTTTCCTTTATTAGTCTCTGTATTGATTTAAAGAACTTAAAAAAGATAAAAGGATTTTCGAAACAAATAATTGAGAATGTTACTTGCTTTGGCAAACTAGGATAAAATTATTCCTCAAGAATACGGGCTGTTGTGCTAATCAAACGTAAACCAACAAACATATGTAAAAAGTATTTCTCTAAAAAGGAAGAAGACTGTAGCTCATGGTTCTTAGAGGCTACAAAAAGCCTAATTATTCAAAAAGATGCATAAATAATTCTTCCTATTCAAAAACCCGAAATGAATAAGATTTGTTAAACGAGCACTGCGAAGCAGTGAGGTTTGTTGACAGAAAACTCATTAACATTCTAAGTTTAACAAACTTGAAAGAAGCACAGTTCATTGTTCAAAACACACAAAATGAAATAATTTATTCTTCAGTCAAGTGAAAAGAATATGATTCTTTGTTCAAACATGTTCATAAAAACAAGCAAGAAGAATAAGGATCGTTGGTCAAAACAAAGCAAAGGTATATGGCATTATTCAATAAAATAAAACAATATGGTTTGTTATTTCAGTAAGACTAAAGAAAAATATATCTTCTCTATTTAGAAATAAAGACACAATCAATCGGTTCTAAAATGCCTACAGAATGCAGCTTAGCTTTCAAACAAGTAAGGCTGCATATACAAAGACGAGATACAATGAGACTTGGACAAAATAAAAACTACTATACTTGTAGCTTAAACAAAATAAGGGAAAACACGTTCAAACAAGTTTAAAAGTCGGTGTGTAATGGGATCACTCATGCACATGCCATTTTTATACTCATATATTATATTACGCTACAGAGATATTTATACATACATTATATATACATACATACATATATGTATCTATATAAACATACATACACACATATATATATATATATATACGTGTGTCTGAGTGTGTGTATTTGTAGAGAGAATCTTAGTATCTTTATTCGTGAGTGGGATACCCACTGTGGTCAGAACACAACCAGTTTAGGAGATAAAACTGTACCACTAAGGGTAACTGGCCTTCGAGAAACACCATGACAGCCTCAGATTTGTCGAAACACTTTAACGTCGATCCTTTCCCATTGTGAGAAATTCTCTGGAACTCATATGACACATTGCACTTCAGCTTAGTTCATTTATAAAGTTATTTCTAGTGTATTTATGTCTAGGGGTATTTTTCTACAGCAAAGAATAAGTATCAAAATATAAAGGAAAAGACCGACCAGAAATAACCTAGAAAATATCCAGAAACAAATAGGTCGACATGGTGGAAACAAAACATATGGTAAATTAACCATAAAAAAACCATACATATAGGACTTTCACACCATGTCATTATTATTATTATTATTATTATTATTATTATTATTATTATTATTATTATTATTATTATTATTATTATTATTATTATTATTCAGAAGATGAGCCCTATTCATAGGGAACAAGCCCACAGGGGCACTGACTTGAAATTCAAGCTTCCAAAGAATATGGTGTCCATCCGAAAGAAGTAACAGTGGTTAAAGGTAAACACAGAAAGAGGAGATCAGTTATTAGAAAAACAGATAAATTAACAAACAAATAAATAAATACATAAATAAAAATGTCACTAAATAATTAAAATATAAGGAGAATTGTATTAGTGCAGTAATGTGCAAGGAGAGTACTATTAGATTCCACAATACAAAGTACGGAAACTGAGAATCTGAGCAGACTGGAAAATGAATAAAATCATTTTCCAAGAAACTTGTTCGATTTAATTGGCCCATCCTTCCGCTAGCCTCTTTAACTCACTGCGCATTGTAATACTGTATACTAATTTGGGAAAGTTAATTTTGAAGAACGTTGTCAGTCATATACTGAAGAATATATTTCTGCAAAGATGCCGTGACGCCGACAGCAGCTATTAAAACTTAGAATAATAATATATGAACAATGTTTGTATACAAAGACTTCATTTGTATAAATAATAATTATGCATTACCATATCGATCATTACCGAATATTAATTTTCTAAGAATCATTACACAGATCATTTTAACAATAGTTACAACCCGATGCGCGGTGAAACGGTGACCGCCCTATAGTCCGAAGGCCCGATAGTCCGAAGGTCCGATAGTCCGAAAGTCAGCAGGCCCGATAGTCCGAAAGTCAGAAGGCCCGATAGTCCGACGGACTGTAATCAGCCCCCCACCCCTCCATAGCTAATACGGCAAAATTGTAACCAGTAAACACCCATAAAAATACCAACCTACGACTATCGGACCTTCGGACTATCGGGCCTTCGGACTATCGGGCCTTCGGACTAACGGACTGTAAGTTTAAAACTGTCTGTATTCTCCTGTTTCTCTACAATGAATGCACTCTCATTAATGGAATCACAGCCAATAAAACAGTTGACCATCAACGCAAAAATGGGGGGTTTTGCTCTATTCACCAAACATGAGGCGATGTTCCGTCTTTTACCTTCTATTCCAAATTACCGGTAGAGTTTTTTTTTTTATGATCTACAAATGGTTTGTCTCACTAGGGCTTTTACAGAGTTCTCGGAGTTCGACTCTGCTGAATTTTGCCCTGTTAAGAAAAAAGCGGCAACCTAAATCACACTATCATCAAAAGTTAGTGAAGTGTATAATCGTTATGAGAGATCTTGCTATAATTTAACCAGTGAACTGCATACGTGATCGAATAAAGTCTCAGGAAATCAAACGGAATATAGTCTCGTAAATTCATACAATTAAGAGAAATCCAACAAGTTTTTCTTTTATACCAGATGATGGAGATAGCAACAAAACAAGCTCGGGTGGAGGTAATTCGATAAAGATTAGAAGTGTTCACGAAACAACAAAATCATATCCGAAAATAAATGAGTAAAGAAAATTTAAAAGTGTAATAAAATTTTGAAATTCGAAATAAAGCAAAAAAATATCATCTGCACAAAAGTAGTAAGAAGGCTAAAAAAAAGGAGAAATATATGAAAATTTACGGAAAAAATGTAAGACAAAAGGTGACAAAAAAAAAGGAGCTCTAAGAAAACGTACACAACGTTCAGAGAAACAAAGATGTTCTGGAATTTGGAAGACAGGAAATTCTTAGAAAAAACGTTGACGAGCGAATGAATTCCAGGATGAAAAACACAAGAGGGGAATGGGATATTTAGACCGGTGGAGACAATGTTTTGGAATATCCCAAAGTAAAGCAATTTTGAAGTGACAACAAAAGCAAAAACAAATAAGAGTTAAAAGGTTTCAGCGTTACAATGTTGACTCACTTCCATGTGCACTTATTTGATGATGAAAGAAATGAACAGTAAGGCACTGACAGCGTTAACTGGAGAATTATGAAAATATGCAAAACTTTGTATTTGTGTGCTTGAAAAACAAAACCCGTGCAGAGATAATCCTTAATTTTACTTACAATCGATCTACCTAAAGATCGAATAAAACGTCAGGTTTATTGCTTGAGTGTGCGTGTGTGTTGGAGAGAGAGAGAGAGAGAGAGAGAGAGAGAGAGAGAGAGAGAGAGAGAGAGAGAGAGAGAGAGAGAGAGAGAGAGAGAGAGAGAATGAAAATTTATTATTGTTATTCCCGTTTTTTTTTTCTCAAAGGTCTAACATAACTGCCATATTAATCGTTTAAAAAAAACTTTACGTACGACTGTTCGTTGCAATGGCTATCTCGAGGCAATAACATTGCTCCTCAAATACATGGAAGCATCCTTAAAATCGTACTTACAGTTTTTTGAAACGTGGGCGGTTCATGAAAATACAGAAGTAAGCAAGAAACTTGATACATAATGTTGAATGAAAAGATTGCAAATCAACATTTTTTTCCAGTAAGAGTATCTTTTCAGCCAAAATGCCATTTCCCTTTTTCATGCGCATTCCAACAGTGATATAAAATACTCACACTAATCAGGGAGTTTGCAAACTCCGGTCACTCATTTACCCTTTTTATTCCTGTTTAAACTCAAAACAATAACTTCATTCTCCCATATCAAAACAGTAACATTCTCCCCTCCCCCACAGAATACCTTCAAAACCCAGAAATTTACATCAAAAGGGAAAAAATCTTTCCTTCTCATTCATCTTTGTTTCTGTACCAAAAGGCCACAGGAACTACTCTCTGTTCCAACTAAAGAGATTTTGTGTACAAATGGGATTTTTGCCACGCCTCAAAAATAAATAAATAATAAAATATTATTTGTGGTAGCTATAATGTCTTGCTAATTGAATATAATTAATTTCACAAGAAACACTATCCGTGGCAGTCTTGATTCTCTCTCTCTCTCTCTCTATATATCTATCTATATATATATATATATATATATATATATATATATATATATATATATATATATATGTGTGTGTGTGTGTGTGTGTCTGTGTGTAGATAGATAGATAGATAGCAGATCAGTATAAATAATGATTTAGATGTAAATACAGATATAGCCACAGATATGGCTAGGTGTGTGTGTGTATGTGTGGGTGTGTGTGTGTAATTTTCAATAGTGAGAAATTTCAATTATATGGGGACTGTTCTACAAGGAAACAAACAGCATCAACCACTGATACGTTCCTTATTCTAAATGCTGTCTTTAATCAAGGAAGATCCCCTGTACATCAGGCAAATCAAGAACTTGTCGACAAGCGAGCGTCCTTCCGGATAATAAATATAAACACTGCGTCACACAAGCCTATCTTGAACGAGTTTAGTCTTCCTCTACTCTTCCTCCCTAAACTTTGGAAATATACACCTCTGCTAATCGATAGTCATCAATTCATGTGGCCAAACCACGCAAAAGGCATCTATTCCATTTTTCAGGTAATATGACCTTTTCACCTCATCTTCGAATCCACAATTCATGGCGTTTTCAACATAGGCTAGCTGCCACTCTCTGAATTGGTTTCACCACTCATATTTTCAGAAAAAAATTCTTATGATTGTTTTCATTATCATTAACGAATCTGATCGTCTTCCCATTCCACCTATGTGCAAGTCTGGAGGAGGACCCTGGTATTATTGTATCGATCGATGCAATGAAATCATTTGGAGTGAGTTTACTTAAGAGATATTAAAAGACAGTATAGTGGTCACCGTATTTAAGATATTTAAAGGTTGTTTTTAATAGATTGTGAGGGCATAAATCCGAGGAGGAATATGTAATGGTAAAAGAAACCAAAACATTCAAATTAGAAAGGAGAAGGAAATTTTAAACTAAAATGAATATACCGACAGACACAGAAAAGGAAGCTTCCATAAAAAGAAAAAATCAAAGGCTGATCATTAAAAAGAGCTCGTAATATAAAAGGTAAGTACAATTTTTTGTTGACCTTAACAACCCTCATCACGTCCAAACGAGGCAATGTTACACACACCGCTCAAACTGCTTAGTCTTTGAAGTGGATTCTTTCAAGGGGACCGGTAATTGGACTTCTGAAAATAATTGGTCACTCAGTGACTTTTCAAAAAAGGGGACATTCCAAGGGAAGGAAACATAAGATGAGATTAATTTAAATGTCAACAACACATTTTTTAAAAGTTTTAAATAGCACAGAATATTTTTTAATCAAAAAAAATATAAGACAAAACGAAATGCCTGAAAAAAATATAAATACAAATGAATAATAATAATAATAATAATAATAATAATAATAATAATAATAATAATAATAATAATAATAATAATAATTAATACTGGGATGCAATTCATCAGATACTATTCCGTGTCTGGTGAAATTTTTTAATGAACAAAATGTAGATTCATGATCCGCGTGTCATTTTGATGATGATGATGACAATAATAATAATAATAATAATAATAATAATAATAATAATAATAATAATAATAATAATAATAATGAGGGAAACGAAACCATGAGAAGAGTGGTTCTTGTAAAACATATGTTTTAGGTGTATTTCCAACAACACACCTTTTAATACAAAAGAAAGTCCCATTTTAATATTAAGTAATAATAATAATAATAATAATAATAATAATAATAATAATAATAATAATAATAATAATAATAATAATAATAATAATAATAAAAAGCTAATCTGAATGATATGCCAAAACATCCTCCAAGGTAGAATCACTAACTAAGGACTTGAGATTTCCCCCTCATCCATTCCCTTCCCCTCATTACACTCCGTCAAAAATGTTTTTACTGCAGAGATCATTTCAGCTGAAATCAACAATGGTACCGTTTTGCAGGATATGAAATGAGCAAACAACGCCTGCTGATTTGGGATCGGGAGTCACCACCACCAGCAGCATATAAGCTGACCTGACTGAATGCCATACAATATAACTGCATTAACCCTTCGTCGATTGTGATGAAAATATTCAGTGCACTTTCCTCAATAAGCTGGATGAAATTTAATATATGTCAAAGTGCTAACAGATGAACATATTGGTTTTAGAAAATTTCGCCATTGCACGGAACAAATATCTGTAGCAGAGCATGGAATTTAAAAATCCATCTCTGATGATATCTTTTATTACTAGTATGTAATGAGAAACATCTACAAACCAATATTTTGGAAGATCTTACGTCATACATCTCTGTTAAAAATACAAACCTAACTGAAGATATCCAGGAATGAGGCACAGATGCTAAGTCAATGTTGATGGAGCCTTTTCAAGTGAAAAATAAGGTGCCACAGGTACTGCTGTGTCACCTTTGCTATTTGCTCTTATCCTAGGTTTTATAACGGAAAAAAATATAAGAGAGGATTTATAGAGGCGTAATGACGGAAAAAAACAGATAATGCTGATATCATCAGCAAACATTACATGATTTACAAAACTTGCATAATCTGTATATCAAAAATCTGTGGTAGAAAAACATTCCTTCTCTGTATACTAACATTTTAAAGATTAAGACAAGAATCTCAGGCACTTGGTGAGATAAAATCCATCATATAACTATAGAAAGACAGGACGCCACATAAACAGAGGAAAAGCTAAAATAATGATGATACTCTTAGCACAAGGAGATGAAATAACATTATATGGATGAAGGATTAATGGATTGGAGTAGTTTAATTATTTAGGAACATGATATTCAGTCGAGTCTTATAAATCAAGTCGGCTGAAGTCGTTAGTCTAGTACGATCTGTATTATCTGTACATAATGGTACTTGATAATGTTAACTGAATTCCCCTTGGCACCATAAGAGTTGCAAGACCCAAATATATTAGAAGACGGATGCTGGATAGAAGTAAGTGTTTGTGAAATGCTTACGTTCAGATAACTTCAGACTTCCCTCAAAGAGAACACAAAGTTCACATGCGTTACATATAAAAAAACATCTTTTTAGTTTTAAATGTCAAAAGCTGTTTTATTCACTATTTAACAAACTTTTACATTACACTATTTTTTCCCCGTTTCGAATACTGTTCTTATATTTTGGGCGTTTCATCTTTTTGTTTCTCTTAGGCACGAACCACTTGAAGGGAATTCGAGTGACCCGGGTCCCAACCGAATTCAATTTCTTCCATGTCCTGACTGTGCAATTAAACACGTTTTCACGAGTGCTTCACTAATATCCCTAACTTGAAAAGAAAGAACAAATCCGCAGCCCAACCCTGATATCACCCCATCCACTGTCGTTTCTCTGCTCCTGACAGCAGAAAACCAGATTTGGGTGAAAAGGGGCAATCGACTACTCCCTCTGTTTCAGATGGGCCCCTCTGGTCTCCTGACCATGATTTTCATTCACTTCAAGGAAGCTACGTATGCCATGGAGAAGAAGATCTGGTTTTTATGTAGCCTTGCAAAAGCGAGAGAGAGAGAGAGAGAGAGAGAGAGAGAGAGAGAGAGAGAGAGAGAGAGAGAGAGAGAGATTCTAATCTATATATATATATATATATATATATATATATATATATATATATATATATATATATATATACAGGTGTGTGTTTTTGCAAAAGACGTTAAGTATAGTAAACTCTCTATGAAAACAGACGGTAGACCATGTAAAATTACTATTGTCGTTACGTATAGCTTCGAATTCTAGATCATCTACTCAGTATTTTATACCTTATACTAACTCCACTACCACAAAAAGTTCGAGTTCATCAGTACCAACTGACATGGGACTTTTTCTCATGAAAGAAAGGGTAGTCATAAACTAATTTTCCGGTGAATGTGAAGCATTTTCAATGTTAGAACGATACTTTGCTTGCTAATCATTTTCATGACCTCCCAAAAATATTCCGCCAACGGTCGTCTTCCGTCGTCTGGTGTTATTATTGGCCCCTCCCTCCTTTTTGTGTGATGAATTGGGTCAGCATAAACATGAAAATTCAATAAGTCCCCATTTGTCTTCATCTGTGTTGAGGACCGAAGGAATTTCTTTTTTCGTATTCAGTGGCAATGTATTAATCTTCGTCTCCTTTAAGCATCCTATCATTATGTCTGCTTCACCGTCTTATATTATTTCAAGTTTTTATCATACTTTTGAGAGACCTTTTTTCAATAACGGTGTTCTTGATATCAAATATTATTTTCCGCATTCTTGCCCTTTGTATTGTTGTAATGCCCCGTTTAAAATTTCCATGCGAAAATAACGTTTCTCATTCTTCGTACACCCTGTAAGGTTCCCTCTCGCATCACTGACGATAGGTGACCCATGGTAATTGTGTTTTTACAGTATCTTGTTAAGTCTGATGACAGCAACTTTGAACATGTTTTCTACAGTTGTTCGAGCATGGATGATGCTGGTTATTTCAACTCATTATGTTCAGACATGGCATTTTTTTTAGATTTCTGCAATGAAGATCAATACATGCCCAAATTATATAGCCATCATTCATGAATTGCAACTACATGTTCGTTGATTGCACATCATGAGTGAATAATATTATACCCCCTGTTTAAGGTTTCGTCACTCTGCACTTGTATGTATTCCTCAAGGCGCTTCCTTTCTTTGTATCCTTCTAGTGTTCGCTAGTGTTCGCCCTCCCTGACAAAAACTTCATAGCTACAAAAATTCACTTTTTCTACACACCAAGTTAACTCTGATATTTATATTCAATAATTCATCTATGTTTTGTCTATACAGATTCTCTATTTATTGCAAGCTCTATCTCCATAGTCAGAGTACTTTCTACACATGTTCTTTCACGGAATTAAAAAAACTGAAATTCTGTCTAGAATTTAGGGGAAAATAAACCAGACACCGTTAATTACGTTATACTAACAAACTTTTGTATCATCCCTGGCCATCTGTCTAAGTCGTTCAGATAATCTTAATGATTCTCAAAAAATTAAACAAAAATGGTTCAAAAGGACTCGTATGACTTGCCACTGGAAGAACAACTTCAATAAAAGATCGCTTTGCTGATATCGCAAGGGTTGATGGTAAAATATACTGGGCCCAACACGAATATGATAGTGAATTATTGTTATACCATTATAGGATTAATGAAAACTTTTCAAGGTTTTTTTTGTTAGCTATGAGGATATCAAACAAACACATTCCAAACATGATTTTATCATTTTAGTAGTCCATGTCACAAAAAAAAAATTCCACCAACAAACCGTGCCTGGAGAGAGAGAGAGAGAGAGAGAGAGAGAGAGAGAGAGAGAGAGAGAGAGAGAGAGAGAGAGAGAGAGAGAGAGAGAGTTTCATGATGACTTTAAAGTGTGGTTAATAATTTAAAAGGCTATGACAGACTTGTAAATGGGAAACTGCAACAAAATACAATATGGTGAGCGGTCAAATAGGACCGTTGTGTTATTTCCCTTTGTTTCCAAGCTTGGAAACTGTCACCCTCCCGTTTACAGTAATTCTTCACAGAAAATTAGCATGATTTCATATGTTATCGGGAAAATTTTGCCCTAAACGAGACTGAAGAATGATGAGATATTAGAGTTTATCAACATAAAATGAGGATGCGTTAAAAGCTGTAAACACAGGAACGCATAAAATTGTCAACTAGGTATGGAAATACTTTTGGAAGGAGTGGTAAAAGTGGAATGTGTTAGACGATTCATCATTGTATGCTTGTGCAATGGCTTTGTCCTTCATTTCATTATCCACCTGCGCTATCATTAAAAAAAAAAAATATTTCGCCATTATTTTTGGAAAGACATGAACTGTAACCATGTCACACTTGAGAAGGGCAAAGGTTTTATTTTATTTATTTTTTGGTGACATTCAAGGCTTGACGTTTTCTTGATGAAACCCATTAAAGGAGTAAGTACTCTCAACACCAGAAACGTTCATTATGGTGAGTTGTCTGAGGTTAAACATACAACGTGGAATATTCAGTTTTAACATAAATATACCGGTGACTGTTTAGCTCCCAAGGTAACTTTAGAACCAATACGAATTATAAAATATCTCACAATCCAAATTTTGGTAAAAGGTGTCTGGCCTATTCTTCGCGCACTTATATACTGGATGACGTCTTTCAAGTTACTCACGTTCGAATATAATAACTTACCTATAAACTTTTAACCTAGAAATAAGCCGCAAAATGGATGGAGAACTGAACAGATTATTGACAGGTAAAACTAAGGTAAAAAAAAAAAAAAAAGCTGCAAATATCCATCCATATGCAACATATGAAAACTAAATATAAAACCACCACAAGCTGCAGACTGCACGACTTTCTGGTGCATTTTTTAAAAGTTATTTATTTTCCTTAAGATCTAAATATCCCGCTAGTGAATTCGTTATGGACCGTGTAGCAACTCCATGGTGCATATTAAACCTCGTCTCCTTTCGTCTGAGGATTAATATTCATCCACCTGAATAGGCAAGGAAGTAATCAAAGTCACACTGCTCAAAATGGCATCAAAGGTAATGAGAAGATAATGAATACAAGGGTCGGAAATGAATGCTGCAGTCTTAAATGCATTACTAGTGTATATCATCTGGATATATTAGATCACCTAAGACAGTAATTACCTATTGAAAACGATCTGTATTGATAATTCCTGAAATCTGCGACGTAGACATACGCCTTATATATGTATGTATGTATATATATATGTATATATATATATATATATATATATATATATATATATATATATATATATATATATATATATATAATTAAGCAGTTTTCCATAAAAGGCGATAGATTCATAGAACAATCCCAGCAAAAAGCCACTGCCACTTTCATACGCTAGTTGCTGAATCGTGGATGAACCCTCTGTGCGCAAAATCCCCAGGCATTTTCCACTTCAAACTCTGGCACAGAGGGCTCATCAATAGCACACTGAACCTCCCTAAACTAAATGTGTCAATCACCCCTTTGTATTTATTCCACTAGACCAAAATTCTCATGACTCTCAACCATTATTTCACTAACGTTAACTTTTTACCATTTGGTTCTATATACCTCCATATTTTCACACTTATAAAGTTCCTTACACCATATACACAATGCAAATAGTTCATCTCAAGAACCTTACACCTTTTCCCTTGCACAGCATTTAACATACATACATACCGACACATAAACATACACAGACGCACACACACACATATACATATATATATATATATATACACATATATATATATATATATATATATATATATATATATATATATATATGTGTGTATGTATGTATGTATGTATGTATGTATGCAGGCGTGACGATGTGTACCACTGCAATAACCAAAGTGCCCTCTAAGCCTCTCGATTTCTCCATAGCTTTTAGACACGCTTGTCACTACAAAGCCTTAAGAATTACATGAAGAAATTCCAAGGTTCGCAGCAGGATTCAACCCCGCATTCGGTACATTAGAACGAGGTCGCTTAACTCACCTAAAGAATCCTGGATCCAACCCATGTCAGAAAGAAACAGAAAAGTTAAAAAGGCATTGTCTTTATTACAAATACATACGGAGCTGGTGAAGGTGACCAGATGATTATATATATATATATATATATATATATATATATATATATATATATATATATATATATATATATATATATATATATATAATATATATATATATATATATATATATATATAGATAGATAGATAGATAGATATAGATATATATAGATATTATATATGTGTATGTATATATATATATAAATAAATTATGAATACTAATTTTATGTAAGTGCACTGACAAGTTATTCCCTAGTATGTTAATCAATAGCCACAAACGATAGCCAGAATATAAAACAAATCCATACTGAGAATAAGCCTAATGAGAAATTATTCAAATCTTAGTTAAATTTCATAGGGAATTCTGTTTCATTTTGGTTTTAATAATACTAACAAAATAATTGTAATAA
Source organism: Macrobrachium rosenbergii (assembly GCF_040412425.1). Classification (NCBI taxonomy): domain Eukaryota; kingdom Metazoa; phylum Arthropoda; class Malacostraca; order Decapoda; family Palaemonidae; genus Macrobrachium; species Macrobrachium rosenbergii. The sequence goes on along the minus strand of NC_089744.1, from coordinate 69,057,999 downwards.
AATGCTCGTTTGACTTCTTAAAAATATTAGAAAAGCCTCAATATATATTTAGATTCCAATTACAGTAACGGGAAGCCGCGTGTACTACTGGTCGTCGCAATTAATTTAACTAAGAATTACGCAAATGAGCAATCCTAATAACAACCAATAAAAGAAGCACAATAGTACCGCATTTCTCGAATGGGGAAAATGACTTAACAGGGCTATGTATATAAAATAAAACAGAAATAAAACTGACAAATCTTTTTAAAAAGAAGGCAATTCAAACACAAATCAATGAAGCAGAGTGAATATGGAGTCAGGTACAGAACGTTAATTATCAAAATACACATCGCCCCCCAACCCCAAAAAACCGAAATACTTAGAAAACAACTAAACTTGTCTGTAGAGTAAAAAGAAACAAATGAATGTACTACCTTCATCAGCCTCAAATAGAACTGCTCTCTTTTGTCTGGAAACTACCATTTTTTCGGGGTGCTTCACCAGATTTAAAGAAAAGGGAGAAAAAAGCTATCAATCTGATGCTAATTAGTGAACACTTAAACTTAAGAACATTATTTATTTATTTTCTCTCCCCCTAAAAAGTCATTAGGGAACGTTTCATATTTCACAATTAGCTCTTCCCCATTCAATCACAGCAGCAACAGCAGCAGCCCTTCAACAACCCCTTCTCCACAATATCACAACCCCCCCAATTTGCATCGAGTGAAGAGATGGCTTAATGTCTTGTTAAACCTCATTTCCCAGGGATGGTAAATTGCGCAACTACATTTGGTTACATTTGGAAATTTAATAATTTAGATAAAGTGAATGATGTTGCATAAAGTGTCTTGGAGCATTTTGACAGCAATATGTATGCATGTATGTATGTATGTATATTCCATCTACAGTAAGCCTTGACCCCAAACAGGTGATGGCTCCAAGAAGTAACCCTCCAGAAGCCAGCTGATTTTTTTTTCTAATGAGGTTGCTCGCACTGTGCCCTTTTCCACTAGGCAATCACCCACCACAGTCGACTAACCATCTGGTAAATGATCGACAACATGGTTCAACAACTAATGAAAGAATTTACAAGCTTTAAGCCCAAAAATGGTTCTTAGGACCAAACTCGGGTCTGTAGCATTGCAGGTGAGGTCGCAATGCTTACACATCCATAAGCATTTAGAGCATTCTGCTCATGTATATTTCATATATATTATGCTAATACAAAACTGTAAATTTATACCAAATTAAACCCATTTCATTCATTACCTCCTAAGTAAATCTGGTATGAGGTTTGAGAACTGATATAATTCTGCTTTTCTATCAAAATCATTCCTCTCCCCTATAAGACCTTCGGTCTTAATCACTGAAGTGAAGAAGCCAAAAGGACTATTTTACAAGGTGCCATTTCCCTTCTGAGACTGCACAATGCATCTTCTGTTAATTCCATCTGAAGGGTTAATGGACCTACATTGAAAACTAAATCTAATCTTTTATCGAACCTTGCTACAAGGAATTATGGACAAGAAACCCTTTTATGTAACTCTTAATCCGAGCACAAACTCTGCTGAGGCTTAATAGACACGAAAACGACCACGCTCAATAAGAAACATTTTAATGATCTTTCGTTAGGAAAAGAAACTGAAATCGAAACAATAGTCACTAATGAAATCTTTAACAATATGCAGTTTAATATAGCCTACAGTCCGAAGCAAAACAATAGATTTAATATAAGTAACATTTAGATATGAGTAATATATACCTCTTACTATTCTGTTTGCAAGTTGGGCTATCATTACTGTGAAATCAATAAAACAAAGAAACATTTTCTATTAGAATCTTTATACAGGGTAGGCGTAACTGACATCGCCCCTTGTACTGGTGCACCAACGTAATGTAAATTCCCGAGCAGGTAATCCCTTAAAAGGATGCAAATCCCCTTGTCACTCCTCATAATATTCTGCCTCTTGTGAAACGCAGTACACTAAAGGTGCATTAGCTTAAGCAGAGCTCCCAGTACTCGGTTCACTGCTAAAAGACAGGCGCATTGCTCAATACTGGTGACAAGTGCATCTCCGTATCGTTTCACTATTTCATAAACTGTCATAATCTGCTATATAAGAGGCAAGCTTTGCTTGTACATGTGAGGGGAAGTTTATATCTTTAACGAGATACAGTGTTCAGCACAGAGGTATGGCATAATTACTGTACTTACATTAATTATTATTTCTGTTAAATTTAATTTAGTTCAGGCCGAAGCTCTCTCTCTCTCTCTCTCTCTCTCTCTCTCTCTCTCTCTCTCTCTCTCTGAGATCTAGGAGATGATATTTATTTTCCTTGACTAGTTGGTGTGCTTCCCTGTCTTAATTAACTTATATATATACTATATATATATATATATATATATATATATATATATATATATATATATATATATATGGTCCAGTCTCTTGTTTTTCTGAATCTGCTAACTCAAATTTGAATTTGGTATCCAAGTCAAGTTAAGCCACTGAAACGGGTACCAAACATTCGTGGAGATCAACCCAAATTAAATTAATGTTTAAGCTGCCATACTTCATTTCAACATAACTATGTCAAATAGGCACCACGTATTACTTGTCATATGTATAAAAAAAACTTCACCCAGTATTAATGGCTTGAACGCCCACTTCGCCTGTTTCGAAAACCAGTTAAGTATTATATATCTAAGTATTATATATCATGAGATTTTGCACTTCATGTGTAATATGATCATTGTTGTCGAGAAACATCATACTTCTGGTCATCTTCTCTCACCCTTTATATGATATTTTCTTCCATTTTCCCTTGCACTCTCATTACCTTTACCCCACTGCTGAGAATTTCAATGGCGAAAAACGCGTTTTGTGCAGCCATGTGACTCCTGGAAGAAAACGCATTATCACTCTTTGTCTCTTCTCACTCTCCATATTTCATATTAAGGAGAATTATGTTGTGACCCCCGGAACAAGCCCAGGCTTCAGGGTAGCACTGCTTGTAGCAGGGCATCCTGAGTTCATAGGCCCGCTTAAAATCGGCCTGGCGAATCTCAAGCATTCCAGAGAAAATGACGAAAGGTGAAGTTTGCTAAAAACATTTGTATTTTTCTTACTGATTAAATTCAACAACAGGGTTTATATATTTGATGCTTCTACCACTGATGGTCACTTTATATATTCCCTTCTCAAGTATCTTTGAAGCTAGACATTAGGAATATCGCTGGAAATCGGAAACTTGGTACTCATCAGTAAATCAGGTCCCCGCAATGGGCCAATATTTAAAAAATCGAAGGAGCAAGAAAATTCTGTTCTATTCTGCTGTTCCACCTAATTATGTGTAGTACGTCTTATTTTACTCTGGGTATATTTCATTCTATTGACTGAAGTTAACTTAATCAAAAGAAGAGGCAAGGCCAACGAACTCTAGGAGCAGCTGAGGTTTTTTAAGTCATCTTCGATTAAATTAACAGGGTACAAACTGTATAGGGACTGATGTCAGGATCAAAGCTTTTACTCATAACTAATTGGTTTAGAACCAGTCTCTTCACTGAATTAGTAACTCGTAGTCTTAAAAGAGAGAAAAGAAAAATAAAACTGAGAAAGTTTTTCTTTTCATACTTTCACCATAACTGTAATTTTTTATCTTCTTTTCTCTGAATAAGATATGCAACACATAGCAACATATGACTTGCTTAAAGTCTGATCAAGATCAAATCAAAGTTTTTTTCAATAAACGCATACATTTTTTTGGCATGACTTCAAATGGAGGAACCAAAGCAAAGAGCAGGACGCTTTTATCGATTCCAGCCATAAAAATAACACCCCCAAAAAATATAAGAAGAGGGAGATGGGATGTTTTACCCTCACAAGAATGGGTAGACAGACCTTCAAGGTGAAAGAGCATAGGAGAGAAGAAAGGAAATTCCAAAACCAGGGGATCTATGGAATGAACAATTGGTCAAATCTTAGATGATACAATTCGTCCTCAAAAGAATGAAGTAGAACTATCATTCTTCGTTTAACAGGCATCACTATTACTACAAAAATCTAATAAAGGTAAGGAGAATCATCGAAAGGTTTCATTAAATGAGCTGATATTACAATTTTACAAAAAGCGATCTAATAATTTAACGAGCAACTAAACTGATAATTGAGCGAATGCATATACACTGTAATACAATGACTGCCTTCAAGTTACAAAACAATTCTGAAAAACTCATCGTATCAGGCATTTTATTGACCGTGACAGAACTTGGCTTGGAAAGTATTCTCCTTGATAAGAGCCAAAGTGCTGTCAGGTCACTTTACGCAAGAAGTTATACAATATACAATGATCTCCGGGGATTGGAAACTCTCAGGCCCATTCCAGAAGAATTCCAGAAGCTTCTGACGGCTTCCACAACGCTCACGAATACGGAATTCCAGATGCTCATGTCAATTTTAAGCAAGTGTCTATTACTTAAAGTACCAAAATACCTGTTCGATATAGTCCACGGAACAACAAAAATACATTATTTTTTTAATATCCCTTCTAATTATATAATAACAGAGATCATACCTTTAAAATAAAAGAAAAAAAAATAATCGCAGCAGTAAAAGATTGTAAACTTTTTGGAAACAATCATCAGAAATTCGAAAGATATTGATTATAGATACACCCTTTACAATTACCTTACATTCTGATCACCAATTGTACAATATTTCATAAAAAAATTTTTCATGTTCCTCAAAATTATATAATTCCTTACAGTCCTTTATTTCACAATTCTCAGTAAGACTTAAAAATTTACGGTGTTTCATAAGCTTTCAATACAACATAATTCTTTTTGTAAGCGACACCAAAACACTCTATAATAGTGCAGAATACATTCAACAAATATTATAATAGCAAGAAAAACCTAAAAATTGTTTACAATTCCACATAATTCAAAATATGTCCGATGATAACGTTTTACTATTTCAGAACATTCAAGAAAGTTTGCAAGCTTTCAAATCTTAAATTCTATACTAGGTTCAGAAAAGTCTTAAAAGATAGTAATTAAAAAAAAGATACAAATTAAAACTTCGCAAAATTACAAATCTGAGAAACTTGTGTGAGAAAAACAGGCTCGACCAGAAACTCCGGGGGTTAATTCGAGGCGCTCAGACTGTTCCCCTTCCAATTCCGTTTTGCGTAATTGACTGGACTATTTGTGCCGGTATTTATGGCAGCTAAGCCATCTCAGGCGCCACATTTACTTGCCTTCCGAAAGGCAGTTACAATATAACAAATGTTCTCGTACGTTGGGATGCGCTAAAACCTCTGTACCATGAGCTTCCACACTGTTGAGTCTGTGTTTCTTGCTTAAATTTCATTCTGTTTATTAATTAATAACTTATATCTCTTGATATCCTGTATCCTCTTTGTTAACCCTTTACTTTTCTAAAGTTTAAAACCCCGGCCAGTTGCATAAAAAATAATAAATGACTACAATGAATAATGATTGAATTCACTGAAGATGAAGCAATGGATTTGCGGATTAAATTAAAACACTGCTCTCTACCGAACGGCAATATCCATGAAATGTAATATTCCTATTAGCTCTTTTTTATGGTAATCTTAGACATTTATTACTTCTAATCAGGTACTATCAGCGTTTCTCTTGTTTGTAAAACATAATCAGAAATGTATTTTGGATATAAAAAAAAAACAAAATTACTCTGTTCATTACATTCTCCCTCACATTTTCTTCTGGACAGTATTTTCTCTAAAATTCTCTCATTTAAACTTGGCAGCTAACGCTGAAACGCTAGGTATCTAACGGCAAGCAGGGCCTACTTTGGTAAGATCTGCATGCCCTCCTAAAACGGGTGATAATGAAAAAGCCCAGTATATTAGTTTAAAAGTTGGAAAGAACCGTTTATATCTCATATACAAGCGATTAACAAGTCTGGCAACACGTTTCAAAAGAATTAATCGATATACCTACACTTTCATGAAACAAGTTATTTGTCATATGTCATGTTTCAAGCATAAAAGGAAATGTTCAGAGGGATGCTATACCAGAGTTTTATAACGGAGAAAAAAGAACCATTTCTTTCAAAATTATTTTAGAAAATATTTACAGTCGACGAATGTGGCAACAATCAAGGTATCTGATATTCAAACCTAGCACTTCTTCAGTTGCAATGTCGTTTTGTTGTCACAGTAATAAACTTTACAATGGGCAAATCTTTGTAAAATGTGTTATAAAATCTGTGTGGCTTTATTTTAATTTAAAGGTTAACTGAAAAACTGGATTTATTTTCTGAAATGCTGAATAGTAACAAAAAAGAAATCACAGCTACATTCACTATCAAGACTTATATAGTATATTTTCTGATCTAGACAAATGTAAGGGAGCCCATATTTAAAAAAAAAAAAAAAAAAAGCAAATCTGTGTACATGTGGGAAGTGTGAAACCTTAACAAAAAGAAGTTCTTCCCCTCTTAAAGAATATATGCACCTATGAAAATAAATTGTATTCATTTTGCTGGAGTTTCACGGCTCAGCAATTATCTAGTTTTACCTTATATACACATACCTAACACAAGAATGGTAATTAATTGATCGTAAAAATGCGTATACAGATTTAATAACTTGTTACGAACTACGCAGCCAAATTGCTACTGTATAATAAGCAGTGACATTATATTTTATTGATTTATTCAGTAAATAAAACCTATTAATATGGGACAAGCCCACAGGACCACTGACTTGAAATTCAAGCTTCCAAAGAATATGTTGGTTTCAACCTCCTACCACAGACCCCGTGCCACCCGGGAGGCGCGAACTCATGACACCTGAGTGGCAATCAAGACACTGACCACTATACCAGCGACCAATTTCAAGACACTAAAACTTCTTTTAATTGCCTGTGATATTAAGGCTGTATTGCCAATTTTATGTTCTTATTATCAACTCATCACCATTCTAACTTTACATCTTTACGAGTTTATTCATTTGTTACATTTACTCTCATTTTAATAACACTGCAACTTGAAATTTTCAGCAAATGAATTAGTATCTCGTTTTTAAGTAGAAATTTCAATTACAACGTCCCTTAATTTATTAGTGGTTTCTAAGTTCTATCACAAGTTTTTCAACTCTCTCTCTCCCGTTGTACTACTCACACGGGATACTCAGTTCACCAGAAAAACTGAATGATATATGGGACAAACCTTGTACAAGAAGAGTTCGCCAATGCCTCATTGATTCATGACCTTTTCGTGTCACTGAGGTTAATCAGTGAGAGAAGTTTCCTTTGCGGTTGTCTCGCGTGACAGACAAAGTAAGAACAGGTGTTTCTTTGGGGAGATTAGGATAAAATGTGACCCAGTTTTGCCATGCTCACCAGTAAGTTTTACCTGGCTTTTCCCTTTCTTTTCTTTTCAGATGTATTATTATTTTATTTACGGTACGGCGAATAGTACGATGAGCTTCTCATCTCAGTGCTAGAAAATCAGAACCGAGCTATAATGAACATAATATCAGATATTTCAGTGTATGAAATAACGATTCAATACAATTTCCCAGAGAAAGTGGCTTTGCTTTCGTTTCGTGTACAGACAGAACAAAGTACATAGTTACATTATCAGACGCTGAAAAGAAAGTAAGACGAAAAAAAAAATAAAGAAAAAAAAAAAAAACAGCTGCAGCACTAGTTATATTGGAAACCCTAATCCTGACACCTACTGTACGTGCTGTATTCCTTCATGTTACGTAACTTTGAACGACCGATAAAGAGTTTCCCACTCTGAACCTTTTTCTGTGAAAAACACTTTGCTCCTCGAACTTTTACTTTTGCTTTAATTCTTATCCAAAAGTTTTTTAATTAAAAATATTTATCATTTACCATCAAATAATTTCCTTTCACGTCTTTATCCTTGTTTGGTTTTCAATTTTCTTCTTTGTGTGATTCATGCATGCCTCTTTTACAGATTTTGTGACTTTCAAATTTATTCGTCTTGTAGTCTAAGAACCTGTCTACTTTCCCCATTAGTCGACGTATCACATACCTTTCATAAACAGTTTTTCATTGCTAATTTGACCGATGTGTAACCGGTAACTTTCCTAAACGCACCTAAACTTATATATGTGAAGTATATTGACAAAAGATGAAAATAATCGATAACAAAACTGTATATAGGCATACCAAAAGAAATCTAATTACCATCGCCATTTAGCTTTTGTATTTTACTCGTAAACTACTATTGAACACCTTTCATATTTATAGGGAGATTTGAAAATTGTTTAAAGGCCACAGCTATATTTATAGGGAGATTTGAAAATTGTTTAACGGCCACAACTAAGTTAAAACGAACATTTTAGAAACTTGAACATATCTTCTTCAAAGACGGCTCTTGGTCCACCATTGCTTCATAACGGTCTTTACCCGGATTATCCATTAAAAGTAACTTTTCTCTCAAATATTAAAAAAACAAAGCAACGACAGAAAACAGAAAACATTTTCAGTAATAAAATTCTACAGCGATCCAGGGCATTCCAATTAAAATCTATCTCAACGAAAGATTAATTGGAGCTGAATGATAAACGTGGTCGCAAGTGAATTGGTTATCGAATGACCCTGAAGGATTTGGCAAGCCCATTGTTTGGGATGCGTGCTCGAAATCTCTTTTTACGTCATTTTTTCTCTAGGTAAGTGGCCCGTGATAAATTGACTCCTTGGTCCTCAGACTCTCTCTCTCTCTCTCTCTCTCTCTCTCTCTCTCTCTCTCTCTCTCTCTCTCTCTCTCTCTCTCTCATCTAATTCATTATTTTACTCTAATATCAGATTCTAAAATGTATCCTATGAGAATCTTTATCACTCTTATAGTTAAACGCTATCAAAGGAGAGAGAGAGAGAGAGAGAGAGAGAGAGAGAGAGAGAGAGAGAGAGAGAGAGAGAGAGAGAGAGAGAGAGAGAGAGAGAGAGAGATCGGCAACCAAATTTCTTACACAATAATAAAGAAAAATTGGAGAGTTAACAGATAACAAAAATGAATCGAAGCGTACAACGAAAAAAGAAATTGCTCCGGAAATTGACTTTTTCGACCTCCCCCGAATACAAAAAAAAAGAAAAAAAAAAAAAAAAAACTGCAACAAGGAAAACAAATTAATAACTAAGTAATTCTTTCAGATTTAGGACGAAATGAGGTATGATCCGTACAAATGATACATAACTGTTTTTATTTTTACAGCTATTAGAGATAATAGGTTTTTCTCCATTGAACAACAGATATGCATTCTTGTTGACTGTCGTCTCTCTCTTCAAGAATTTAAAGCATTTTTCTAATGTTACCGGGGAAGGTAGAAAAAAAAGTCTTCAATTTTTGGTAGTTCGGTTTGGCATCAAGTTGTGCTCTTAGAAATAAAAAAAAAAAACTTTCGTATTTCCCCCTTGTCAAGGGAGACGCGATGTTTTCATTGACTTACGTGTAAAAAAGAAAAAAATAAATCCCATTTGTTTCCCGACAAATATAAAACATTGTTTTTAGGTTCTTCCATTAATCTCAAGTTCACTATATTATTTGTGATATTCCCTACCTGTTATACTTATTTACTTATTTAGATATTCGGTTACAAAAGTTAGATACAGCACTGTGTTCACCACTTGTTCCACGGAAAGGAACTGAAGTTTGGAGGAACAGCTGAAAATGCTGTTAGTTCTGAAGTTGTAAAAAGGGTGTGTTACCACAATACTCGAGATAGAATACCTGATAAATGGTCCATTCTACAGGGCAAGGGATATTGATTGTCGAGTACCAGTGTCGAATGAGTGTTCCTATCCCAAAAAGGGTCGGGTATTACATAAGCAATAGACAGTACTTGATGAACTGTTCAGCTTAAAAGAGGTTACTAAGAGGGCAATTACGTTAGTACCACATATACATGGGATAATTATGTCAAGGATATGGAGATGGCTTGGCCATGTCCCTTCCAAGATCACTGGGATCATAGTACGTGATAGCGCCAGCTGGGCTCTTGCGGGCACTAGAATAGTTGCAATACCGAAATGCTTGGATGAGAATTATGAGACGCAAGGCTGCTAATTTGTGGAGATTTGTGGGAGATAAATCACAGGGAAGACATGAAAAGCGGCATTTCCTACCGGTCGTTTGCGTCAATAGGTGTTGGGAGCAACGATGATTGTGCTGATAATCATTTTTAGTTCACGGTAATTCCATTCAGATGCCTATTCATTTTCCCTTCGAATTACATGAGCACGATCATCATAGAGACGACGGGAGGTAATGACGATGCTTCACAATAATGAGAGAGAGAGAGAGAGAGAGAGAGAGAGAGAGAGAGAGAGAGAGAGAGAGAGAGAGAGAGAGAGATTTCATAAATGTTTCTATCATGCGAAATGGGGAATCCCTTATCGATGCATTCTTACGGAGCACTCTTCATTCATTTTTTTTTCAGTTCTCTTCTCTCCGTCTCCCTACATTTGCTAACAACCCATTGCAGTTGAAAACCCACTACGTAAGCAATTCTGTATTTAGATAAGCAGATACAGGGTGGGTTTAACAATTTTAGCCGGATATCGCACTAAGAATCTGTACACCATGACTACAGAGAGAGAGAGAGAGAGAGAGAGAGAGAGAGAGAGAGAGAGAGAGAGAGAGAGAGAGAGAGTGGGGCCTGGGTGGCGGCTAGTACTCCCAATCCTCAAAATTACAAAGTTGATAACGATGATGCATTATGGTGGAGACAGAGGTTGAAAGAAAGCTGGGAGAGAAAATACCAGTGTAAGCCGAAACGATAATGATGATGGGCATGGCGAGAACCTAATGATGTGCCCAAATGACGTAATCAGATAATGCGAGGGCAATTTCTACTTTAACAAAGAAAGTGTGAGAAAAAGAAGACAATATTCCCACTTTTTATGGAGGTTGTGATCTGAAGAACTTTGCTCATTGTTACCTTTAAAACAACTTCCATATAACATGAAATAGAGTCTCCTATATCAACATGGAAAGTAATGAGTCCTCAATGCTTTCTCCGTAACGTTCTTTTAATTTAAGTAAGTTAACCTTCACTTTTTTTTGGCATCACATTACATGATTTTATGGTTTATACTTCTTCTATATATGTTTTTGTTTTTGTTGCTAAATTTCATGTTTTTACTTTCACCTTATTTGCCTTTTTAATGCTTTTGTATTGTAGAGAGGCACTTGGCGTGTCCCTTTCTACACATTTATAAGATCTTGTACACATTCGTATAATGCATTTCCATTTACATGACATGTTTATGTTGCTTCTCGTCTAACTCATTTCATTCATTATAGGCATGCTCTAAATTGTAGTCACTGTTACATAATTGCCGTGCAATATGTATATATTTCCAGTGACTCAAATGATGCATTCAGTGATATGACGTCCATGTGTTTTGGTACTGTCATTTTATTACGCCTTCTTTGCGAATATCTTGAATTGGCTAAGGGCAAAATGACCTCGTTTTTTCTGGTTCTTCTCTCCATGAGTCAAGGAACCAGCAAGTCTCGCCCTTCGACTCCATGTGTCGCGTCAACCAGTCACTACTGATTGCTTGGTATCTTGGTATTTGCGAGCTTTTGCATCGATGTCATCTGGAAGGTTTTACGAAGGAAGATGCTATCCAATTTTATCTACAACATCCATGATGGCAGGCAGCCATGAGCATTGCCTAAAAGTTCGATAACCTCTGGTACACCTGAAGACGACTTCTTGAGAGCGTCAAATATTTATGAAAATTTCTTAAAATTCGTCGATCTATTTATTCAATTTTTAAATGAAATATACATAACTATAAACTATGTATGTAACTCTTTATGTAGTAATGTTTATTATATAAACATTATTACATAAACTGTATTGTAATAATGGCTCTAAACTTTTTTTGATTTGTATAAACAACATTAAGTTGCTCACTTTTTTACTTCATACGTTTCTGCTACAATATTTCGGTTTCTATTCAACTGTCTATGGCTTATTTGTTCATTTAGATCATACCTCAAAGCACAATTATATTTTTCTTTATTAAGCACCGCCTATTATTGAATTTAGCTCTTCGCCTACCATCTTATTAAAGTACATTTATTATTGTCTTTTATTTATACCATTTAGTTTCTAAGGCTGCATTCAATATAAACCATAGACATTAGTAAGAAGCAAAGTTGTAGACGGCACAAATACTTCAAACAGTTTGCATGTACTTTCTAAACTACATTTTCTAGAAGGGAATTTAAATTAATTTGGAGTTTTATAATCTTTTGATATTATATTTTTCAAGTAAGGCTTTCAACTTAATTGGGAACTTACTAATTGCTTACACAAAAAAATCATAGGGGCAACCACCAAGTTTTCCGAGTTTACTTAACATGTTACGGAGTTTTACACTCTTATAATATATCCACTTTGAAAAATACAAGGTAAAACGATGGTTATTCCGAAATGTTACGCTGAACAAAAATCTTGGGAAAAGTCTTGGCAAATTACTTAGCAAATAACTCCACATCAAGAAGCATTGCCCAGAAATTTCATCAGTCAAAATAAATCGATGGATAATCTTCCTCCTTTTTAAGATAAATTGGAATCAAACTTATACAAAAAGAACTGAATTTTAGGAGCCATAATTAGGGTATATTTTAAAGCAATTCAAAGGGTCAAAGGACTGATGAAGAGCAAAATAATAATTTAAGTGTGTCAAATTCTCAAAACCAACGACGCTATAAAAAGCACATGGGTGAGTGCCACAAAGTACCGCAATGTTGTCCTTGTGATAACACTCGTTTTAAACAAATTAGCTGGTAAGTGGAACAAACGCAATTACTATTTCGCAGGCCACTTAATGTTTTCTCTTGCGTTATTTGTTCCATGGCTACCGAGCTAATTGTGAGGATTTCGTTTCAACTGTATCACGTTTGACGATATTCTCTTTCTTCCTCCTTAAGAAAACTAAAGCAATGATAAGCTGTATATGTTTGTTGTTGTTGATTTTAAACATTAGTCATGACTTGAATGTGCACATTACCATATAATAAAGAAAAGGATATGGTATTACCAATGGATGTTCTTTTTTCTTTTATATGTATACATAAACAATATGTATTTCATCTCTTTTGTATAAACTTACAAAGGTTACATTGCTATATTCGCACGTTTATCGATATATTTGCCATATTTTCTGATAGCAGTAGGTTATGGGAATAATTTATTGTGTTTATAATATGAGATCTGTTGCTGAAAGTTATTTGTTTGCCAACAAGAAGAAAATTAATGTTCTATAATTTTGATTGACGGGTTTTGACTGTGTGCGATGCTGGCAAACACATTTTTAAAGGCCGCTCTCCTCACAGACACAAACACATACACCCACACAAAGAGGAAAATGTCGTATCACTATCAAGTAATTTTCATATTCATCCGTCTTTTGGGAAATTGCACAATCATTCTTGAGCGGCAATGGGTACTGAACATGTTAAAATGCCTGTCGCTGCTTTCATTTAAATGGAACAGTAATATAGCATTACTTGAGATTTTAGTGTGTAATGCCACTAAATTCTTAGGTATTTTTTTCATACTACAATAATAGAGCCCAGAATTGTTCTAAATTTCCTTGACAGGTTTTATAAATTTTTCGCTAAGAAATTTTCAGCTTTCTACACTGAACTTAGTTAGATCTAAGGGTGCTTTGACTTTGAGTGTCTGTGTGCATTATCTCTTCCTTTAGTTATATTAACTATGTTTTTCGAGACCGCAGACTTACACTTGCCCATCCTCTAAAGATGATGCTTCATAAATTATTCATTCAATATTATAACACTGTCGTAGAGCTATACTCATTCATAATTACGAAACAACTTTTTTCTCAGTCTCTTAAATCATAAATATTTTGATAGCAAACGTTCCTTAATTGACCTAACTAATGACAACTCTTTCTAAAATACAAGTCATTTAAAAATCCGTTAAAATTCCAAAGGTAAAGGCATTGTACGGCATTAAAACATCCAAGCTATATATCTCTTTTCGTGTATCAGAGTTTTCTAGAACCTAAATAAACACGCTGCTGTCTCCCCTACCATCCCGATCTCCTACCTACCCCGCCCCCACCCAGGGCGGACAAACAGGTTTGTAGGAGGGTGGTGGATGTCTCCCCTACCCTCCCATTCCCCTACCTACCCCGCCCCACCTGAGGCAGACAAACCGGTTTGCAGGGGTGGGTGGCTGTATCATGTCTCCCTTACTATCACCTGGGGGAGGCAAAAGGATCCACTCGGATTTTATTATTATAGATATTTCTTCCGAGGTGAAATTCAATCACGCCATAAAATAAGCCTTCATACGCAAAATGCTACTTATTTCACATCTCAAGATGCCCATTGACGAAAGAGGTGCAATGTTCACATTCTCAAACATCAGGACGTAAAACTTTCTCGGTCTTTGAAGCATTACAACAATCCAAGTTACGACAGTCCAGTTCAGAGATACTATCCAGTTTTGTATTAAAAACAGTACATCCAGATCAGCAGATATCTTGAAAAAGCATCCGAAGGAGAACAAAAATGGATGAAGATGACAAAGAGTAGAATCGCTGGAATGTGAATAGGTAGGGAAAGAAGGGAATGAGAAAACACCCTTGAGGCAAGTAAGTAGGGGAACAGATGCAATATGAGAATTTACAACAGAAACAGAGAAGGAACTCGGAATGGTTTAATTTTTGTTACATGGGTTTAAAGTTAAAAAGAACAGTGTTGCTGTATCCCCTTAAGCTTGTCGGGCCAGAACGAAATACACTGCTTGCTTACGTGAAAACAAATGTAATACGAAAAGACACTGTTATTTCTTAAAGTTTTAAATCTTGCGTTTGTCCATGGTATCTTATCACGTGAAATAAAAATTCGACATTTTTGTTTTAACATGATTATCCCATCCCTGGTTTCTACTCAGTTTGGACAGTCATGACAAGTGCTCTCTCACTATCTTCATTCAATTATCCAGAGGTCTGCATAAAATATTTCAATCTGGCTCCTGTAAATCTCTTGAAGTTGTAGACGAATAGTAATGATTGGATGAAAAGCAAATATGGGATTATTTGTCCGACAAACACTGGGAATATTTCCCTGAACATCTTCGAATTCCAACTGCGAATTATGCAAGAATTAGTATAATGTTCCTAGAGGTCAGACAGAAGCAAAACTGCTCAATAATCCGAATATTTCCATTTACAGCAATAAACTTCAAGATTAGCGAAAACAAAAATTCATGGAAAAAACGGATGATCAACATATTGTGATAAAAATAAGGTTCAGGAATCAAACCAGAACTTTCCCTGCCTGGAAAAGGAATCCTTATGTGAGCCCCAGTAACGATAAAAGTTTCTCTAATCACTACATCCGTAGCTACAAGGGAAGTTTTCTTAATTCCTAATTACTTCCTCGTATCCCCACAACTTTTCTTATCATTATCTCACCGGATTATTTTGCGTGTAAAACCAGATTTCCTTGTTAGTAACATAATCATCTCTTCTTTCTTTGGTGAAATATTTCTCACGTATTTGTAATGTCCACGAACACCATCGTGTTATATCATACATCATCTAAAAGAACATATGCAGCGTCTTCCTCCTTACGAACCGCCCCCCATCCACCCATAATTTATTTACCCTCATTTCTTTGTGACGTCATTATCACCAATCGACTTAATTTTAATCATCTTGACAATTCAAGGGCAAATGAATAAAGTTAGTTTTCAGCGTCATAACAAAAAAAAGTCGGCCTCGTTGCAGGAGCAGAAAAGAAAACTTGTTGGTACATAAAAAAGGAAGCCGAGAGTCTGAAGAAGAAGAAGAAGAGGATGAAGAAGAAGAAGACGAAGAGAGAGAGAGAGAGAGAGAGAGAGAGAGAGAGAGAGAGAGAGAGAGAGAGAGAGAGAGAGAGAGAAGGAAATGTGTGGTACAATGTTCCTTCAAAACCCGTCCAGCTCAACAGCTACGTCGTCGCAGCTGCAAAAACATTGAAGCAATGGAAAATTTAATTTTCTCCACAGCTCACATTTTTGCTCTTATTGTAGCCATTTCTTATTTATTTTCTTATCAGGGACCTTCTCTGTCACTTCAAATGTTCTTACAACTACTTAGTATTTCGAGTCAAACAATAATCTGTGACGCCATGGTTTTTTTGTCCCAAATAAAGACAAAAAGAATAATTCCGATTTCGCAATTTTTCACTCTCCATCTGCTCATTTTGTTAGTTGCCTTGAATACATCAACACACAATTGAGTCTGTTGATCTATTGGAAGAACATGAACCCTATTCATGTGGAACAAGCCCACAGGGGCCATCAATTTGAAATTCAAGCTTCCAGCGAATAGTGTCCATTTGAAGGAAGTAGCAGAAGTTAACAGGGAATACAGTTAATAAAATAAAAAGATAAAACTGAAAGAAAATTATTAAAATACAAGGAGAATATTTTTAGGGTAATAATGCGTTGTTTCTTTGCTGGAACTTTTGAAATTCCAATTGCAAGACATCCTCAGGGAGACTGTTTAGTCTTTTGACACCAGTTGTACAAGATTTTCTTTTTTCAATACAAGCGATTGGCAGTTCCCATGACACGGCCTCATCAGCATAAAGACCGCGAAACGATTACAATGGCTATTGTTTTTACGGCAGATTCCTAGATTTTTAAATACATACGCACAGGCGTACATACACACAAATAGATGCAGGGACATACATGAACCTAGAACAAGATAATAACTGAATCGACAGAAGCAATATGGAGGGTATCGAGAATGTACGATATAAAAGATAAGTTGCTGAATTTGATTAAACCATTTCATGAAGAAAGTGAAACATTTGCTAGACTATGAGGAAGGTTGTGATTGCATAAGCGCGGGTCCAAGGCAAGGAAGGGTATGTTGTATCTAAATGACTGTTCAACATCTTTTCACAGAAGGGAAAGTGATCATAATGAAACGCTGCGGGGTAAAAAAAAAAAAAAAAAAAAAAAAGAGAGTCGTAAATGAAGTTTGAAATAACTAATGTTTGCACATGATGCAGAACTAAATGGTGAAAGTGAAGAAGAACGGTAAAAGCTAGTAAAAGTCTGCAGGCGCTTGCATGAGGAGAAAGTTCACAGTGAATGTGTGCAACCACGTGGACAACCTTTCAATCGATTTAAAAACAAATATGTTATTCTGTTTATATAATGCTTCTTTCTTGTAACTACAAGTACGGCTACGCATCATAAGAATTGATCAAATTAAACAGTCGAGCTTGGCTACGTACTATAAATATATAAAAATGAGGATTTCGTGCCCTTATTTTTATGTGACCTGAATAGACCAACGAAGCAAGAAATGATTCCAGCAACGTTTGCGTTTATTTTCAAATACCACGATACTTATTTTAAAAACGAGCATCAAATGCATAAATTCCTTTATGCTTACATAGTATATATAAATATTTATTACTCACGTTTGTTTGTTCGCGTAAATGGCCAGTTATAGATCCAGAAAGAGCTTGGTCCACATACCTGCAAAATAAATGGA
The DNA here is from genome assembly GCF_040412425.1 of Macrobrachium rosenbergii. Taxonomy (NCBI): domain Eukaryota; kingdom Metazoa; phylum Arthropoda; class Malacostraca; order Decapoda; family Palaemonidae; genus Macrobrachium; species Macrobrachium rosenbergii. Next base: position 69,040,445 of record NC_089744.1, on the reverse strand, counting down.
AAATCAGATTGAAAAATGGGAATTCTCTTCACAAGAAAATGAAAGGTTGAAATATTTTTACAATAAAACTATCAATAAAACCTGAACATATGTATATGCATACATACACACCTAATTAATATATATATATATATATATATATATATATATATATATATATATATATATATATATATATATATATATATATATATATATATATATATATATATATATATATATATATATATATGTGTGTGTGTGTGTGTGTGTGTTACCCAACAAAGAGTAAATCCCACTGCTTAGCACCTTTGCTAACAGTCAAGAAGTCCCATCTACTGGTAGCTTGACAGTGACCGCATCAAAGTGGCTACTGGCAAAGTACATTTGTCCATACACACACACATTCTCTCTCTCTCTCTCTCTCTCTCTCTCTCTCTCTCTCTCTCTCTCTCTCTCTCTCTCTCTCTCAGGTCTACAGCGAAACAAGCATTACCCAAAATAATTTATTTGTCAATAATCTAACAAACTGTATTGCAAGAAACAAGAGATGAAATAAAATGGAAAACTAATGTATTTGATCAAATATATTAAGGACCACCATACTCAACTAATTATTCTCTCTAAATAACTTCCCCACAATAGGTCAAAATAAGTCAAAGTCCAGTATATTCCCCAATGAGTGCATCTTATGCCTCTTCCTCAGCGAAACATCTGAAGAAGTCAAATAAAACCCTTGTTAAACAAATGTATAAAAATAAAAATAAAGGAATTCCTCCCATGTTACTTATAAAGTACACACAATGTAAAAAATGCCTGACACAAGTGAGATATATGTCAAATGAAAAGAACAATCTACAGTTTGGGAAATCTAAAATATTTTCCTACCTCCAAACAGCAATGTTCACAGTCTTAATCGACAGGTCTCGAACCACCACAGCCTTCACCAAAAGCTTCTATCAATATTTGGTGTTGATCTTCGAATGACAATTTGTTTGATAACTAATACCTTCGCACCCTGGGGCTCCGCCCAAAAAAAACACAAATATGAACGAATTCTCTGGAACACGGACATTTCCGGCTAACAAACTCATAAAGTCTTGTCATCAGGCAGGGATGTTCTCACGTCTCAAGAATATATGATGCATTTGACATGCACACCGTTTTCCTAATCAGGATGCGCGCGAGATACCAGCTAAGCATTCTCTCAAGCTCTTCACAATGCATTTAGCCACACTTACTGATCAAAAATCTAATGGTACGTAAGGTTTAATGCACACCCAAGAAGTCATCTTAGAAAAATATTCATTCTGAGATAAAGAAACTGCTAAGAGGCATCCTCGGCTTATATGCATGCATTTAAACCTTCCGCCAAAATCACTGGTTCCACCTGACCAGAAATAGTAACCAGTGAAATGTTTAAAAACTAAACAGAGAGAGAGAGAGAGAGAGAGAGAGAGAGAGAGAGAGAGAGAGAGAGAGAGAGAGAGAGAGAGAGAGAGAGATCAGGGTGGAGTTTGGTCTTTAGATTGAGGAATAAAGTTTACGAACAGGACGTAATGTATATTTTTTTTACATCACTATATCCTTAACTTTCGATGGTAAAACTAAACAAATTACGTAAGATAAGCAAGTTCTTAATCAACAGAAAAGTGTAAGTAAATAAAAAATATCTTCAAGTATTTGTATTTTAATATTCATTAATTCAATAGAAAAACTGGTGTGTGTATATATACATATATATGTATACATATTCATATATATATATATATATATATATATATATATATATATATATATATATATATATATATATTATTTATAAATATATATGAGTAGTGTCCTGTGCTGTCAATATATATATATATATATATATATATATATATATATATATATATATATATATATATATATATATATATATATACATATGTACATATATGTATTTATATATATATATATATATATATATATATATATATATATATATATATATATATATATCTATATGTGTGTGTGTTCTCTACTGTCTTTAGAAACGATAAACGCCACCAATTCGAAGCAAAGCAAGTTTATAATCCTTCATAGTAATTTGTAGACTGATTCTCAATGTCTTCTTTACAATTTAATCGTTATTAGTCACTGACTAATTCATACTCATGATGAAATTTCTTAATTTTACCCTGCGTCAACGGCCCGCCTATTACGACACCAAATAACATAAGCAAGTTCTTAATCAACAGAAAAGTGTAAGTAAATAAAAAATATCTTCAAGTATTTGTATTTTAATATTCATTAATTCAATAGAAAACTGGTGTGTGTATATATACATATGTATGTATATATACATTCATATATATATATATATATATATATATATATATATATATATATATATATATATATATATACATTTATAAATATTTAAGGAGTAGTGTCCTGTGCTGTTAGTACATATATATATATATATATATATATATATATATATATATATATATATATATATATATATATATATATATATATATATATATTTATAAATATTTAAGGAGTAGTGTCCTGTGCTGTCAGTATATATATATATATATATATATATATATATATATATATATATATATATATATATATATATATATATATATATATATATATATATATACATATACTATATATATATATATATATATATATATATATATATATATATATATATATATATATATATATCAGTACATATATATATACATATGTATATATATGTGTATATATATATGTATATATGTGAGTGTGTTTTTCTCTACTGTCTTTAGAAACGATAAACGCCGCCAATTCGAAGCAAAGCAAGTTTATAATCCTTCATAGTAATTTGTAGACTGATTCTCAGTGTGTTCTTTACAATTTAGTCGTTATTAGTCACTGACTAATTCATACTCATGATGAAATTTCTTAATTTTACCTTGCGTCAACGGCCCGCCTATTACGATACCAAATAACACCTAATGATTCAACTCATTCTTAATTTTATACAAACAAGTTTTGTAATTGATATACTTTATAAAAGTAAAATATTGATTTTGCTTCCTTTATCTCACAGACCATTCAATCTACAAAATGTACAAATTGATAAATTCATATTTTCTGCGAGATTGGAGTCTTTAGTGACATTTGCACACATGTCAAAAAATGTTTAGCAACTAATTAAGGAATTTCAGAAAAAGTTGCTGGTCTCCCTCTGTCGTTTGTCTTACAAATGAAGTTGTATTAGTTAATCTGATAAAAACTAACTTTGCTGAAAGTTTCAATTTTATCTGGAAGGGAAATGACTCAACATGACATAATTTTGTCAAGAAATAATATACTACACGATTTAACGGATTCCGTGAATAGGTTGTACTCAAAACACATTAAAAGCTGAACAATAAAGCCCAAGAGACACTAAAACTAATAACAGATAAAAATTCCGCAATTAAAAGTGGCACTGTTGAAAAGGAGTTAATCATATTGATATGAATTTTAACCACTCATTGGAGATGAATGTAATAGTATGTTGTTGAAACTAATTAAGTAATATCTCTTGAAAATGGGACCGAAAAGTTCAAAACTATTATCTAATAATTCGAGTTCTGGATCATTTTGTTGTTTTAATTTACCATTTTAGAGCCAATCACTGTTGATTAATTGCACAGGCAACATTTAACGTAGTTTTCTGTGTAACGATGAGTCATTTGCAAAGGTAATGGCAAACTTATTGAAAAGAGAAATCACTATGAAAACTATCTGCTGCACATTTGAAAAAATACTGTATATAAATTATTTCTAATATAATTATGTAAACTATTTTAAAAATAACAACCAAGCTGACGGCCATTCAGAGGCCACCCCCCCCTCTCTCTCTCAATAACTTTTTTAATAACCTTTTGTACTGCCCAGTTTATTCCATTACCAGTTTGTTTCGAAGATATAATTTCCTGTAACTTTGTGTTGGCCACATCAGGCACGGCTAAATTCTGGTTCAACTGGCAACTATACTTTTGCGATGAAAATAGGGTTAATTACCAATGGAATCAATTAACACTACTTTTTCCTGATCCCTTTGAATGATAATTCCCCAACCCTGCCGCACACACACACACACACACACACACACACACACACACACACACAATCTTATCACCATGAATATTTCAATAATGCAGTTCATGCTTTTTCTATCTTCTCTTACACTGGTTTCTGTAGTACGTTTAGTTAATATTAGGATATGTTCATCTTTCACTTTTCCAAAACAATGAAACGAGAGAGAGAGAGAGAGAGAGATCATATAGTTTCATTATGAAAACTAATTTATTGTTTAAGTAAATTTCTCTCTCTCTCTCTCTCTCTCTCTCTCAAATCTGGCGTTATTTTTCGATCCAAACAAACTTCCAACATCAAAGGTTCCTTAAAAATACTTTCCGCGGGAGCAACTTCATAATGGCCACATGGTCGCGTCTAATAACGCTTTCAAAAGAATTTGTCACGACTTTTTCATACGTATTTTCTAATCAAAACTTTTCATTCGCATGAAGAGAAAAAAAGTTTCCCTTTTTATGTTCCGTATTAATATGGGTGAATTTATACCGTAAGCTCCGGTTACAATCAACGAGTATAGCACGAGTATATATATCAGTATTATTATCTTAGTTGTACTATAATCACATGTATTAGTACCAGTCTTACATAGTTTCTTCCTCTGTATTTGTAAACGAAGAGAAATTTGAACATAAGTTAAGACGAAAGTCAGTTTCGTCAAAGTACATTATTTTGTCGACTCAGTAGTGCTTGGTTGACATTCCTCTTACCGATAAATGTGTTCGTAAAATGACTCTTGCCAAATTTGCTTTCCGTTCAGTGACAAAAAAATATAAATAACCAACACTGTTAGGATGTAGAAGAAACAGATGGGTGTTTCCATCTTTTAAAAAGATGTATAGGGTCTTTCCCACCTAACTCAGGCACTTTATTTTTCTTTTTTTTACTAAACATTTCCAAAAGAGTAAAACTTTTCATCAGTACTTTTTGCGAACCCAAACCTATCTTATCTATTGCCCCGCACAATAGGTTTCTGGGGTCAAACTTGTTTATAGTCCTTACTAGACAAACAAGGGTTTGCCCAGAAAAACAAAACAGTAAAATATGAGTACAAATGTTGTTTGTTTAACAGAAACGGTAAGTGTAGTCAGTAGGGAATGAAGCTAAAGTCAGCCCAACTGAACGGAATTTGTTTCTGGTGATAGAAATTCATTTCTCGCTATAATGTGGTTCGGATTCCACAATAAGCTGTAGGTCCCGTTGCTAGGTAACCAATTGGTTCTTAGCCACGTAAAAATAAATCTGATCCTTCGGGCCAGCCCTAGGAGAGCTGTTAATCAGCTCAGTGGTCTGGTTAAACTAAGATATACTTAACTTGTACCATTTCCAGATCTCGCTCCCGTTCCATGACTGAAATTGCACAGATAATGCTGAAGTTAACAACGTGATGCTTTTGATACCATACACCCCAGGCCTTTTTGTTCAATCATCAATAAAATACTTTTCTTCCTTCCGAAACTCAACACCGCAGTCTTATCTTTTTTTGGTTCATTACTGATTTATTTCTCTTTTTGTCCTTTTTCATTTGCACTTTAATTTTCTTCACTCTGTTTTTTAAAAGAAAACCATGTTACCAAGTATGTTTTACAACTTACTGCTCTACTTGGGTCGCTGTACGTGAACCACTGTTTCTTCTTTTCTTAATAATAATAAATTATAAGAAATACTTGATAGGCAACCCTAGGTAAACAGTATTATCCAATTTAAAGAGGATTTTTATAAATCTGATTAATCGTTTGCGATGTAATGGACATAGTTATCCCAATAATATATATATATATATATATATATATATATATATATATATATATATATATATATATATATATATATATATATATATATATATATATATATATATATATATATATATATATATATATATATATGTGTGTGTGTAAAGCCCAATGGTTGGAATTAGTTTATAGGTCCCTGCCCTACAAATAAATAGATTTGAGTTATTTTACTCAAAACTGTGCGTAAACATCTTTGTACAGGAAGAAAAGACTACAACTGCATCTAATTATAATGAAAACACTTTGATGTAGTGAGAGAGGAAGATATAAAAGTACAAATAGTGCTATATCTAGGATTCTTTATGTAATACACCTCCAAACTATAAATAAAAATATAAAATGATCAATTAAGAACCCGAGGAAGGACTGTGTAAATAATTATTACTCAAAGCATGATTTTCACATCAACCTAATCACATTACTTTATTACAGGACGTCTTGTTTACATCAGAGCCAAATTTGATACTTTACAAATAAATGAAAAATAGAGTCATCATAACGAAAAGGTTCTTTTATTGGAAATACCTGTAAATGATGGTAATTTCTCCATTTCCCTTTAATATAGCATTCCGAGCGATCTTAAAGCAAACCGCAAACTGCATACCGCCATTATCATCAACGTCATTATCATCATCATTAGCATCGCTTCCTTCGGAATATATCTCTTAACAGCTTTTTAATCCCTATCTCTGCTATCAGCCATAATCTCTCTCTTTCTCGTTAGCTCGAGGCCTTTCCTGGACGATACTATCATCAGCTACGCCGTCATTATCATCGCATACGTCTTCGTCATTATAATGTGAAGGAAATGAATAGAGTGGTTTCAATGGAAGTGAAGTAAGAACAGGTAGATTCTTGAAAAAAAGATGTATACCCTTCCTTTAACAACCCTCCTAATTGTTTCTTTCTCAGGTTTCTGAATGCCCATCCACTCATTAATCTACACACACACACACACACACACATACATATATATATATATATATATATATATATATATACACACACACACATATATATATATATATATATATATATGTGTGTGTGTGTGTGTGTGTGTGTGTGCCTGAAGAAGGAATACGACCGTATACACAGGGGAAACGCGAAAGAACGTATATTTTAGGTGGTAACTCCTTCGGTTTACGAACAATAATAGATTTGTTTGAACAAAGGAAAACTATTTATATAAGGATTTCTTCCCTGCATATAAGGATACGGAATTTCAAATTATTTGGGAGTCACTGTTTTCCGTAAAATACCCCGACCACGTCAATGAACCAGCAGTTCATAAGACGAATAATTTTTTTTTTTTTTGTGTCCCTTAAGAAAAGAAAAAATAAATATGTACAACATTAAACAAGAAATCCCAAAGCTGGATAACATCAAGAAGATTAGTGAAACAATGAGGAGAGACAATAATATTCCTTTCAGGTGCCATAATACGGCAGGATTGTCGGCCAGGATTTCTATCACTAGCGTTTAGGAAAAAGCCTCATGTGGGTTTCCTTGGAAAAATACCTTTCCTGAGAAAAAATGAGTACAAACGCCAACGCTCATAACATGGGCACAACAAAATTCTCCCATTTTTAATCATGTACGTAGCATCAACCGCTGAATAAGTCAGGAAGTATCTACCATTGTTTATGTAAACACGCGTCGTTTCAAAGGTCAAAATCTTGAAGCTGCTTTAATCACGAAAACAAATAGCAGGAAACTGTCTAAAGTGACAAGGAATCCAGTAAGATCAACCATAACACCATCTGGGCTTAGCAGACACACAACGAACTCTATACCATTTAATTGCCTGCCATTTAGAAACTCCTTGTATAAATGGTTCTCCTGTGTACTAGCAAAGCCTTTATTATTCGTATGAGGGTGAAGACGCTACCCGGAACATGATGATCTTGTTCCCTCTTTGTTTCATTTATATGCGCATATTCCTCGTTCACCGTACCTGTTTTAATACATACATACATACTAGTGCACACACACATATATAGATAATATATAGATAATATATATATATATATATATATATATATATATATATATATATATATATATATATATATATATATAATGTGGGTGTGCGTCTGACCAATACAATACGATTCCAACTGCGTTACTGAAATAAGAAAGGAAACATGAAGTGAATAGCTAACGAGCACACACTATTCGTAATCATTCCTCTACAGAATGAAATCTTGTTTACAGGTCTGGTATCATTAAAGTCTCAAAATAGGAGGTTTTTCACTTTTATAATAAAGATGTTCCCTCTTCTAGTCCCACCGTATAAAAAAAGTAGTTAATTAGCTATTTTCACTCTCCATTTGGGGTCCACAGAATATTCCACCTTACCAGTTTGGGTTGTTTTAGGCTCACTGACATATTTTCATAACGGCCATCATTATCGTAAATGAAAGCACAAATTTTTCATTACCTTTTCAGTCCACCTTCATTACTATCGGTTGTCCTAAAACCATATTACCTATCTCTCTCTCTCTCTCTCTCTCTCTCTCTCTCTCTCTCTCTCTCTCTCTCTCTCTCATTGCCACGATACTTTTGTTATTTTCTACTGCTTCGTTTATTATGGTCATAATTAAAATCAGGATGAAAATCAATGAACTGGGCAACCCTCCCGACCAAAGAAAAAGAAAAAATAAAAATCTCTTAGCAAAGAAAATGAGAAAATTCCGCGGTCACTAGGAAGAACTGGCAATGGGTTTGGGGATACATATGGGAAGACGAAAAGATAAGCCTGCCCCCAAAACCCCGTCCATCAACATCACCGACCTCCTTAGAACCTCAAGGATTCAGGCACAAGAGTACAAGGAAGAGAAAATTCCTTTAGCCGTCACCTGACAGATGAAACAAATGTTGACGTTGGGTGCAATGGCTTTGTCGAACTTTTTTACCAAGGTCCATTTTTATCGATTGTAGCAAGTCTATAAAAGAGGATTAGGTCGTCACCCACTTAATTTTTTTTTTTTTTTTTTTTTTTTTTTGCTAACGGTGAGTTCCGAGGATTTTCTCCAATACGTCAAATCTTTTTCTTTAAAAGTTGCGGTTCCTTCAGTATGTCTGGAACATAGTGAGAGTATCTCTCTCTCTCTCTCTCTCTCTCTCTCTCTCTCTCTCTGATTTTGTATATCTCGTTACCTCTTGCAAAGCCTGTTATACTGTTATACAGTGTCTAGAAAATATTTTTTAAAGTTCGTGTTTTATTACAAAACTATGGATAAGAAACATTCACCTTCTGGAAAGCAGCTTTTATGGAGATTCTTGATAGGGAATATTAATCTACTTTTAATGTCCACTAATGGAAAAAAAAGTCATTTGTTTTACATACTGCTCACAATACAATTAGTTGCGCTCAAACGGAAATCATGACTTGCTATAATTTTCAGATTTTACTGATATTAACTATTCCTTGGTCAGATGGGATAAAAGAGAATGATTTTTCAAACATATATAACATTTTTAAAAAACCTTGTATATACAACACAACACTGGAACTTATTAATTTTAGCCTCGAGAAAGAACACAATCAGACTGAGTTTATGCGACCAATACTACAAACAAAATCTCTCAGCAGAACAAAGATTTCCTATTATTGTCTCTGGACAGGTGAAACAATTCTTGTTGTCGGCGTCTCTTATCTTATACTCCATCACCATCCTTCACTATCGATTCTAACGATCTTACGTCGCTTTATCCTTCTAGAGAAAAAATAATCAGTATATAACGCCATTCATTTTTGGTTTTTCCATTAGATGAGTTGGATCATGGAGTTCTATGAATTACAGTTGCCAGTAAGATTAATAATATTCATATGACCTTTCCAATATTGACTATTACCAACCACATTTCTGCAGTCCATCGGGCAGATTCATTGCTTAGCTCACTAGTCACAATGAGAGGTAACGGAACATGCCTAAATCGTTAAGTCAGCTACGAAACTGAACTCTGGCCCTTTCCTTAGTAATGCCGCTTGCCTAACCACTGCACTATCTATCTGTATAACCTAACGTAACAAATCATTATTTAGTATTATAAATACCAGATTAAATCTCCAGACTACCTTACTACAGATCTACTTTCCTCTTTTCTAACTCTTCTAAATTTTCTCCAACATTCAGCATTCCTACATTGTCTCTTAACGAACAGAGTTTCTCAGTACATTACTTTCAGAATTATAAATATTGAATCAGCAATAATAATAATAATAATAATAATAATAATAATAATAATAATAATAATAATAATAATAATAATAATAATAATAATAATAATTTAAGTAACATCAAGGAAATGAGATTTTCTTGTACCCTACTTAGATTTTTTGCGTCAAGAGAAATCTTTCGTAAACTAATCGCCTTACGAGACATTTTCGAATCTGCTCGGCATCCTTCACTAAATCGTCTGTAAACGGTTTTTATTCGGCCGGTTCAAGCTTCAGAAAATTTCATTAGTTTGTGGAGGCGTTCCATCGGATGACTTTAACTACGTTGACATTTTCGGAATTGCCTTTTTTATGCGGACAGCGGTGGCAGATCTCTGGCAACAACGAAGGCCTTCGCTTTAATTTTGAGAGAGAGAGAGAGAGAGAGAGAGAGAGAGAGAGAGAGAGAGAGAGAGAGAGAGAGAGAGAGAGAGAGAAATATTATATTTCAGGACAACAAATTTTAATTGCCAGTAATACTTTTATCATAACCGATAATAATTTTCAAATGTCCTTAATACTTTCATTATTACCGATAATAATTTTTAAGTGTCATCAATACTTCAATTATTACCGTTAATAATTTTCAAGAGTCAGTTATACTTCAATTATTACTGATAATAATTTTCAAGTCCCTGTAATACATTCAAACACCGCTCCGTGAATTACAAATGGTTTCTAAGTGTAACATTTTTATCGGAATTCAATAGGCTATATACCGTGTATGTCTAAAATAAATGACATATATATTCAATAAAAATCACCAAGGATACCAAATACAACATCTTTATTTCGTATTCATTAATCAAGTTCACAAAAAGTGTCTATATCCACAGCGAATGCCACTATAGCAGCTAAAATCATTGTACTTGAACTAATGCAAAGCTGTATTATCCATGTGGTGATCGCAAACCATTCCTTTCGTTGAAAACTGAGTCATCAATTATATTTCCTTTAAAAATTGTTAACTACAAAATAAAGGTCATTACCAAAAACGTCTCTAAATTTCAAATAAAAACTATATACTTAGAAAATATTTCGTAAGAAATTTCGTAATAATATCATTTGTAAAATCCTAATGCATAAGGGAATACTATTTCATTCACGGTAAATGACTGCAATTCGTAACAAATATATCCATAAAGTTACAATGTATTAACTAGTTATAGATTAGGGTACACAATGCCAAATTTTTAGAAAGTTTTACGCAATCAAGTGCCCATCCTACATCATTCCTCTCATTTTCAATATCCTCAATTTTAAAATAGACATCATGATTCCCAAAATGCATGACTTTATTACCAGACCTACCATTCAAACAATTTATTGTACGGCACCATCAAAAGCACACGAAAACACGATAATCCTCTGCTCCAGGCTCTTGTTGGCATCATTTCTAACTTATTCATCCGTTGGTCGACGCATTTTGTATACATGTATTTCACAAGCATGTGATTCGCTTTCATAATGTTGAGGTCACTCTTGGCATTGAAAATCTATAATGTATGCCGTTAGACAATACTAAATTTTGTTTGGTGAAATATCCAAAAATGATTTGGCTGTCAGTATCTGTGGTTTAGTAGTTATATAATCTACAAAGTTTTAGGATACATTTGTTATTTTTCAATATAAATTCTTCGGGAAAATGGTAATTGTTTATCTCTCAATTTTCCTCCACAATATACCAGTTCTAAGCAATTCTGCAATAATTTCATCTTCCACATTCTAATTAGACGGACAAACAGGTTCATAGAAACCTAGGCCACATGGCTACATACATTATGTTGATAACATAACAGTCCACTGGGGATATTTTTGGGTATGAATACTTTACTTCTCATTCCAACGATAACTTACCTTTGTGGTAAATAGTTACAGAACCAAATAGAACTTCCTCTTCACATGACCTAATATCAAAACTAAAAAAAAAACAAAATAAATTTAAAATTACATTAACCGAGAAAAGAGAAGGGCATTCACCTTTCGAAATAACAAATAGTTCAAATATATATATTATATTATATATATATATATATATATATATATATATATATATATATATATATATATATATATATATATATATATATATATAAATCTATTAATAACAGGACCTCATTTAAACTGGATATATGTATGTACACACACACACACACACACACACACATATATATATATATATATATATATATATATATATATATATATAAATCTATTAATAACAGGACCTCATTTAAACTGGATATATGTACCTGTACATACACACACACATATATATATATATATATATATATATATATATATATATATATATATATATATATATATACACACACATATTTATTAATAATATATACAGACCTATATTTAAACTGGATAATATCTATATATATCAATGAGGACCTGGATAATATCAGCTAGATATCACCCAGTTTAAATTAGGTTCTGTTATTAATTGTATTAATACACAGAAAAATTGTGTAAGTGATAAAGTTTACACATGTACATTTAAGAATATCTGCAAATGAATTTTACATCCAATACAATTCTAATTTTAAATAGCCAAATAGGACGCCAAAGGGGGACCCCATGGCGACACCACCTACCTGTCGAAATAGGTCACCCCTGTATGAGAGGAAGGGGGCCTCTCTTTTACAAATTTGGAGAAAATAAATTCAGACAATCAATCTATGAAATTGCCCACGATCATCGGAGACTACGGGCCAGGGTATTGTTACGACGCCGTCAAGACTCATAAGGCCGGCAAACTCCCCAAGCTAACTCTCCAACTTGTAAAATAGCCAAGACTTTGAATAAGATCATCACTCCGTACATTCCTAAGGGTTACTCGGTGATTCCCAGGTAGATTTCATCCACATTTTGAATACTAAGTCTCCGAGCTCAAAAATTGCATCTCTGGACGTAGAAAGTCTATTCACGAACGTACCGGTGGACGGAAACATCGATATTATTTTGAGAAGAGTCTATCACTCGGATGCCAAGCCCCTTGACATACCAGAAGACGCCATTCGACGTCATTCTCCAAATCTACAGCAGGGAGGCCTCCTTCCTCTCACATAGGAGTAACCTCTTTCGACAAGTAGATGGTATCGCCATGGTATCCTATTTGTTAATATGTGGATGGCAGATGTAGAGGAAAGAACATTTAATTCCCATCCGAAACTGAAGATATACGCCCGTTATATAGACATCTTCACTGCCATCGATACTGATGAAGAAGCCACTCTCCTACAGTATGTCTTGAAGAGGAACTCTAGCCTAAACTTCACTATGGTGTCGAAGGCCGACTTCCCTTCTTGGACGTGAACGTGGAGAAGAAAGGAGACAGGTACAATACTGTCGTGTAACAAAAGGCGACTAATGGGGGTCGGTGCCTGAATGCCCGTGGGGAGTGCCATGATACTTACAAGCGCCCTGTGGTAGGCGAGTACGTGAGACGTGCAATTAAGCACTGTTCATCATGGAATGCCATTCATGCAGAGTGTTGGGCAGCTCCTAACTAATAACGGATATGACAGCAACCTAATAGACGGTTGCATACGAAAACAGTTGGACATGTATGCCAGCACACCAATGATGACGCCTACCTCACTAGCAAACATCCTATTGTATTGCAAAGCCGCATATCTCAGCAAGTTAAGGCTGAGGTCAAAGCCATGAAAAGTATAATTGCTAGCAGTACAACACCTACATATTCTCTAATGAGAGTATTTCCTTACATGTCTACTGCTACCCAAACCTAGTCAGCATCTTTGTAATGCAAAATTGAACAGCCCCCTAGAGAGATGTGGGAGTCGACCAACGTGGTATACAAATTTAAATGTACTGAAGGGACATATCAAGCCCTTAGCAATTGCTTCATAGGTCACACAACTAACACTCTACGCAGGCAACTGTAAGGCCATCGCAACCATAAAGCGACATTGGAAGAATCATTATAAAACACAGAGATATTGCACAGAGAAGCCCGGTTCCACAGACTGCAAACAGCATACGCTGTGAGTATAAATATGAATCATCAACGGCCTGCATTAAACATACAGAGGAATATGTACTTCATCTTCCCTACTTCAATGAAACCACAGGACATCCGTGAGAATCCGAAGGGAGACACGAGCGACAGAACACCCCTGAACACGACTGCCAACAACAAAACAAATCATATCTATCGGTCAGAGCCGAGAATCACGCCATTGCCCACACACTTTGCTGCAAGCCACGACATAGGGCAGGTCCTACGGAGCACCAGGAATGCCCTTGCTGCCACACAGACCACCACAAAGTTCGCATGAGTAATAAAAACCTTGTATGTAAATTTATAATTTAGTCCTGGAGACGTGCCGATGAGCGAGGAAACGTTCCGTCGAGTAGAATAAGTAAATAGAAAGATAAGTGAACAATATTTCCCAATTCCTGAGAAGTTTGCGTGAAGAGAGAAAAAAAGAAGTGTAAACTGAGTCAAAGCCTTTATAAGAAGATAGTGTCTGCGAACAATGCCATTGACTTCAGTAGGATATGTATGTGTGTGTGCGTGTGTGTGTATTTATTGGAGGGGAGCACTTAACTTCAGTATACTATCAATTCCCTGAATAACATATCGTCTGACGGACTCAACTAAATATATATTATAAATCTTACGATGGCGTCAACGCCTCTATTTCATCACGGTTAGCAACTGAGCGCAATGCGTTTGATACGCAATCACACACACACAAATAGCAAGTCAGCCTATGTTTGTAAATAAAACAGCAGTAGCATTTTCAGTACGCAACCCAGCGCGCACATTTGCTCAAAATTTCTTCCGATAACATCAAAGACTACGACGGAATTCTGTATCGATAGCAATAACAGACATGTCATTAGACGAAAAGAACCTGAAGGCCTAATGTCTCTAAAGAAGGGCCATCTCCAGTACGGTTTCCTTAGAAATGAGAGAGGGAAGGTAGGAGGAGGAGGAGCAGTGCATAAGACTGATTGTTAAAATGAGTGGCGGGGTCAGGGACCGAACGAACAATGAAATCTGGAAGGGGGCGAACAACATGGAAAAGTAAGAAACGAACTATCGGGAAAGAAGAATGAGAAGAAAGAATACTGAAAGACGGAAACAGAATCACGTCAAATTCAAGAAAAGTTGAAAGCATTATGGCGTGGAAAGGTCCGTCGTATGCTTTTAACAATGAACAAATGGAAATACGAATAATCCGTAATTACCTTAATTAACTTTGTGATAAGACTGTGCAACTAGCACACGAAGATTTAAAATGACAGACAAAACGACGGGATGAACATTAAACGAAATATGAGAACGATTAAACAAAAAATAAAGAATATTAAAAAGCTACTTAGCTTTATTGATCACGACAGCAGAAGTGACAGAAAAATTAACGAAGGCACGCTCAGTAAATTAATAACAAACGTTCAACACAATAAAAATCTAACCGGAAAATACAACCTTAAAAGCAAATGGAAGCAAGAAATATGGGTAAATAAAAATTTATTGTGATGCATATAAAACATTAGACAAACATGAGAAAACAAGAAAAATTAGATTTTCCGGGAGTTCCTTAAAGAGTCCTTAACCGAGCACAGCACAGAGCAGCACACCCAACTATTTGTCAGTTACCCAGTTAATAAAAGGCTCACATTCCAACGGATCTTTCAGGATATAATTATAAGAAGCTTCTCAGGAACGATCTTAGATACCACTTAATGAAAAGATTCATTTGTATCTACACACACACACACACACACAAACACATTTTGTAATGTCTCTGCTGTTCTGTTTACTTCCGACCAGTTTTACCTTTTTATGTTTAGTCACTTTTTAGCTATGTACTGGGTAGGTTTGTTTTAAGATATTTTAAGAAGTGTATTTTTATTTTTATCTTTATAAATTCACTTTATGTATTGACGTTGCTTTTTTATTAAACAAAATTATGTGCCATTGCAGCCTTGAAAATGCAATGGATTATTACGAAACGACGTCGGCCACAATAAAAGCTGTTAGTTGTTCGTGTGCCTTTCCATCTGCCCTTGGTCTCTCTCTCTCTCTCTGCATATGTATGTATGCATATATGTATATATATATATATATATATATATATATATATATATATATATATATATATATATATATATATATATATATATATATATAGTGTAACCACTGAAGGGACGATTGAAAGATTACAACACGAATTGACCAAGCTCTTTCAAGCTCTCACATTTGATCATGTGAAAATATGAAAACATAACGAGCTTGGTCAATTCTTGTTATATAAAAAATGTATAATCCTGCTAGTCAAATAATTGTATTTTTTTACAGAATAATTAATGAGTAATTTATGTTCTTCCCTCGTGAACTTGATGACTATCCTTAATCCATTTCGCATTTAATGAACACGGAAACCAAATCAACATCTTGTTCTGCCAAATGCAATAAGCTGTGCAGTACATACACGGCATAGCGGCCCTTCCAATGAAAAGATTTAAGCAACTGAATTTATTCTAAATTCCAATGGATACCTATCATGGAACGTTAGTGTGGAAGTATGGAGTGGGCTAAGTGGCTGTCGAAGCAATGAAACAAAAAAACGGTATTACTGCGCTAAAGCTGTGAACTGACAGGTAATGTAATATATCATAGGAATGAATCCTTGCACGTGTCAAGTCAACGTGCCTGCATTAAGGTAGGAGGTTAACAGCATTAGCATAAAGAAAGATCGTGTAAAGCCACTTTAACACAAACACGTGAAAACAAGTATTTTTCGAGGTGATTATAAATTAATATATATTTTAAGAAAATAGTAATGAAAGGATAACAAAATGACCATGAAGACCAAAAAAGGGTAGAGCTAACAAAAAACCTAAAGTTAAATAATGTTAAGAGTCACAAAAATGAAGAAAGAAGAACATTCCAACACCATACCACTAGTTCTTTGATAAGGAATAACCTTATCAATGAGCATGAAGGTAATATTGCCCCACAACAAACAGAACGTCTCCTGGCAAACAAAGAGTAGTCTAACTCTATTTACAAAGTTCCTCAGCTCCTATGAATCCTACAGCAGCAGGTCGTAATTTGGTAAGGGGTGGGGCTCATTATATAAGCAAAATGTTATTTTATTATCAGTCTAATTAACCTGGTGATGAATAAGATTTCTCTCAGCAGGAGTTGAGGATTAGTCACTTGATTTCCTTTTAAACCAATCTATGTATCCCTGCCTGCATTCAGACATACATTTCTATCTAGATATAATAAATCCAGTGAACTATAAATTCATACAAAACTTCTAAATCGAAAAGTATCCATACTTTAAACAGTACAGTCAATCAACGAAAAATGAAATGGCTATATTATAGACCAACGTAAAAAGGTCTTTTTTTTTAATTCGGATATAAAAATCAAAGGTCATGTTGTCATCCATATATATATATATATATATATATATATATATATATATATATATATATATATATATATATATATATATATATATATATAAATATAATGGAATAAGTAAAAATGAAGATGAAGCATTTTTACAAAATGTACACCAGCATATTTCCATCCTTACTAAAAAGGGGCTATTTTCGGTTTCGGGATTATCGTTTTGTTTTTATACGTGGTTACAAAAATAACGTTTTATGAAATAGAGCAAAACATTTTTCTCTCCTAATATGGATTTTGCGTTTCACGCTCTAATTCGTATTCCTTTTGGCAAAACCCATGCATTTTTTATTAATCGAATCAATTTTTGCCACTTTGCTTAGCCATGATGGGGACGGAGCAACGATATGATGTGACGGGTAGGGGATGGGGCGAAGGCGGGGGAGGGGCGGGGGAATTTAAACAAGGTGCGTCACAATTGCGAAAGCCTTGAAATTATAATTAAGAATGAAAGGAGATACAGCCTTCAGCTCTCTCTCTCTCTCTCTCTCTCTCTCTCTCTCTCTCTCTCTCTCTCTCTCTCTGACAAGTTCCTAGATTTATATATAATTTCAAGATTATATATTAGTCCAAGATTATATATACAAAATTTCAAGATTATATATTATTTTAGACAATGATTTAGTATTCACCATAACAGAAATTAATGGCAAAAAATATTTCAACGATTAGCTGAAATCTATTAACACACGTCATATGTGGTCCATTGACTACTATTGTAAACAGATCAACCTGTCTAACAGACATTATTTTAGACAGCAAAAATAATAATCCCCACATGCCACTCATTGGACTTTGGGTCTCAATCGCATGTAATAAAGGATTAACAACGATGCCTACTACATAATCTTTTCTTCTTTGAGCCTGAATTCAAGGCGTTTTAAAACTTGCTTACAATGAAGGTTTAGAAATAAACAAAATCCACAGAAACTTTTCTTTCCAGTAAACTGAAACACAGAATTGTGCTTGGAAATCCTTAGGATCTGACAACTGGGAATTTTTCATTTATAAAATATTAATCAGCAAACGTTAATAAAAATCCGTATCGGACATACAACAGGGTTTATTTGAGTCTGATTAAACACTTGAAGGATTTTTTCCATTAAAAGTGGCCATCTCTCTCTCTCTCTCTCTCTCTCTCTCTCTCTCTCTCTCTCTCTCTCTCTCTCTCTCTCTCTCTCTGAAGGCTTGTTGGTGAGAAAAAATGTTAGTAAGTAAAAAAAAGGAGCAAACTGTTATAGTACATAAATATGCCAATAATTAACTTTCCAATATCTTCCAGGGATCGAAATATACTACATTTAAAGAAAAATGGTCAAGAGCAGTGTGCAATATCGATAGTTTTATAAAAGACCGTCAGACAATGTTGAAGGGAAGACAGAGTTGCAAACAAGAGCATTTACATATCTATACGGGCCCAAGATGTAGGAAAATTTACATATCAACGTGTGAAGTGTCTCTCCAGAAAGAAAGACGACCGGCTATAAATTCTCGACCGTTTCCTTTTTTAGCAGCATTACTTCCAAGAAACAGGTAAAATATTTACGACCATCTTTGCAGCTGAACCATATGTACAGGTGTGTAAGTGTGTTTGTGTGTGTGTGTGTGTATGTGCACGTCAGTGCTTAGTCAGAATAATGCCATTAAAGATATTGTATTTTGAAGGGTGTACTAAAAATATCTTATTCACAATTGTCCTAGGTCCCCATCAACTGTGATGAAATATCTCCTAATAAATTTGCAGCGTATAACCTGTATTATCTCATGGAAAAAAAAATATGAATCCACTGTCAAAAAATTATGGTTTTTTTTTTCACAAGAAGCATTTCCGTGTACTAATTACCAGCTGAAGAGTTTTTGCCGCATTTTAAGCCACACCGGCAACTGATCACCACACCAGGTAATATAGTCTCTTAGGCAGTAAAATAAACATAATTTATAACACAAGTGGACCTTTAATATAACTTGTATTATCTTATGAAAAAAAAAACAGAATCCACTGTAAAAAATTATAGTTTTTTTTCACAAGAAGCATTTCCGTATACTAATTACCAGTTGAAGAGTTTTTGCCGCATTTTAAGCCACGCCGGCAACTGATCACCACACCAGGTAATATAGTCTCTTAGGCAATAAAAAAACATAATTTAAAACACGAGTGTACCTTTAATATAACCTGTATTATCTTATAAAAAAAAAACAGAATCCACTGTCACAAAATTATGGGTTTTTTTTTCACAAGAAGCATTTCCGTGTACTAATTACCAGTTGAAGAGTTTTTGCCGCGTTTTAAGCCACGCCGGCAACTGATCACCACACCAGGTACTAGAGTCTCTTGGGCAATAAAAAAACATAATTTATAACACGAGTGGACCTTTTATTTTACTGCAATAATAGCAATTTATTAACAGTACCTGAAATTTAGTCAACATCTTTTTCTTATTCCCTTTGATAGTACATGAATTAGGATACTGTTTCTCACGGAAATGTCCCCTCGTGGAAGAGTTAAAGCCCAGACTTTTATACAACAACCTCATATGCTTATAACAATACTGTTCAGGGTACGAGAATATGAACTGAAATGGTGTCATGGGCTCGGGAAATAGTCGGCGGTAAAAATAAATAATGCTATCAGCGCAAGTTCGCGTTACACGACTGCAGTTTTCTGTCCTCGACGTAATACCACAAACCACAAATTCTCTCTCTCTCTCTCTCTCTCTCTCTCTCTCTCTCTCTCTCTCTCTCTCTCTCTCTCTCTCTCTGTCTCCATA
>NC_089744.1:69005081-69015081 GCF_040412425.1 Macrobrachium rosenbergii | reverse complement strand
GTCACTGATCCATATCATGACCAGACCAAAAGTTACTTAACTCCACTGGTTCGGAATCCAATGGTAAACGAGTTACTACTTTAGGCATTAAATTTGACATGATGTGTTCCACATACCAACAGTAGCAGTAAATGTACAGGCTGAAATCTCGAAATTGTTTAATGGAATTCATAACTTTCCAGCCATTTTCAGTTTTGATCTAACTTTCAAAAGTCCAAAACTCTGCTAGGAATTAAAAGGATTTCCTCAAAATCCCAGGATGCACAGCCTTTTTAGATTTTGTCCAGGCCTGGAAAGAGAGAGAGAGAGAGAGCGAGTAGAATATGGATTTTTATTTGCAATTCCTTTGATATTCGAATACGAATACCAAAGGGAAAATGGGGCTATGGGGAGTTTTTAAATCCCACAAAGGCAAACAAACAGTTCTGTAACACATATTTTAAGACTTTTATTCATAGCCGATAAACCGTATGCAATGGCCATTCGCTGCTCTCTTATCCTTAAAAAATTTATTAGCTAAAGAATAAGACAAGTTTGCAATAAATTTTATCCATAAAATAGTTAACATTAGCCATAAACCTTTTATATTTCTTAACTGCAACACCAAAAGTAAATCACCGTATTTCATTACATAAAACATTATTGAAATGCCCTAATATTAACGTTGAACAAATATGTAACGTAACTCGTTGGTGTTAAAAAAAAAAAAAAATTACCAATTCATCCATGCTTCTCTTCACCAGATTTTGTAAGAGTAATGTTTTATGTAAAGATACAAATCATAATGCAATAAAAGGGGGGCTTTGTAGCTATACAAGAAACGACTACCTTAGCTAATACCGGACCATACCTGCTACTTATCAAACTAACATCAACAGCGTTGAGGGATATATCAGAAGAGATCTTCTTCGAAAGATTATTTCTTTTATTCTATTCATACTGGCTACTCGAAAACACGAATTTACGTAACCAGAAATAATTTTCAAAAATGTAACACTACAAGGTAAAAGGCGATTCAGAACAATATCCCTCTTCTGCGAGAAGAGGAGAGGGGTCGTTTCCAATAAATTAATCTATATTACTAACTGCTAAAATTATAGCCTTTTCACCTCTTGCACTCGAGATATACGATAAAGCTATAGGTTCACCACCCCAGATACTCGACACATCGAATGTAATTAAATGTTTAGGAATAAACTTTCATTTTTTTTTTTCAAAATAGCACCAAACACGCTGAAATCTACCCCCTCTAAAAAATAAATAAATAAAAACCATATTCTGCCAAAATGTTTTAAAGGAACAAATTATCGGTTTAAACATAAAGCCAAACGTAAACGTCAAACTATAAAAGTAAGTAAAGCAAAGTGAAATGGAAGTGACAAAAAAGGAAGAGAGAGAATATGCAGTAAACACATGATAAATAATTGTGGTGACAACTCTATCTCTCATATATTTGCCACCTCTCTCTCTCTCTCTCTCCCTCTCTGTCTCTCATACACAAACATACACAATTCTGATGGATATCTGGTAAGGAATGAGGAAAAAACGAAGCTTACAAATCAAACTCGGCTCTTACCTGGTACTCTAAATAAACTGTATATATATATATATATATATATATATATATATATATATATATATATATATATATATATATATATATATATATATATATATATATATATATAATGTGAAACAAAATCCTATCGATTTCATCTTCTCATCACTCCAGTCACAACAAGGGAGCCGTATTCAAACGAAAACATTAACTTGAGCACCATCAGCTTTCCTAGCACGACAAATCTCACGGTTTTTCTTTAATTTCTATTTTACATTCGACAATTCTCTCTCTCTCTCTCTCTCTCTCTCTCTCTCTCTCTCTCTCTCTCTCTCTGCTTTAACAACTGTTATAGGGGATTCGTTATTTTTTTTTAATGACAAGAACTATCTATCAGGTTTATTCATCTCTTCAGACGTATCAAGTAGAATCTTCAGACAAATGTTTCAAAGTATCGAAGACGAACCGCCTAAGGACAACACGAACCTCTTGCCAAACCATCAAGTGAGAGAGAGAGAGAGAGAGAGAGAGAGAGAGAGAGAGAGAGAGAGAGAGAGAGAGACTTGGTGGGTTGGGGAGAAAACGAGAGATGGAAAGGGGATGACTCGCCCCTTCACCGAGCAAGTCCTTTAGGAAGTCCACGCACATAATTCGATCACGTCCTCTTCTCCGCCAGTCTCTCGCCCTTGAGCACGAGTCGTCCTTCGGGGGGCGGGCAGAGGTGCCAATGGTTTCAACTGGTCTCGTAGGCTTCGAGGGCTCCTTTACCTCCCGATGGTCTGATAAGAAGACAAAGGCGGCTCCGACATCCTCGTCAGGTAATCTCTCCCTAAAACGATCTATAAAATTCGGAGTCAAGGGAAGCGGAGCCACTTGTCAATCATACGTCTCTATTCATCTTATTCTCTTTCACTTTTGAAGACCCCTGATAAGGTCCAGCTTTCTCTTTCAGTTAAAACAATTCTCACGGGTAACGGTAAACGAATTTCATATGATCAAATACGACACATAACACTAAAAGTGACAGATTACTGCAGACTGTTTTAATACTAAAAAACGTGTAGGCTCTCATGACCTCTAAAAAAAATCGAAAAAGAACTCATTCAGTGCATGCTGCATCTTATTAAAGTCTTATTATGAAGTCTTGCTCTTGAAGAGTCGCTGAGGCTATGTAGGCCGAAAGGAGGGTCTCCAAAAATAAGCAAAACTGATGCTAGATGTACATATATCAATTCATCGTGGGGTTTCTATTTCCTACGCTAGTTATCACGCTCTTGCACGATACTAAGTCAAAAACATTTCCCCTTTAAACAACCAAGAACGAAAACTTAAAATGGGGCAGATATAACTTTATTACAGTCTGTAACAAGCGAGTAAATGCGGCACCAAAAGAATAATACGGCACGCGGTATTTCTGGGGCTTCAGTGAAACCAGCAACGGACAAACACAAATGATAATTGCTTAAATAGGGAACTTTAATTATAAACTGTAGAAACCTTATTCCTGCGCCATCCTGTATTTCATGATTATAAACCGTTAGATGCATAATTTTATAAAAATACGAAAACCAATAAATAATATTTAATAATTGGTGAAATTTGGTTTATAGTCACTAAACCCTTCGATGTTTTAACAATCATATCACTTTTCAATCTACCAACTAAACTTTTGCCAACCGAAAATTCTCGAGTAATCTAAATTTAAACTGTAATCACATTTTTGTACATATACAAATAAGAAAACCATTCTTCCCTAACATTCTGAATTTAGTTGCATTAAAATGTTTCGAATATATTTCCACACTTATTTTATTAAGCCGTTATCGGGTCGTATTATCCAGATATTCCTAGTGCTGAAATTCCTAGCGTTCCAAAATTGGAATCCACTCCATTTCAAAAGCCTGGCAATACTATACATAACGTTAAAACACGAACCACGACGGAGGGTATAAACAGCTACTGGATGTTGGAAAATGTTGGAGAAAAGCTTTAAGCCAAAATTTTAAGAAAAGAAGGCCGGCGCGCACCAGGGGTCGGTCTCTGTGCAGAGGAGGAAAAAGCGGGTTTAAGGGATAAGAGGAAGATAATCCTCAATCCTTTGCAGCCATCACGCGCTGATGAAGGTACGAAAGTTCGGAAAGTAAAATTCTAATTTCTATGAGGATATATATATATATATATATATACTGTATATATATATATGTATATATATATATATATATATATATATATATATATATATATATATATATAATTATATATACATATATATGTATGTATGTATGTATGTATATGTATATATATATATATATATATATATATATATATATATATATATATATATATATATATATATATATATATATTTTAAATGTACATATATATACAGTATATATGTATTTATATATATAGTATAAATATCGATATCTAAAACATTTTTCCGATTTGAAAATAGAGCATCAATAAGAATATGAGGAGTCCCATGGTAGAAATAATACCAAAAAGAAAACTGATTATAATGCAAGTGAGATGAAAGGAAAAACGTAAACGACATTCCTAAGTTATAAAATATATGCCTTTATTTTCGTAAAACTTGAAGGGTTTTCCTGGAATATGAAGTAAGACTGACCTTCTTAAAGTAAAACGTAACCAAAAACTACATGTACTCTCCTTAGTGTAGTATAATATATATATATATATATATATATATATATATATATATATATATATATATATATATATATATATATATATATATATGTGTGTGTGTGTGTTTATATATAACATACATACATACATATATATATATATATATATATATATATATATATATAGATATATATATATATACACACACCTGGAATTTCAGGGTTTCCCTTAAGTATAAAACGTATTCTTCACTTATTACAGTATAAAGTTGAAATGGTTAAGAAGTGTAACAATGAAATAAATAAAAAACTGAACTTTTTACGATCGTAAAACAAGGGTTCAATGAAATATTAACCGACTTCCAATAAAGTTTAAAAACGTACTTAAATAGGAGTAAGTACTTGATTACAGAAAAAAAATGTCGATGGAAAACTTGAAAACTATTCAATCCCATTAAACAAAAAAAGTCTCGAGAATTTTTGCCCGTTATGACCCTGCCACAGAGAGGAATCTCGTTCACGACAATGACCCTCAGGTTATGAAAACGACCTCTGAAGGAATGGGATCTGGAGAGACTTTGGTGCTGGACCTCATAAAAATAAATTGTAATTGAAGTGACCAAGAATAGCGACAAGACTTATCCATAATTTTTATCCTTATCGGCACTCAGAACAACATGATTTTTCGACTGCGGTTATTTTTTTTTTCTGAGCTAATTAAATGTGAGAATACATACGGTACTCTAGGCTCATTTACAAGATTTACTTGACTGCAATGGCCTTGCGGTATAAGCACTCATCTTCTCGAGTCATTAATTTCTTTGCACTGAAAACCATGGCCCTTCCCTTAAGATCTGAACTATGGTTAAGACGCTCTAGCATTTCAACACTATTCCCACTCCTTCGCGAAATATATGAATTCCTTTCATATCATCCATGCAGATTTTACTTGCTACACAGACAAATTTTACTCGATTAGTAGAAGTTTTGCATCAAGTCGTAATAAATTTTCATGTTTTTGTTCGACATTTACTTCATTCTTTAATGTAAAAAGGGAAAATCGTGAACTCCATCAGCACACGAGAATTCACTCAACAGTAGCCTAAACAGACAAAACCTCCTTCCACCTTACCTGAATCTTATTTAGTGAGCAAATTGACAAGAGCTTCGGAAACCTTGTTATCATTAATCATTAAAATATTCGTGCAAACAAGTAGCTAATATAAATTCAGTTTAACTGGTGGATGAGAAGACGATAATCCGCTACTCCAGGCTCATGGATCTCTCTCTCTCTCTCTCTCTCTCTCTCTCTCTCTCTCTCTCTCTCTCTCTCTCTCTCTCTCTCTCTCTCGTATCCATAGTATCTTGAATCAAGAAGTGCACCTATTATGGACAGTATTACTATTCTTCATAATTTATTGTTTTTTTAGTTATCTTTTTTATTAAATTATTCCTCCTCAACAAACCTCTCTCTCTCTCTCTCTCGCTCTCTCTCTCTCTCTCTCTCTCTCTCTCTCTCTCTCTATTCGTTGACAGTATAAATATCTCGGTACAGAATTCAAAATATTAGACGGGATTTGTCAATCAATTTGTGGTATTTGCATAGTAGCTGAAACAGTTCGTTTACATGAAGCCGGTTAAATCTTGGGTCAATACAGATGATTCTAGGCCTCTAAACACCGATTTTTATCGAGGAGAGAATCATGCATTTTATTTTCACTATTTAGTGCAGACGTCTCCGCAGAGTTGTGGTGATTTGACTTGAATAACGTCTGAGAGATTCGCCACTTGTTACCGAATATGTAAATCTGTGCACCATTAGTATTCTGTTCTTTATCCATGTAAGGAGTCGATATGTTCATGCTGACATCAAAGTTACGACGCCTGAGGATTCTTAATGCTAGCCTTACGAGAGTTATAAGGAGTACACCGTCCCATGGTCTAAAGCGCCCTACAGACTATCATACATGTATGATCAAATTGGCGTTGGACAATCCAATTTGAGAATGTGTTGTTTGAAGGATTGAACAAGCAGTTTGAAGGATTGTCCACAAGACGTTTGACCAGCATGTTTGAAGAGTCTGTAGTGGTGTTTGATCAAGACATTTGACCATCAACCATGGCGAACACACAGGATAACCAAGAATTTTGGATAGAGTTCATTGAACTCTATCAATCATTTCCATGTCTTTGGAAGGTTAAAAGTGAGGAATACAAAAATAGGACACTAAAGGCAAAGTGTCAGCAAAAATTGCTTGATAAATTGAGAGAACACATCCCAAATGCCACCAAGGATATGATACCAAAGAAAATTAACTCTCTTCGTACTAGCTACAGGAGAGAATTAAAAAGGTGGTTCAAAGTGAGAAATCTGGTGCTGCAACTGAAGACATGTATGTACCCTCCTTATGGTTTTTCGGTGCTCTAAATTTTCTCCGAGACCAGGAAATTCAGGAAGAAGGGATATCTACAATAGACATTGATCCAAGAGGATCTATTAAAATCCACATTTAATTAAATGATATATATTTAGGTAGTTTTTTGTACTGATACAGATACAACTTTCAATATCCAAGTAGTATCAATTTATATCTGATAAACCTGATGTTATCAAGAGATAATTAATTTCACATATCATTAATGATAGTACATCAAATAATTAAATAAATCATGTTTTTATGTATATACCGGTAATTATTAATGTTAGTATTTTCGTGAATGTTTAAATGTACTGTCAGTCTCTTTCAATCATCTATCTTTCTCTCTCTTTGATATGCAATGACATTTGATTACCATGTACGTAAAATTATTTTAATTTCACAGCTACCTAAACAATATGTAATCAAGCAAATGATAAATTCTAGTTCATCAATTTTTTTTTACATACCTTTATCCATCTTTTAGTGATGAAATAGCATCACACGTCTCTATCACAATGTTAAAGACTCTGAGATACTTTCTAGAGATGCAGCAACAAACTTTGGATCTTTAGTTGGGGAATCTCCAGTGTAAAATAGAAATCGGATGACAACATAACAATCGTTGACTTGCTGGTATAGCATCTCTGAGTTGTGTTGTCTTTTTCTCAATTATTGGTGAAACCATCGTCAGCAGGTTCATAAATGTGTCGTGGTCCATTCGAAGGTAATTTCTATAGTCTTCAGGTGATGATACCAGTAGCTCATTTAACAGGCATTGATGAGACAGTTCACATCTCTTCTTGTACCACTCTTTCATCCACAATCGTCTCTTTTTTTTTTTTATCGTCGACTTCTTCGCTGGCAAGCGCCAACAGAATAGCTATACAAGCTTTCCTTTTGCTCATGCCTCCACGCCTCAATGAAATGTACTGACGTTTGATCATACATATTATCAGTCTATGGCAGTGTATGAACAAACATGTTGGTCATACATGTTTGACAGTCTGTAGGGCGGGTAAGAAAGAGAAGGTCTGTTCACAACTGACCCAAAATTCGACCAACTTCGCGCATGACGTCACGGGCCGAGTGGATGGGCTATTTACCTGTCAGCCAGCCGAAGGAGGTATAGCAGAAATGAGGAGGTGTAAATGCGATCGTGATTTTATATTGTGTATTCACGTGCATTTTGGTCATCGTCATTGTAGAAATATGCCGAATATTTGTGCACTATGGATGTAACTCCCGTTCAGATCGAAATACTGATGTTACTTTTCATAAATTTCTAAAAATGAAGAACTCCGAAAGTAATGAATTCATCTGTGCAAGAGATGCGGATTCTTCGAGGATTTGTAGTTTGCATTTTAAATCAACTGATTATGCAAGGAACCTCATATATGAATTACTTGAAATCTCAATACCAAGACATCTTGTACAATTACAGACTGATGCAATACCAACAATGCATCTGCGAGCATCAGAGGACAAGTTTAGAATTTGGTATTCTTTTGAAATGAAGTCTATGGGTCTTAATGAATCAGTTTATATTGTTAATATATTACAATGAGACAAATATTTGTTACTTATAAAGTTACTATGTTTTCTAGATGCTACGATTCCCCTATTTGGATGTTCGGTGGTGTGCAAGGAGAGAGTACATGTAGTGGTATTCTATCCGAGTAAAGTTAAATGCTCATAATAAACCAGTTCATATAGTTGAGAATATTTACAGTATGACATATTTGTCACTTAACATTTACTGTGCTTACTATTACCGTTGATAATCAAATGTTGCAAATGGTTTGATGTCACGATCTTCACTTTAGATTTTGCGTGGTGTACAGGGAAAGAGATGAAATGTAAATAATTTTTTAGATTTATTTTCTATATAATCAAACGTCTGAACATTCCAGCTGATTTCCTATAAAGTTAACAATCATCATCAATGTGGTTTACGAAATTTTCCTGTTTTCAAACTTAAAAGATATAATTGCTAGACTAGAACTTTGGGTCGGGGAATTAAAATATCTATATTCCACTTGGTGAATAAATTGTTGACCTAGTTAATCTTTTTGCAATGCCTGCCCAAAGTTTCTTATTCCTTTGCCCAGTAAATAGCATAATTTAAGTTGACCATATGCCACCAATTATGGACTTTGGGCCCGGGAATTGAAATACCAAAATTTCCTTTGGCAAATGAATTTTTCACCTAGTTAATCTTTTCATAGTACCTGAGCAGTATTTCGTCTGTTTATCTGCCAGTAAAATGCCACCATTTATGAACTTTAGGTCAGGTAATTAAAATACCAAAGTTTCCTTTGGAGAGTAAATTGTTGACCTATTTTGTCTTTTTTATAATACCTCGGCAATTATAAGATTAGGCCTAACAACACAGGTAATGATAAATTGTTTTCAGTTCAACGTAAGTCACCAGTTATAACTCTTTTTGTTTCTTTTGTACTAAATATCAGTTGTAAATATTATAGGAAATTACGTCTCTACCAGCCAGGAGTTGTTTCTTAATTATATTCTTGATGTTATTTTAAAGTTAAATATTCTATGAATGAAATAAATCTTTTATTGCCCTTCTGTTACCTTGAAAAACAAACTATTGCATTTTGCTTAATCACATTTTTACAAAAGTGTTGAGTAAATCCCGATATTAAAATTAAAATGTTTTGGTTTATAAACATGCCCTTCTGCGTCTTTCACTACCCACCTCGCCGCGTGACGTAGGTGTAGCTCCGCCTACCTGTGCGTGAACAGACCTTCTCTTTCTTAAGAGCATGCACCGTCCTGCAGTTTTTCGGTTTGATGTCCCAAGCATTTTTTATAAGACCGTTTCATGTGATATTTGGTGGTATATTGCAATGGTTCCCGTCAGTGCGTGTGGTAACGATGATCTGGGTGTTAGGTTAGGTTCTTTCTTAAATAAGTTCAATTCGGCGGCTATGACCGATCAAATGTAAGACTCGTTGTATTTGTCTTGATATTTCAGGCATCTTTCAACACTGTCGCTTGCAGTGTATTACAGACAGGAAATGTATTCTTCGTCTTATAAAAGGACCGCAATGAAAAGAACTTTATCCGAAATCCGATAAAATATAAAGCAGTTCTACTTTCCATTTTCAGTGGCCTCTGTTACTTCACTTAGTTATCTCAGTTTATATATATATATATATATATATATATATATATATATATATATATATATATATACACATACACATAAATTATATATATATAGACATATATATAAATAAATATATATATATATATATATATATATATATATATATATAGACAATAAATAAATAAATAAATATATATATATATATATATATATATATGTGTGTGTGTATGTATGTATGAAACTT
>NC_089744.1:68997581-69000081 GCF_040412425.1 Macrobrachium rosenbergii | reverse complement strand
ATATATATATATATATATATATATATATATATATATATATGCATATAAGAGTTACGTTTTGAAATTACCACCTTCAAGATGATAATGATAAACCTCCTCTTTGACGTTCTGACCCGCTGAACTGTGATTTGCCAAGGCTGAAGCCTTTAGTAAATCATAGGTCAGAAATGCAAATCCCCAAAGAGGGTCTTCGTCTTTATCAACTAATTGCAGATGTGACTGCCTGCTAATAGTGCATACCTATTAGATCAATATTAATCAACAAATATCGTAAAATATCTAATTTTCTGTCCCAGTACCAATTATGATTCCCGGTAAGTGTAAGTTTGTCTCAAGGTAGAGTGATACTGATATTAAACGATATTTGTGGCTTAATATTTGTGAACATAAAAAAAGCCACGTGTGTGTGCGAGTGTTTTATTTGTGTGTGTTTGTATGTATGCATGTATGGTTGTATATGTGTGTGTATGTATGTATGTATATATATATATATATATATATATATATATATATATATATATATATATATATATATATATATATAATATATAATGCCCTGATTGCAAATGGTTCTCACGAGGATTTTGATGTCGCAGTTGGCAGCATCAGAGCAAATGTTGCCTCACCGAAATCCGATTGCCAGGTGATTTCGGAGGTCGGTCACCCGATCATTCCTTGATATTTCATTGGCTGGCCATAGACAGTATGAGTCACTCTCGAATTCTCAAGTCAGTTATGGTGGCACAGATTTAAACAAAACACCGGAAATAGTAGATCCAATATATTCTCAACTATTTGGTAAGCTTAATCAAGAGAATTCCCCATCATTATTCGGTCTTCTGAATCATATGCTGAACATTTATACGAGTTAATTGTTGAGTGAACAAGGCCTCTTCCTAGGACTAGATTAGTTTTATATATATATATATATATATATATATATATATATATATATATATATATATATATATATATATATATTTACCGCTGTATACATTCAGACATCTTACAAAAATGCGGCTCTTAGGAATACAAAAGCTAAATCCTTAATTATAGTAAACACAAATATTCTATAACTATTCATATGTGATTATTCAGTCAGGCAACGGCTCGTATTTGATATACATCATTTGTCAACATTATGTAATATATAAATATATATATATATACATATATATGTGTATGTATATGTGTATATATATATATATATGTATATATGTATATATGTGTGTATATGTATATATATATATATATATATATATATATATATATATATATATATATATATATATATATATATATATATATATATATATATATATATATATATATATATATATATATATATTTATATATGATATGTAATAAATAACCGCAATGCCCTCTTAACTTCCTCGAATTCTTCGAGCTTTTTTGATACGCTTGTCACTACAAAGCCTTAAGATCCAAGCACAAGAAATAAGAAGAAATTCTGATGCCCGGTAGCGGAAAACGATCCCGGGTCCACTGATCAGAACGAAGCACCATTGTCCACTTGGATCTTAAGGCTTTGTAGTGACAAGCGCATCCAAAAAACCGCGAAGAATTCGAGAAAGTTAAGAAGGCGTTGTGGCTATTAAAATTACATAATTATGTATCAGGTAAAAAGGGACTAGTAGTTCCTACACACACACACGTATATATATATATATATATATATATATATATATATATATATATATATATATATATATATATATATATATATGTGTGTGTGTGTGTGTATGTGTGTGTGTGTGTGTGTGTGTGTGTGTGTGTGTGTGTGTGTGTGTGTGTAATTGTAATAGGCACAATGACCTTTTAACTTCTCGAATTCTTCGCGCTTTTTTGGATACGCTTGTCACTACAAAGCCTTGAGATTCAAGTACAAGAAATATTAAGAAATTATGATGCCTGGTAGCAATGATCTTAAGGCTTTATAGTGACAAGCGTAACAAAAAAAGCGCGAAGAATCCGAGAAGTTAAGAGGGCATCGTGACTATTACAATTACATATGTATCTGGTAAAAGTGACCAGTAGATTCTACATATATATATATACATATATATATATATATATATATATATATATATATATATATATATATATATATATATATATATATATATATATAATGTACTTTCATATCAACCTAAATACAAAGGCACACTTCTTTACTTTATCGGGAGAGCTAGCAATATGATTCGTTTACCGCTTCCCGCATACAAGAAATGGGATCAAGGTGTTTATTTTCTTAGTTTCCCTTCTGGAGAGGTTACACAGGATTATGTAAGATTTATTGTTAAAATTCGTTTTTAGATATCCTAACAGAAGAGCTTAGTCATGCTGGCAAGAATGTAAAAACTACATACTGACTTGTAACAAAGAATCTGCCATGGTGAAACCAACGTTTGATAAAAATAAATAAATAAATAAATAAATGCTACAATGATTTTTTAAATTGGATAACAAGTCCTTGGCC
>NC_089744.1:68992581-68995081 GCF_040412425.1 Macrobrachium rosenbergii | reverse complement strand
ATTTCTTATCTAAAGCAAGAACAACATCTAATAATAAATCTATCCTATTCAACGTAAGACGACCTCAATTCTAGAATTTATCTCTTATTAACGTAAGACCCAATCTTAGTTTAAGAATTTAACCTTAATTCTTGCACGACTCAACTTCAATATAAGAATTTACATTCATGCAATATAAAATGTAATTTACGCTTATGAATTTTTCCTAATTTATCATGGAACTCAGTCTCATTTCCTTGACCTGATTTACCGATATTCAAAGTAAGAATTTGGTCTTTATTTCTAGAATAAATCTCATTTCAAGGATTAAATTTACCTGTTGGAAGGATCAATCTCTTTCATGAAATTCAACTCGATTTAGTGCAAGGCTTTAATTTTCTTTATCTTATGAGTTAACCTACTGCAAGAGGCAATTTTCAGTCTAGCTTTAATTTCTAATCAGTACTAAATTACCTATTCATGTTTTTTTATGTAGTAAAATGTCTTACTGGTCTAAAAAGCTTTAGATGCAGGAAGGGTCAATCCATTTTAAGACACCTACTTATTAGTTAATTTTAGAGCAAAAAACACTAAAGTAAAAAAATATCTAAATTACACAAACGTTTACAGAATCGGAACAAAAATACATAAACTTTTAATCTACACATTCTAAAAATCTTTTCTTGAAGTAGCTGCCTTTAGCAACGACCCATTTTTTCAAGCCCATTTCAGAAATGTAAAATCTACTATCAGTTGGTAACCTTCACTTAAAGGTCAAACCTTCTTCAATTTTTTTGCGCTTTAACTGCCAGTGGCAGTTAAAGTGCTTTTGAATGATTCAGAAGAACTGACGAGGAAAAAAAAAAAAAAAAAATATGATGTTGCCGACATTGTCATCCACCCACTTACATAACCATTTCTCTATTTAGGAACACGTTTAAGTATTTTACAGAGAACAACAAAAATTCAGAAACAAACACAAACCTGACAAACAGCTTAAATCTCATCCCTTTCTATTTTCAAGAGACCTGAACCATTCTCTGAAAATAAAGAAACACGTCTGTCACCAAGAAAATAAAAAAGGTGGCGAGGGGGCGGGGGGAAGCCAATGACAGAGTAGGGGATGGGAGAGGGAGAGGGAGGAATGAACTAGGCTGGTCCTGTGGGAGACTAAGAGTCGGCGTCAAAAGAACTCGATCAACATCAAAGGGCTCTGAGAACTTTTAGACAGCGACCCTCTTCCCTACCGTTTCGGAAAAGGCTTCGGTGAAAGCTACGCAGGCGGTATTGCCAAGGTCAGTCAGAAGGATTCCAAGGTCATGCTTGCAGCCTGCCTACGTCAACAGTACCAGCTAATGCCTGAGACAGTTTACAACCCGTGCCGAATTCATTCTCTCTCTCTCTCTCTCTCTCTCTCTCTCTCTCTCTCTCTCTCTCTCTCATTTTGGAATATGGATAATACAGTACAAAGATACATGTAGGCTGCTTGAAGTATGGCTTTATTACAATTTACATTACAAACATAACGATATAAAAAGTAATTTTAGTGGTATAAAAAGAGAAGCTATAGCTTTAAATGAAGTGAATTGCACTTTTATTTTCAATATCTTTCAATCTAATCCAGAACAGACAGATCAAACAAAAATAAAAAAAAATGCAATTCACATTCCTTTATCTTTAAGTGAGTTTAACTGAATGGATCTAGGGGAAAAACTACTTTGTTCCAACCGTAATGATTTAACAATCAAACAAAGAAGGCTATTTCGATGAGATGCTAAAATATTTCAGCTCCAATCATGTTGTTTTGACTACCTCAGTATGATCCACGTTGCTTTTAGAGAATGATACACAAACTACAAGCGCAACAGTTAAATATTTAATCTCCCCCATCATGATCCCTATATAAGCCCAATAAAAATGAAGTGCTCTCAGAAGAAATGAAGGCTAAGTATACCCAGGCCAAGATGAAATGTTTAAAGCTATAGGACTAAACGTACGCCACACGTGGTCCAAAGAGTAATGAATGACATTAAAGAAAACCTTAAGATGTGATCAAAGTTAACAGGTGAGAGGAAAAAATCTGCAGAGGCTTTGAATTTGGAGGCTATCAGCTCTGGGATGTTACGGGAAAGTAGGACCCTTCAAGAGATAAAGGTAAGTTTACCAAACAGTAAAGTAAATTCATAACTTACATGACCACATTTACCGAAGAAAATTCGAGGTGTGTTCCCTAATGACGACATTCCCTTTAAGAAAGCGTAGAACTATTGCACAGTCTACATATTAAGGCCAAGAAACATGATAATTTTATGAGTGGTTGCAGTGAAGCCTCAAAAGACAAGAAATAAAAAATAAAACGGGTTCACTTTATTTTTTACGATTCTTAGTTCTTGGCAAAGACACGTGTCACAGATCAAGGCGGTGAAGCAGTTTGTACATAATAATAGTTACTAGAATAGATAAACCGCAAGAAAAAAACAAAACACGTTACCGACAAAGACCAAGCAATACCCTAATGAGT
>NC_089744.1:68982581-68987581 GCF_040412425.1 Macrobrachium rosenbergii | reverse complement strand
AACTGTTTTTTATCTTTTTTTATATTACTATACACTCACGGGTAATCTGATTTGGATAATTCCTAACAGATTCTCACTTTAAGTATCACTAATATTTATGTTCCGTGGCAAAGTAATGAAGTAAGCCTGTCTAACAAGGTATTGTGTGAAGAGGTTTCCGACACCGCTAACAAATGAAATGACGTACAGAAAGACACCACGGGAAGACCGACATGTATCGTGCTAAAAAATATACCACATCTTAAGCAACGGTGGAAAAGCAGGCGTCTTGCAATCCGTCTTCCGAAAGCAACAGCCGGCATTCCAAAATTTGACTGGCGAGCCGCTGACTCCGAAAAATATTTCATTACAAGTTCCATTCTTTCTGCGGTGACACCCACTGAGAGAGAGAGAGAGAGAGAGAGAGAGAGAGAGAGAGAGAGAGAGAGAGAGAGAGAGAGAGAGAGAGAGAGAGAGATTGGCTAGATGAAGATGTAAAGTCTTAAACAAAACACAAGGGAAAAAAAAAACACTAGAAAGCCTGCAATTATTAAAGTTAAGTGAGCAGGACGAATCAACGAAGTTACAGGGAGCCGAGTAAGGGAGAAATTGCAAGAGAATGAGACATAAGAAAATAAAATTCAATTACAATTTTCCCTCTGACAGCAAAGGAAAAAAGAAGCTAAAATACGGTTCTCTTTAATCATGAAATCTTTCCGTACCCATACGAAGGAAAGTTGCAAAGATTTTACTTTCGAATTCATGTGTTACACATCAGATTTTTGGGCGATGAAGAATTCCTGGAAAACTTGGTGATAAGGGCGAAATATAAAAAATTCACCACTAAATTTTGCCCAATTATGAATGAAATAAAATGCAGGTGACTAAAATAAGTAAGGGGATATCAACAGTACATAAATAAACGGTTAGCCATCCCATTCATGTCTTCCTTTTATATTTAAACAGGAAAGGGCTGTAATTACTGTCTTTTACGATACTGTGCGTGTGTTTACCACAGCATGTACAGTGTTCCCTGGGAGGATATTCTTCTCATCTGAATACGTGACAAAAACGTATCCCTAATAGTGTGTGTGTTTGCAGTTATTTTTTGGTGGATGGTAGCAGCTGTTTGATTATTCAGTTTCCGGTCAAAATACCTTTGATCGGGTATCATTATCCACAAATGAATGAACTATACTACCAACAATTAAAATTACTGTAGACCCATGAAGGATTCAATCTTCCTTGTCACTGTATTATAATTTACCTCAGATAATTGTCTAAAAGTTATAGAGACTTCTATCCAAAACAGGGACGGAAAGACCCGCCTCGACACCATGTCACTGACACCTGCTGTATTCCAAAGGTGACTGTACGAAAGGTGCTGAATTATCAGATGTCCAGGTCACATTCCTTCCGGTCCACATTTCATTGTATCCGAGGCAACTTCTGATCAGGTGGCCAATGCTGAATCGCACTGAGCAGTGCTAAAATCCCAAAACTATCAAGCATTCATCCCTGCACTGCATGACCCCTGTACTGAACTTCACATTATCATGATCATAATACATCTACATATATATATATATATATATATATATATATATATATATATATATATATATATATATATATATATATATATATATATATATATATATATATATTGTACCCATATTGCACATTCCAGCTATTGTTGCTTTTCATAATTATGCTATCACATACAAAGAAATATAAAATATGGATAATTAAACACAAAACATAAGAAACTTCAGTCCATGCATTTTTGTTAATCGAACATAAAAGAAGAGGAAAAATCAAATGATAAAATGGTCTCCATCGCGTAACAGAACAATGGATTCTTTAAAGAAACAAAGTGGAGATTCCGTGTCAAGAATTGCAAAAGCCAAAAATGATGGGGATGGAAACTTTCATAGCAAACACTCCTCCGGGCAAGAAAATGTCACATCCATTATAAGAGGAGGAAAAAATTTCTGTTTGGAGGGAGGGAGGGAGGGAGGGAGGTGTTTTTAACCGAAGAAGAAAATGTAAAGCATAAAAAGCTGTCACCATCATGAAATCCATCACCGGGAAAACGACCGGAATTCGGTCCTGAATGAAATTTAGGGTTATCGCCCCGGATGGGAATTGATTTTAGCGTCGCTTACGCCACTTCCTCTAGGTCCATTTGGAAGATCCTATTCGGAAATCGAAGCCTTTATAAGACCGAGACAATTCAAATCTTGAAGTGACTCAGTGTGCAAGATGAAGATAAAATAGGGAGGATAAAAGGATCAATTCACTCTTCAAGTTCAAAATATTTTTTAAAAAGAATATTTACGACAAGGAAAGAGTAGTCTATTTTCAATAACTATTTAATCATTTATGTTCAAACTATTATTTCACCGCAAAATATGCCTAATTAACAAGCTCGATTCATAAGACCACACCGTGTCAATTTCTTATAACTAAGGAAGAATTTGGTATTGGATTTTAAATCGTTAATGCTAACTGCATTTCGGGTAGCTGTATATTGTGAGATATTAATTATTTTACTGTTTTTTTTTTAAATAAGTATTGTCATCCACTTTTTCGAGTAACCCTGTTGCTAATTTCAATCATTCTTGTTGTCTTGGCTTTTATAAAAGGCAACTTTGTACTGGGAACCTAACGCAAGGAAAAGAACTTGCTAAATATATATAGCTCTATATTGCTAGAAGTTCTATTTTGATGATAGAGAAAACCAAAGACTTATGATATTAATTTGAAGCATCATTGTACAGCTTTTATACGTATCAACGTCTCACTTAGTTACTTTTTAAATTTTATCATTTCACTCTATTTCTTAATAATATTGAATTAAATACCTAAAGAGACACTCCCTTGTTATCGCGTTACATGTTAAATATCATTCCCTCCATACACGTTCACTGAACTCTTGATTCTTTTATTTATTTTATTTTATTTTTTTTACATTTCTAAATGGCAATGAAGAAAACAGACTACTTTGAAAACACATTTTCTTCCCCTATAGCTTTAGCAAAGACAAAGATTCACTAAGGCACCTGAACTGCTAAACCTGACCGGAAACTAAAAATGGCTCTTGTGGAGGGACACGGTCTTACTAACCCTACTTTTTCCCCCGAATTCTCGGTCGAACACGTCCGCCTCCAACAAGGGAACTGCGCCTTCTGTAAAAGAATGAACAACATCCAACTATTCGGGTGAAAAAGGCGAAATGGCGGAGAATTCATTCTGCGATGAAATTTGACATCTGCAGAGCATCTCGTCCTCTCTGTGTGGGAAAAACGCGAGGAATGAAAGGGCGAGTGCAAAGGAAGATGAAGCTGCGAAGCTGGCAAGGCACTGAAAGAAACAAACAAAGAAGGGAAAGAATCTCAAATGCGAACAGGAAAATTAAAAGGGGAAAAAATTGTAGACAAGGGTGAAAATGCCTTGTTTGCGAATAATGAAGAAATGATTATGCTCCCTCTCCCTTTCTATAACTAGACCTCATGAATTACTGTTTGCCCAAGATTATCAAATGAATAAAATCTCTCTCCTATAAGAGTCATATGGCTAAAAGTAATTTCGGTCGGTAAAAAATATAAAAGAATGAAATTACATATAACTGCCGTAGTTGGGAGAAGGGGTCAAGATAGGTTTAGCATAGAACGCATACATCCCGTATGATCCAAAAATTAGAACAAAAAAACATTGTAAAATGTGTACTTGTATAACTAGAACTGCAGTGATAGTCCCAATCAGCGGTTCTTGACTATCTCAGATTTTTATTATTTTATACTAAAATTATAGCTAAAAGTTGTTATTTTAATGTCCAGGGTTAACAGACTGATCTGTGTTAAAAATTAGATGTAGTGTGCAAACACAATTCTGACATATACCTAACACTGAAATACATTTCCCATCTTCCTCTCTTCTCTCTCTCTCTCTCTCTCTCTCTCTCTCTCTCTATGTGTGTGTGTGTGAGTGTGTCTAGTCTGGTCTATGAATGACGATCTATGATTTATACCATATTCAAACCATCTCTCTCTCTCTCTCTCTCTCTCTCTCTCTCTCTCTCTCTCTCTAATCTTTATCCTTTATTAAAAAATTCTTTCATTTTATCCCCCATCTCTCTCTCTCTCTTTCATACTCTAATATTTATCAACATTAAATAAACACATCTGATAATGGCAATGCTTCCACAAAAATGGTTAACTCAAGCAAATTCATAAACAATGAATGAAGGGAAGAAAATGGAATATTCCCAGATATCTTAAGCATACAAAACTTGGACAAATGTATAATGTTATGGTAGGCTTCTATGCACTGTAATACCTTGGTTTACAATTCCCTGTATATTCATGAAAGCTCCCCGTAGAGTCTATCTCTTTCTTCTGATACCCGGAATAAACAGGAAGAAAAAGCTATGGAGTAAGCTACTAGGCATTATGGTCGCAAGAGTTGAATACCACAGAATATAATAGGCAAATCAAAGCGTTAATCATTAGGCTACTATAAAGGTCATGAAGCAGATTTGAGTCGGTAGAAATTCAGCGAACGAGGTTTACTTTTTATTCATTAAGGTAGAATGACTACTCCAGAGTTTTTTCTGATGCCACTTACACTTAACAAAACACAGCCAATAAGAATATCAATCTAAAATATAAAATATCTGTCAATACAGTGATAATGACTGTCTCCAAATTTTTTCCCTCGTTACTGCAACCAAAGGAGGGAATGGTCAACCGAAAAGTTCTACAACCCAGCATAAGCCATCACTTTCACCATGAATGTGAATGTTCTTTTCACTATGTTTCAATCTTATAGTTTTATAAGGTTTAATACGTAAATGACATCCAAACAGCTGACCCTATTTTTATAAGAATTAAAATTAAAACACAGTTTCCCTTTGGTATTTTTATTGAAAGCATGCCGCTTCCTTTTTATTTACTTTTATTGATTTCACAATGTTGCTGCACAGCATGTTCCCTCTTTTGTCCAGAGCCATGCATACA
>NC_089744.1:68967581-68977581 GCF_040412425.1 Macrobrachium rosenbergii | reverse complement strand
GTTTGTTCTAAAATAAACGAAACGTAGCTGCATTGTGCATAAATTTATAATAATGGTATGAGATGGATGGGAATATATACCTGAGAATCTATTCAAATTCTGCAGAATACAACAGACATTTGTAAATAGCATCTCATTATAAGTTGCAGATAACAGTTGTTATCATTCAATGTGATTACCCCATTCTGGTAATTGCTTCTGTTTCCCAAGGGGAATTCTTCAGCTGATTAGCATTCGTAGTAGTAATGAATCGTTGAAAAATGTTCTTGTTGTTAATTCTGCGTGTCAAAATGTCTTTTGAAATTTGCCTGATCCGTATCATCAGCATATTTTCGTTAAACATTTACTACTTAGTTCATTAGAAACACATTACGAATGAAATCCCGCGAAAAGAATTTGCATTTTTAAAATTTATTCTTCAGCGGAAAACTGCGTTGAGATATGAAAGCACTCTTGATCTTCACATGTAAATCCTGTCTTCATATAAGAAAAACTCCTTCATATGACACTGTTACACTATACGTTTTACACCAGAATCGCAGACAAATCCACATAAACATCAAAGAAAAGTGACCTAGCCACTCAACAATGAAAGACCCTCTTACAGTTTCGTAAAAATCCGTGCGTTCGTTTATTTGGCAAACGATGCTCAAACACTCCTAATGAATACATTTCCGTTCACTTATTTCAGTGTAAATTACTTTTATACATATGCAGCAACTACAGAGGAATAAGTCATATATATATATATATATATATATATATATATATATATATATATATATATATATATATATATATATATATATATATATATATATATATATATATATATATGTCTTGATGGAAGAAACGAACTTCAGCGAGAACTTCCCAAACTGCAGTTAAAATGAAATTCTCAGAATTTTCCAAGGTCAACTGCAGCCGTATTTTCAATGATAACACGAGCGAAATGACGTTTCCCTGGCAACAAAATTCAGAAGTAATGGAGCTGGCTACTTTCACACTCCCTTCTTATGGCAATATAAAGAGGCAAATGTGTGGTGGAAAAGATGGAGGGGGCCGAGCTATGAACTCGAGAGGAATATACAAAGCAGGAAAAAACTATCATCACCATAAAATCCATCAGGCTGGAAAAATTACCGGAATTCAGTCCGGGGTAAAATTTAGGGTTACCGCCCAGAGAGGAAATTGATTTTAGCGATGCTTGGGTCCCATCCACAGAGATCACTCGGGAGAAACTATTTTAAAATAGAAGAGTTTATGGGGCAAGGAGAATTTTAACCTTAAGGATCTAATGTAAAGTATCGATGATATAAATTTTGGGAAGAAAAACGATTTAGCGAATATTCAAAAAACTTTAAGATTCTCCATAGGGATGAAATAACTGGACGCACTAGAACTTATTCTATTGGTCTCTGGAAAGATCTTCTGATACTGTATTTTCATGTAATTACTTACACTTGTATCACTGACCAAACTGCACACCAGTATTTAAAGTGTTCAGTTCCTGAAACACGGTAAAACTCGTGGAAATGAAAATAGTATGTCTGTTATTAAACATTTCGTAATGACTGTATTATGGAATAATTCATTGTTACTTAAAACCTTGAAGCTTTAGCATTACATAATTTTTTTTATACTACTTTAAAACTGACACTGGCAACGTGCAATAAATTCTCTAAGAGTCCCAACAATACTGTACGCACCATCCGTAAGATGAGTTTCAGAGAGGTGGAGATTTCTAAGATCCTCTGATCTACGATATTCAACCAAGAAAATACTCGCAGTTATTGAAATCGAATAATTATCATATAAGGAAGTGTAATTATACACTGATGACGATAAAATTCAACATTTTCATCTTATTATACCGAATCTTTGAGTATAAGAGAATTACCAATATTTTGTCGAAGATATGATTTTTGCTTGTAATCAAATAATGAAAATTTTCTGTTTGTAGATTTATAAATATTTTCTTTTGCTCATGTTCTTTTCTCATTTTTATATTAGTTGCAATGAAACCATAAAAGCCTTTTTGTACTTGGATTTAGGGTTTTACTGTTGTAATGTGAGGAATCGAAATCGATCTTGCATTTAAATTCACCATTATAGTTTTGAATTAAAAAGTATCTGTACTGATTATATGACAATACTTAACACTTTCCGTATTAAATATCAAGCAATTTTGCTGAACTTATGAGTTACACAATCTTATTTGATCAAAATCAAGACACTAATGCTGTACCATGAAATACCCTCTGCGCCTCATACCTAAAACGACGAGATTAACGCAATATTCCTTTATGTAAACTTGACAAGTATCAGTTGAGTCGATAGTACGTAATAGGAGTAAAAACAAAATGTATGAAATATATATTGCTCTTTCACAGTTTTCAAACTAATTGTGGGCAATGGTAATAAACATGTGCTACACAGACGATTATCATGATATTACTGCATTTTGGTAATATTAAACACCAGAATTTTTTATTCCTATGAAAGATGCTGCAGCCATTTGTAGCACGGTACTGCTGTAACCACAAGTAATACACACATGCATACATACAGTATGTAATGTCGTTTTACCAATTAGTCTAAATCTTGTCTATTATCTCGTGTATTGTTCTGTTTGCTAAAGGAATCGATTTGCAAATATAATTTTAACTAGAGAATATTTAATTCTTGAAAGAGTGTATGCGCCCTTTCACTGTGTGCTATCTTCACATCATCATTATCACCTTTGTTTTCATTTCCTTAAAAATGTGAGCTACTTTTATCATTTCCCCTTCATTTGTCCCCACTTACATTTCACATTTTTATGAAAACCTGTTATTACGCTAATGGACTTAGCTCGTTCCAATTGGACTGGCGCTTTTCATCTTTGAATAATAATAATAATAATAATAATAATAATAATAATAATAATAATAAAGCTAGCAGACGGGAATAGCATCAAAC
This sequence comes from Macrobrachium rosenbergii, assembly GCF_040412425.1. Classification (NCBI taxonomy): domain Eukaryota; kingdom Metazoa; phylum Arthropoda; class Malacostraca; order Decapoda; family Palaemonidae; genus Macrobrachium; species Macrobrachium rosenbergii. The sequence goes on along the minus strand of NC_089744.1, from coordinate 68,974,620 downwards.
ACATAGATGAGACAGGATACAAATACCTGGGAATAATAGAAGGGGAGCATATAAAACACCAAGAGATGAAGGACACGATCAGGAAAACATGACGAAAGCCATAAACGCATGGGCTGTACTAGTAATCAGATACAGCGCAGGATGAAGGCTGAACTCCGCAGCATAGACCAGAAAACTAGAACACATGCCAATACACAAGCACTACACCCAAGAGCAAATACAGACAGACTAAACATAACACGAAAAGAAGGGGGGAGAGGGCTACTAAGCATAGATGACTACGTCAACATCGAGAGCAGAGCACTGGGGCAATATCTGAAAACCAGTGAAGACGAGTAGCTAAAGAGCGCATGGGAAGACTGATAAAAGTAGACGAAGACCCAGAAATATACAGAGACAAGAGAATGAAAAACAGAACAGAGGAATGGCACAACAAACCAATGCACGGATAGTACATGAGACAGACAAAATAACTAGCCAGCGATGAAACATGACAATGGCTACAGAGGAGAGAACTCAAGACGGAAACAGAAGGAATGCTAACAACGGCACAAGATCAGGCCCTAAGAACCAGCTATGTCCAAGGAACATTAGATGAAAATAACATCTCACCCACATGCAGGAAGCGCAATATGAAAGAAGAGACCATAAACCACATAGCAAGCGAATGTCTGGCGCTAGCACAGAACCAGTACAAAAAGAGGCATGATTCAGTAGCAAAAACCCTCCACTGGAGCCTGAGCAAGGAACACCAGCTAGCTTGCAGTAATAAGTGGTACGAACACCAACCTGAGGGAGTGATAGAAAATGATCAGGCAAAGATCCTCTGGAACTACGGTATCAGAACAGATTGGGTGATACGTGCCAATAGACCAGACGTGACGCTGATTGACAAAATCAAGAAGAAAGTATCACTCATTGACGTGTCAATACCATGGGACACCAGAGTAGATGAGAAAAAAAAATTGATAAGTATCAAGACCTGAAAATCTAAATGAGAAGGATATGGAATATGCCAGTGGAAACTGTACCCATAATCATAGGAACACTAGGCACGATCCCAAGATCCGTGAGAAGGAATCTGGAAAAACTAGATGCCGAAGTAGCTCCAGGACTCATGCAGAGAAGTGTGCTAGTAGAAACAGCGGACATAGTCAGAAAAGTGATGGACTCCTAAGGAGGCAGGATGCAAAACGGAACCCCACACCATAAAAACCGCCCATTCGAATAGGATGATTGTGATAGACCCAAAAAAATAATAAATAAATAAATAAAAGCATAAATAATAATAATCTGTCGACATAGAACATATTGGTGGTAATGGAAAAACAAAGAGCACTCTGTACCCTGTTTATTGTAAGATAAGGACTGTCAGTGGGTACTTCAACCGTTCGAACCTGAAGGAGATGAAGATAAAATTATTGCCCACATTTTCTTCTGAATTTATCTGAGAGAGAGAGAGAGAGAGAGAGAGAGAAAATAATGACGAGATAAAAGAATAACTACACAAGCAGCGTAAACAACCAAGCTTATAAGCAAACTCTATAACAAAAAAGGGATCCAGAGAAGGAGCGCCAAAAAATGGCTCTAAATCAACAGCCGCGGGGAAGACAGATCAGCCAAGAAGAAAAGCTCCAAACAGACTAAAGCTGGCGGGTCACACTGGACCTATTTTCTTTCACCAGCACCAGCTGCCACCAGCGAATTTATGATAGTGTCTTCACAAGAAGATATTTCGGTGGGTAAATGACCAGTGTTGTGTTGCCTTTGTCTAAGAAGGCTGTAGAGTATTCGATTTAAATCGATTTAAATTCACTAACTTCTAATCAAGAGAGATGGGGCATTAGAAACTTGGCACGATTTAAGAGATAAAAAAAGAAAATATGGCAAAACGCTAAATTATTCAGAGTTTAGCATACTATCTTATCCAGGTTTTCATTTCTTTAACATTTTACAGCAGTTTTGTCAGGATACAAAACCAACATCAAGAACTTGCTGGTTATCATTAAACGTAATAAAGCACAGAAAACATAATTGCGAAATACTTCCTCCATTGCACAAAATATGTGATTTTTTAACATTCTATAGTACCAAAACAGTTCTGTCAAAATCGAATGGAGAATCATTACTTTAGTATGTTCTCCACAGCTTAAAAATAAAAAAATAACAATTAAATTTAGCCACCTGAATAATTTGGATTCCAGTCTCTTAGGTGAGCATAACTCAAATATTTTATTCAGAAAACATACTCTTTTGAAAAACGCCAAGTATTTCAAACATTTCCATTTCCACTCAAAGAGCAGGTTTGTTGCTCGCTGCTGTCTTTAGTTCTTTTCAGTACTTCGTCCCTTGTTGAATAATATAAGGCATCCTCGTAATTCCTGTTATTTTTAACCATGGAAGACTACAAATATTTACAGAAATTTAATGTCCTTGAAAATGTACCAGCGAATCTCAACTTCCATTTCATACTAAGCAATATAACTGCCTTCCACTTCCCTCAAAACCATGTTTCATAAGTATTCTTTTCAAATACCCGTAAAGGAAAATACCTCAATGCTGAAAGGGGAAGAGCCAGAAGTGCAAAGCCAACCTCTTCCCAATCAAGTGGGCCAAGTCAAAGGCTCACTAAGCTATCAGCAGCAGACAGCGGACCCAAGCACTAACACTGCTATACCTGACTGGAAACATTAATGGAGCTTCTCGGAAGAAACGGTCTAACCAAACCTATCTCCTTCCGAATTCCCCGTCGAACAAGCGCAGCCTCCGACACATGAGACTTCGCCTATCGCAATTGAATACAGAACACCACAAATTACGATGGAAAGACCTGGGAGGATACCTGCTGCAGTGAGGGTTGCAATTTGTGGAACACCCCGGTTCACGTTTCACTTTTAAGCTAGCTGGGTGGGGAAAAGGGATGGGTGAAAAAGGAGAATAAATAGTGCAAAGAGAATGAACGAAAAATTCTTGGGGAAGGTAAATATAAGTAAAACGGAAGAAACTTCAGTACGCACAATCTCTCTCTCTCTCTCTCTCTCTCTCTCTCTACATGTGGAACGGTATTTATTTGGTTCACAACTTAAAGACCCGTTTTGATATCCAAAACGGAAGAGGAAGCGACCGGAATATCGACGTTCATTAAAATTATAGCGTGCCTGAATTATATTTTGTGTGAGAGAGAGAGAGAGAGAGAGAGAGAGAGAGAGAGAGAGAGAGAGAGAGAGAGAGAGAGAGAGAGTGTCATTTTACTCATCATGGTATCACATAATTAACAGAAGGCCCATTGGCTATACAAGTCGCACGAGCTATTTTGCTATTCATGTGAACATATGATTAAAATTGTTCCCTTACATTTTTTATGTACAGCTGCGGATTCCTCTTGTTCTCTCCCCTGGTTTCTGAAACTAATGTTTGAACATAAGGCTGAATGTACACTGATGTGAGAAACTGTAGCCCTGCTGTTCTTGGGGTTATATAGGTGTTTCCAGCATAAACTTAACCTTGGAGCCCTTGTGTGGTTCCATCCTGATCTCGAATAAACTTGGCTGTTCATTACGAAATGAAGCTTTCACGCAAGTTTTGCCATTTCTGGCCCTGTAGTTCTGGAGGAGATTTTAAAATGATCATTCATATTTCTTAATCATTTCGTTTGAAATTACAAACTTCAACCACCTTTACCAAAAGAGGCTTTGTGCCTAGTGAAACTGATTTAGTAATCTGGATCAGAAGTCTGAATATGGAAAAGTTTTCGCGGTAAGTAAAATTGCATATATAGCATATATGAGCAATTCAACTGTACTTTCAGTTCAGGTGGTATGTAAAAGTAACGGACACTATCGTATATATGTTAATATTCACTCCACTAGGCCGAAATTATTCATAAGATATCCATCCACAAGATATTTTCCAGGTCTATTAGCAAAATTCGAATTAACGCTAGGTATTTATTCCGTATCACAATAACTTCAACTCCTTTGTAACATCAATAGGGTACAAATATCTAAATTTTCCATTCTTGATACTTCTGGTGTTATCACTAAAATGTACTTGATCCATGTGGTTTAGATCTACTCCAAAACAGAAATTTCTGCTGTCTACAAGAACTCAACAACACACAACAGTCATAAATTAAGATTATCTATCAGGCATAAATTAACCGTCTGAGTTATTTTTTTGCAATTAAAGTTAGAGAAAATTTAGTTGCCTGTCAATATTAACCATATATGTTTTTTTTTTTTAATACCAAATATTCCCAAGATTATATACCCACAGAAATTCAGGTTATTCAGAGTGAGATGAATCTACAAAATTGATAGAGGAACTAACAACCACAATGACCGGTTATTTATGTTATACTAACTCAAATTATTTGAAGCAAACATGGAATGTCAGAAATACTGGATAAATCCTGATAATATGCTAACTCACAAAAAAAATTAAGAAATACATAGTAGGTAAAAAATCCAAACACGAAGTCTGACTAAATCTCTTTAATTGTATAAATGAAGATGCAATAACAGGGGAAAATGTTAAAGAAATACAAACAGACGTACTGTACAGTACATGTGTATCGATGAACATCATGTTTCTACCCTTGTAACGAGTTTGCATGAAATCCTTTTTTTCGTGTAAGAGAAATCGTGATGACAATGTAAGCATAACAGGCACACAATCACACAGAATGGTGGACAGACCGACAGACAGAGGGCCATCTCTCTTCTTGCGCATCAGTGTAATATCGTATACCTTTATACAAAGTTTATCTGAAATTCATATAACCGAGTAGGAGTCGTGATGAGTAGGTAAATGTCACAGACAGAATAACAGACACACAGACGGACAATCTCTTTATGCGCATCTATATATGATGGTCTACCTTTGCATCAAGTTTGACAGGAATCCCTTAAAACATTTAGGAGTTATGATGACAAGAAGAGCATGATGGGCAGAGAGACAGGTGAACAATACACAGACAAAAGGGCGGGGGCGGGATAGTACCAGAATTTATCGTAACGAACCCGCCAGTTGCATCATTTGCGTACGTAGTGTTTTCTTAACTGGAATAATCATTATTTGGGAAAACCTACATTTGCATCCGAAGACAGTCTGGGTTGCATACTACCACATGGGTTCTATGGCAATAAGTGTTAAGCTTTTACTAGTATTACCAGAGGAAAGTATCACCTAGATGGGATCACCCACAGAATCTTTATCAAAATTGATTTAAATTTGGTTATCTCTTCTCTCTATATATATTTAAAAAGACTAAAAGACGGAAAAGAATAAGGTCAAATGCGAACAAGATTACCAAAAATAATTGACGCCTAACCCACAAGGAAGTGTCAAACAAGCCCCTTGGTAAGATAACTGAACCAACTGATGTCTGTCTGTCAAATAACAGAAATACTTAACGCAATTTCTTTCACCTCGAGTCTTGCAATCGGCTCCGTATCTCTAGTTTTATTTATAACGTGCTTATATTTTATAACTGGAACTTCCAGATCAAACGACTTCCGTATAATCAGTAGTCAGTCATAAAAAACAAAGAAACACGAAACTTTCATCTCCGTCTCTAACATTCCTTCCCTTCTTTTTATCTTGGGCTCTCATCTTCAGACCTTTAAGAATTCCAATTGTCTTGGCCCTATAAATGTCTTGATTTTCAAATGCGTTCACACAAATGACCTAAATGGAAGCGGCGTTCGTGAAGATATAATCAATTCGTTTTAGAGGAGGAACCCCAAATTTGATTCTGTCCCGAATTCCGCTTGTCCCGCATTCCTGTAATTTTCTCGAGGGTGATGGATTTCATGGTGGGGCAGTATTTTTCTCGTAAGCATTCTCCTTTTCCTGTCATTTCTATTTCGTCTTTATTTACGAATCAGTCCATGTTGAGAGGAGTTTTTGTTAGGAAATGTTCCTCATATGCAATTGCGTTTTGCAATCCTGTGTTCTATGAAACCTTAATGTTCTTTCCCCATGAAAGGATCCGAGGCTACATGTATAAACTTTGCGAATGAAAACTAATTTAACGACCATACAGTGAGAGACATGGATACGGTAATCAGAGATGAGAAAAATGAATGATCTTACCAACACAATAGTGTGTGTGTGTGTGTGTGTGTGTGTGTGTGTGTGTGTGTGTGTGTGTGTGTGTGTGTGTGTAGATATGAAGTTGGTAACCCCATATGCTCTGTTCGTAAAATCAATGTTCAAAGGGGAAAATTACTATCTTTATAGAATTAAGTTTACATACGCAGTTTGCAAGAGCTTTGCTAATATGACTTATAGTAACCTTGATGCAAATTGGACAGGAACGCCTCAGCCTTCACCACAGAACCCATTTGTACTGAGTATGGTGTAGTCCTGTTTCGGAATCTACTTTTATATCGTGTTTTAGTCGTCTTTTATGTCAAATGGATCATGATTTTGCCTCCTGAATTTTTATATGGAAAAAACGAAGCTGAATGGCACAGCATATTTTATTCATTTGTTTATACATTCATTATTTATTTGTATATGTATTTATTTATTTATTCATTTCTCGGAAAGAACCCTTAGCAATGATAAATTAAACTGGGGGACTTTTACTACACACAGTACTCAATTGCGGGGTTCTTGGAAACAAATCCTGTTAGTTTATACGTTCCAGAAGCTTACCGCCTTTTGATGTCGTTAATGCAGTGGTACTGACAGAATAAACATCTCCAACTTGGCATCTTTACCTATTTATTTACAATTCAGTACCCGCATTCGTACTTTGTAGCTCTGGACTTTCCATTCACGTTCCTGTTATGGAACAGGATCCAAAGAAAAACCTCCTCAGATCGATAACATATGAGGCTGCACTGTCTATCCACGGTAAAAACATTTTTATTTTCACCTTGCAAGAAAATGGGACCCTGGTTGAGATTCCCCAACAGAATCCAAGCCACTTAGTGTCACTTTTATTCCTCTCCTCTTGCATGGAAAATAATCTTCAAGAAGATGCGAATTACGACGTAATATATGCCGCGCCAAACTTTCCGCTGCAAGG
>NC_089744.1:68950081-68965081 GCF_040412425.1 Macrobrachium rosenbergii | reverse complement strand
AAGAAAAAGTTTTAGATACTGAGACAAGTTGAGAGAGAGAGAGAGAGAGAGAGAGAGAGAGAGAGAGAGAGAGAGAGAGAGAGAGAGAGAGAGAGAGAGAGCCTCCTCTCTCCTAAAAGTATAACCCTGTTCGAGTTCAGCTGACCATCAGAATCACTTTAAATAAATAGTTGAAGAGAGAGATTTCTGCCTATATCCCGAGCTTATTTTTACGCCAGGTGAACGGTAGGCAAACAAGAAGTCAAATCATAGTCATATCCTTAAGTTAAAGTAAAAAGAATTAAATTTGAAGACTATGGAAACCAACATTTCTTGGCTGATTTTTCAAAAAGGCAAAAAGGCAAAAATAGCCAGCATCAATGCCCTTAAACCATGTAGTTAGGTGTCTATTCAAGAAGACAAAACAGAATAAATGATTCTTCTACTAAGTATGTAATGAAGATCGGCTCGCCCTCTCACCTGATAACATTTTCTGTCCTTTTTTCTAATCTCTCCTCATTGAACAAACAAGCTGTTTAACTGTCTTGAAAAATAAGAAATTTAGGACAGAACTTGAAAGTCTAGTTACTCTTGAATATACTGGGAAAGACGAATGACGTCTGTTGTATAGAGAAATTTAACAAGTTTCAGAAATCCAAGAAACGAGAAAACCATAATATACTGCCGAAAGGAAAAATCTTGAAATCTACTCTGATCACGATATCTCCAAGAAAAGTAATTTGGGTAAAAAAAAGGAATGAAACTTGAGAGGGATTTTTACTTTTGAATAACAAAAATGAAAAAGAACGTCTTTCGAAGAACTAGAAATAATTCGTACCCGAACTGGGCATATGAATGAGCACGCAATTCCATCGGACAATTGCACGACAAGGAACATCGAAGAGAAGTTTAAATACCGGAATTACCGCAACGATGAGCATCCCATCAAAAATCTTTACAAATGGGAAAACTTAAATGCTGTTCAGTAAACAAAGCTAATAAGAAATCTGACTGAATATCGCAAAGCGTGAAATTTCAAATAACCGGTATTTTCATGGAAATTCGTTTGGCCATAAAATATTATCATATAACGGCAAATATAGAATTTTTGAATTATACTGTAATATGTATATATATATATATATATATATATATATATATATATATATATATATATATATATATATATATATATATATATATATATATATATATATATATATATATAAAGTTTAACAGAATGATATAACGTTAACTTTGCCTCCACGCCTTCAGATAGTTTGAGTTGCATGTGCAAACTGGCGCTGCAACGACTATATTCATCAACGCCGCACCATGCTACCAACAAGAATCTGTTTATAGTCATTGTGTGCAAGATTATTCAGACATTCAAGATGCTCTTTCCAGTCTCAGGTCTGTTCATATGAACTTTCTAGCCAATTATGTAGGATTCAGGGTTGATATAGTAATGTCCTCAGGTTTTCAAAAATATTGCAGCCCGCTTCAACAAAAATAAATTATAGCTCACATATATGTGTGTGTATATATATATATATATATATATATATATATATATATATATATATATATATATATATATATATATATACTACCACTGTTGCCATAAAACAAAATATGTGCGACGCATCGCAAGAGAACTAACATCTTAATACCCAGAGCCTCAACTTTTCAGATGAGTGACATTATATTTCATGAAATAATTTCGTGAAATATAATTTCAAGTTCGTTCTGTCCTCTGCATGAACTCTACATAAATACCTTTATAACAATAGATATAATCTCATAAAAATATGAGAAGATAGATACGAGACCGCCAGACGCAGAAGTTTGAGAGAGAGAGAGAGAGAGAGAGAGAGAGAGAGAGAGAGAGAGAGAGAGAGAGAGAGAGAGAGAGAGAATATATATATATATATATATATATATATATATATATATATATATATATATATATATATATATATATATATATATATATATATATATATATATATATATATATATATATATATATATATATATATATATATATATATATATATATACAGGTGCAGCATAAGTAACGCCCTTTGTTTAAGTGGTACAAAATTGAAATTAAAGCCATTTTGATTATCCTTTATTTTTTCGAACATGAATGTATTGCCACAGGTTAATAGATTAATACAATATATTAACAAAATTAATATAATGCTTATTCGGTTTAATATTGTTCAATACAAATGATATTTCGGCTTTGCACCTTTGGAATGTTAAATTCAATTGCTAACAATCTTGCGGCTTCAGCACCATTTTTATTGTTTTTACAGTACAATTGAATTGCTTTTACTCTCTGTTCATTTGTTAATCTCATGGTTGTATAAAATATCTGAAAAAATTAAGATTTAGTAAATTAATTAAAGAAAGTAAGAAAGAAAATATACATTATAAGATATAAAATTAAAAAGGGCGTTACTTATGCCGCATTATTAAACCGAATAAGAATTATATTAATTTTGTTAATATATTATATTAATCTATTAACCTGTGGCAATACATTCATATTCGAAAAAAATAAAGGATAATCAAAAAGGCGTCAATTTTGTTCCACTTAAACAAAGGGCGGTACTTATATATATATATACCCTATATATATATATATATATATATATATATATATATATATATATATATATATATATATATATATATATATATATATATATATATATATATATATATACTGTATATGTGTACGTGTGCATGTGTATTACATTTCTTCCTATCTGAATGCATGAACGGAAACTTGTCGGAATTACTATCCTAATCTTTATCCTCCAGCGAACTGCGCTGAAATAAAGTAATGTCCGTTACCAATGCACATTCTTGCGAAATGTAAGAGAACTTGCCTAAGACTAATTTCACTACGTGGGTGCCCTTTCCCGTTTATCAGTGTCAGTGAATTTTCCCAGGTGATTCCACTCTTTCGTAACGCGAATGGTCTGTTTCATTTGCTACGTTCATGTTATCTGACATTTTCCAAAAGCCACTTTATATACAGTCCTGTTGCCAATAATAATAATGTTGCCTTTTGTAAAGATTCGCTCATGCTATAGATCAACTGAATGATGAAATCTCATGACAATCTTGGCAACATGGGAATTTTAATTCTTTTATGGAAGTCTTTTATAACTATTATATATATCGCACACTAACTATTTTACTCAAATTATATATATATATATATATATATATATATATATATATATATATATATATATATATATATATATACATATACACACACACACACAATACGTATGATGGTGGACAACTAAGATTTGCTCCTCTTGTACATATTTATTTCCCGACGTTTCGTAATTTTCATACATAATTACATCTTCAAGGACTCTAAAATATAGAGCTCTTGAAGATGTAATTATATATGAAAATTACGAAACGTCGGGAAATAAATGTGTACAAGAAGAGCAAATCTTAACTGTCCATCAGTATACGTGTTGTATATAACACTTTGTGCCACTCCTACATATATATATATATATATATATATATATATATATATATATATATATATATATATATATATATATATATATATATATATATATATATATATATATATATATATATATATATATATATATATATATATATATATATATATATATATATATATATATATTATTGTTACGTGTGAGGTCTTGGTTGATCATGTATTATTCAATTTACGTAAATTTTACGGCCCTGCAAACCAAGATTACACGTAACCTGTCACTTGAAGCCAAAAGTTAACCTCAAAGACAGACGTTAATTAGCCAAGGTCGCCAGTTAAGGGTTATTAACCTTAACAAAAAATATTTGAGATGAATTTGATTTTAAACGCAACGGTTCTCCCAAACATTCGGACGCTTGAGGCATACAAAAGCATCGAGATTTAACCTGATTTTACTTACCCTAAATCCTAGGTATTTTACTGGAATAACGGGGTTGAAGCTAACAACATAATAATTTGGCTTAATCTAGACTTCGTGAACACATATACCGTAAGTGGTGGCTGAAGGGGAACAAAGGAAATTTGAAATACAGAAATCAAAGGATAAAAGAATGGGCGAAGTTTTGAACAAAAAGCGACTTTACCTTAGGACGAACGTTGTGCGCATCAACGACCGACGTGGAGTTCTTGCAATTGTTTCTTCACTTCACTAATAGAATAATAGACAAAGAAAGGGGAAAGAGGTCCAACTGGACGTGTTATCTCTCCAAAGCTTGGTTCTCTCTCTGAAGTTCTCGGACCGGCCTAGGTCAACAACAGTCACCCCAGGTGTCCACGTTCTTGTTTTCAAAACATTCGCCATGAGACAGGTAGGAAGGAAAAAGGGACCTTAGGACCACCTATTCTTAAGGCTGATAGGGAAATTTTCCTATAGGGTAAAAGGCCTAACTTACCTATCCCGTTCTCCAACGGACGTTAAGGTTTGAACTGAAGACGCACCTATATAGACAATGTCTTTTCCCGGTCTCAGTCAGGCTGATATTTCTATCCCTAAATGTTCGAGGGCGAACAGCGTAAATATTTATAAAAAGCTCCCCCTTTAAGAGGCCTTCACTCCCTTTTCGGGCGTGAAGGTCTATACTAAACAAGCTGTTCGCCTCTCGTAGGTTACTCTCCTTCCCCTGAGCAGATTAGTCCTGGTTAGCCTACCTAGCTACAGAACTACCTAACCCTAGATAGGATATGAGCTATAATTACTACTTAACCTAATTCTAATAGTACTAGAAGGTGCTCACGGTTATTATAGGCTACCTCCTACAATCATGATGTGTTTTAGACCTAGCCTAGTGGTACGTTCTATGATATTCCCTAGCCTAACCTATCCTAACCCGACCGTAGCACCAACATAAGAGTTAATATTCTAACTAAATTACAACATGGTTTATGTTTAATACAATTAAAATTTACTAGTTAATTCATGAGGTTGCCTCATATGATAAATGGGTGCCTCACTGAGGTCTTAGGCCATGCGTGTCACGAGCATCGTGGCTCGTTTCACAATAGTTAAGATTACTGAAATTAGTTAGGCTACTTACATGATTACTGCAGCTCGGTGGTAAGTGGAAAGAACAAGGCTACTAAATTGATGTACCGTACTTTAAGGTGGCCTAGGCTATGCACAAATGAAAGGAAGAGATCACACTGGCTACCTCCTCTGGGCAAGGGGCCAGGATCACTCTTAGATGTTAGGGCACTGTGCCGAGAGGGCACTAGTGCCAGGATGAGCGTATAGCTCGGCAACTACTGGGCTCTCTTCCGCCCCTTCTTCTTCTTCTTCGGTTTCCTCCAAGGCCTATCAGTAGCTGGCCTAGCAGGTGATGAGAGCACCGACTCGGGGACAGGCCAGAAGGGCTAGCGGGCGCGAAGTCAGGGGCAACTGCAAAGCTGCGGGAGGACTCCCTACTCCGGCTGCTGCGACAACCGGAGCGAGAGCGATCTCGACTTCTGCGTCCGAGGATGCCAGTTCCTGGTCTTCCAAGGGAGGGGTACCATTTCGATCCTCAGGGTTCATCCCTGGATTCAAATTTTGCAAAGAAGAAGTTTCGGGTGCTGGAGGCTCTCCAGTCGCGATGATCAACTGCATGGGGAATCCTAAATCTCCGGAGGAGGATTCGCCTCATGATTTAGACCCGGCATAGGGCCTTTTCCATTGGTAGCTCAACGTCCGTGGCGGACGGAGTCTGGCACTGCTCAGTGCTCGCAAGTGGCACTGGCAGCAGTTGAGGTCAGGCATGCCTGACAAGGGGTCCGGAGGTGCAATACCTCTCAGACGACTTGGGTTTGGCTGCGGCAGAGATTCCTGCCCCAGCAGGAGATCGTAGCCTCTCCTAGAGTTTTGTTCGGGGGCGTCCGCTGGGCGTTGCTTGCTTGGGCAGCCCTCCCAATTTGTGGAGTGGTCTGCCCGCTTGCACGTCCTGCAGCGGTACTGCTCCTCCTGAATCTCTCTTCGCGGAGGGGGAGGACCTCTTGGTGGGCCAGCCCTTCGCGATTGGAGAGGGCTAGGCCTGAAATAGGTTGGGTGGTGCCCCTTCCGCGGACCACTTTGGTGGGCGGAAGGTGGAGGTTTGTCACTATTGGGAGTTACAACTGGGGTTTCCGTGGAGGAGGTAACGTGGCTGCGGAGTGGCGTTGGTGACGGGCTTCCGCAGAGAAGATCCCGACCCAACAAGAAGACCACTCGGGCCGAATTCCACCTACCACGCCGAGGCGGTGGGGTATCGTGCCCCAAGGTGTCATAACCTGGAGTTGGACTGTAAGGAACGGTAATGGCGTGGCCCTCTATCCACTTCATTTCCCACCGGGTTTCTTCGTCAACCATGGCACTGGCTGGCACTTGGGCCCTAGTGATCAGGCTAATGTCTGCCGCAGTGTCTACTGTGACCGGAAGGGTCACTGGCAGGCTAGTGCTCTGAAGAGGGCCACCGAGATGAACTGGGTTTCCAGTCTCTCGGGGTAAAGGATCCGGTGCGGACCAGCAGCAGAAAATGAAGTGCTGATTAGGTTGACAAATTTGGTGGCGGGGACATGATGTGGACAGGCCGGAGATCCAGCATTGTAGTGGCTAGCAGCCCCACAGGATCTGCACGGGCCTTTTGGATGGGCTCGGTGGCCTGCAGTAACTGTTGGAGGAGAGGGCTGAGCGGGTGAATCGGGAGCGGAGTTCTGGCTGGTAGGGTTAGGCTGCTTATTAGTGCCGAGTTTGTATCGGCACTCAGCTTCAGCATGGCCCCCCTTCTTGCAATAGTTGCACAGGGTCTTGCTAGGCAGTCCATTCTTCGGGCAGTGGAGTTCGAGAGGTAGGCCGGAGGATGATTCGCTTCTGAGAGGTGCTATGCGACTGATTGAAGGTTTCCCACGAATCAGCCATGCGACAAGCTTCCATAAGTGTGGAGGGCTGTTTATCGTTAAGATATACTGCAAGGGGCCCTGGCACACATTGGAAAAGGTCTTCTAGCATGGTCCGATTGAAGAGATCCTCAAACGTCGTGCAGGCCAAGGAGTCGAACCAGCGCGTGCCGGACTGGGTTTTGTGACATGCCCATTCCGTCCAAGACCAGCCGACTTCCTTGGCAAGACCTCGGAACCGTTGTCTCCATTTTTCTGGGGTTATTTCGTAGGCCTTTGTAATGACTCTACGAACTTCCGCCATGTTGCCTCTCTGGCTCTTCTCCAGTGAGCGAAGCGCTGCCTTGGCTTTTCCCTCCATATGCTTGGCTGGTATTAAGGCTCTCTCCGTCTCCGTGGTGCTGTAGTTATCGAAAGAGCCTCGACCTCCTCCAGCCATGCTTCTGGCTCGTCCTCAGTCCACTTGGGGACTAGGGAATTGATGCTCGAAATTGGAGCGTTTGATGCAGCAGGTGTAGGACTGGAGGCTTGATGGCTAGCCATAGCTTCGGCATTCTCCATTTTCGCTCTCTCAAGCTCGAGCTCCTTCTCCTTTAGGGCTAACTCAGTTTCCTTGCAGGCTAACTCATGCTGTCTCCTTCTTTCTTCTCTTTCCTCTTCATATTGCCTTTGCTCGGCTTCATACACCCTTCGTTCTTCTTCATACTTCCTCTGCTCGAGTCTTTCTTCCTTCTCTCCGCTTGGCCAAGTCGTCCACTTGCTCCTTAACCCAGGTGGTAAGTTCAGAGCCAGGTGAGACCTGCCGCCGTCCCCAGCCCCAGGAAAGTTTTATAATGCTCTGCTGCCATGGTTCTGGTGGGGAAGGGCGTCTAACCGGGTCGACTGGGCGTACTTGGGCAGCGAGGAAGTGTCTCTTCAATAATGACGTGGCACCCTTTCAAAAGGTGGCACTGTAGTTTGGGTGTGCCGTGTACAGGTCACACTGGTGGCACTCAGTATCCCTAGGCACTGGTGCAGGTTAGGTTCCAGAAGAACTTTCTCTTCTGTGTTCCCTTTTGGTTTTGTTTTATTTATTTTCTGGATTCTTGCTTGGTGGCACTTATGGTGCCAATGTGTTCCTAGGGACCCTCTACTGGAGTCCAACTAGGCTATATGGGAGGAAAGGCACTCTACACCCCCTGCAGAGTGCAACAATCGAATGAGAGAGAAAGGGAAGGTAAAAGAGAGAGAGAGAGAGAGATAGAGTAAGCTATTCCAGTGATGAGTGCTGCAAATTATTGGCACTGTGGAATAAAGTGAATTTGGTTTTTTTTTTTTTTTTTTTTTTTTTTTTTTTTAAGATCCTCGTGAGTGGCTGGTCCCAGTACCGGCCCCAGTGCTGGCCCCTTCTTTTTTTCAGAGGGTGAAAACTACTGTTTGCTTCGGTCTGGATAGCAGGCCTCACTCGTGACCGACAGTTTATCACTGTATCGTAATTACTCTTAACTTGTCCTCATCTATTGTGGGACAGAGGTGTTTCTTTTATTTGGCTTATTGTATTCGAATTAATTAGCCTAGTGTCGGCCGTTCTTTCTTTGAAGAGGGTCACGTACACTTAGGTTAGGAATGCTTACTTGAATGACGAGAGAGAGAGAGAGAGAGAGAGAGAGAGAGAGAGAGAGAGAGAGAGAGAGAGAGAGAGAGAGAGAGATTTCAATCAGCGAATTTCTTGCTGCTTGAGAACATGTAAACAAAGATTTTATACATGCACAATGGCATGGATCTTAATAAAATGATATAGATGCGTCGTCTTGGCTTCCTTAGGGATTACTTTATTATCTTAATTTTCCCGGGAGCCGACGTCACAAAAGTTTATCGTAAAAATTTTAAATTTTCTTTATATGATTTTATAGTAGGTATTCGTATAGGAACTTGTGGTATTACTCCTAACTAAGGCCTATCTTTCCCTGCCTAAATTATCTTTTGGTTTTTTTTTTGTCTACCGAAGTCTGTCTAACTTCTACTACGCCGAGAAAGTAGTTCCAAAAGGGCTGGGAGCAGAGTGGTCACAACAGAGAATGACAATAACAAGGTCTTAAGATGGCGGAAAATCCCGTTAGGCCTAAATTTCAAAGACAACCTCAAATGGCGGTTACTCTAGTTTAAACAATTTCAAAACAACCGCGCGGCGGGTATTTTCTTTTTAGCACAAATTCAAACAACGAAACAAATGCAGGTATCCAGATTTTACTTTAAATATACCAATCATGCATAGCGTTTTACGTTACGGATGGAAAACTAAATTACCAAACAACTTTGTGTCTTTTGTTATCGTTCTCTCGCGGTGAAACATCCTCGGCAAACAATGGAATAGATTTGCGTGATTTGGAACGGACCAAATTTACTTTACTGAAAATGTATTTTATGATACAATTACTACTTCCGTTCGTTCGCCACTTCACTGACACGGTTTTTTGAATGATTCCCGCTATATGCAAACAATAACGATCGGAATTGCCTACGCGATTACTACATTACTTTGTGTACATGAAATGGGCTCCGCTTTTCTCGGCCTTAGGATTCATTTCTTGAACGACTTCTCTCACGGTCCTAACACGGTAAAATGCCCTTTCTTAAACGACACAAAATTGTGATTCGCTCTGCTCTCGAAGTCGCACCCTTCCTACCTACGGCTAATTCTCACTACCTGTTATTAGAACTATTCTCTTTACTGCTTATTATTATGCCTCGTTCCTGGTTTGGAAGAATGAAATGGAATTCAATATCTGACTTTTATTTATTTTATTTTTTTATTTTTTTTTTTTTTTTAATTAATGTAATTTAATTTCCTTTTCTCCAGATTCTTTCTCTAAAATGTACTTTAGATTCTACGCAAGGTCGCCAATGTTACGTGTGAGGGTCTTGGTTGATCATGTATTATTCAATTTACGTAAATTTTACGGCCCTGCAAACCAAGATTACACGTAACCTGTCACTTGAAGCCAAAAGTTAACCTCAAAGACAGACGTTAATTAGCCAAAGGTCGCCAGTTAAGGGTTATTAACCTTAACAAAGAATATTTGAGATGAATTTGATTTTAAACGCAACGGTTCTTCCCCAAACATTCGGACGCCAGGCATACAAAAGCATCGAGATTTAACCTGATTTTGCTTACCCTAAATCCTAGGTATTTTACTGGAATAACGGGGTTGAAGCTAACAACATAATAATTTGGCTTAATCTAGACTTCGTGAACACATATACCGTAAGTGGTGGCTGAAGGGGAACAAAGGAAATTTGAAATACAGAAATCAAAGGATAAAAGAATGGGCGAAGTTTTGAACAAAAAGCGACTTTACCTTAGGACGAACGTTGTGCGCATCAACGACCGACGTGGAGTTCTTGCAATTGTTTCTTCACTTCACTAATAGAATAATAGACAAAGAAAGGGGAAGAGGTCAACTGGACGTGTTATCTCTCCAGCTTGGTTCTCTCTCTGAAGTTCTCGGACCGGCCTAGGTCAACAACAGTCACCCCAGGTGTCCACGTTCTTGTTTTCAAAACATTCGCCATGAGACAGGTAGGAAGGAAAAAGGGACCTTAGGACCACCTATTCTTAAGGCTGATAGGGAAATTTTCCTATAGGGTAAAAGGCCTAACTTACCTATCCCGTTCTCCAACGGACGTTAAGGTTTGAACTGAAGACGCACCTATATAGACAATGTCTTTTCCCGGTCTCAGTCAGGCTGATATTTTTATCCCTAAATGTTCGAGGGCGAACAGCGTAAATATTTATAAAAATATATATATATATATATATATATATATATATATATATATATATATATATAATATATATATATATATATATATATATATATATATATATATATATATATATATATATATAATATATATATATATATATATATATATATATGTATATATATATATATTATATATATATATATATATATATATATATATATATATATATATATATATATATATATATATATATATATATATATATATATATATATATATATATATATGTACATATATATATATATATATATATACATATATATATGTTATATATATATACATATATATATATATATATATATATATATATATATATATATATATATATATATATATATATATATATACTTAATTTTGTAAAATACCTATTCAGGTATGATCTAGGAAAGAACGAAAAAGCATCTGTAGAAAGGAACATCGTAACGGTCTTTGAATTTCTACTCCCTATAAAAGATTATAAATAGAAATCCCGTATGGAACAAGGACCAACCCTTACATATAACACAACAAAAGATTCATTCCACCATTCCCTTTTTGAGGACAGAAAAGTGGCTGAAGGATGAGGAGGAGGATTCCTACTCATTTTACTAAACGCATAAGTCGAGAGGATGAGTCCTTAAGGAAAAAATAGATAAATTCAAACAAAGAGATTCGACAGACCGTAACAGAGAAGATTCATCAGGGCTCGCTGATGCTTCCCAAAAGATTCATTCAGATTCGAGGCTCACTGAATGAGAAGGCTTTCCTCTGACATCCATTAAGCATACAGTATATGACCTACCAATACTCGGGTAAATAATGCTCCCGCCACACCAGTGGGTACAGTTTCATTCGAGCTCACACTAACACACACAAATTATTTTTATGTATGTATACAATTCTCCAGGTCATAATCTAAGATTTTAAAATACTAAATAATCATTTCATACATAAAACGAAACCATTAAATTATTATAAGTATATTCATTAATCGCGTTTATTTACATACGAAAACAAGATATATATAAATTTATATATATATATATATATATATATATATATATATATATATATATATATATATATATATATATATATATAAATTGATCACAACTACATCCCTACTTTCATTGCTGAATTACTGAAGAACACCATATGCAGAAGGCTTCTTTAATATTAGACTGAGCATTCACAATGACACACTCAATCTCACTTTCTGGGTGTACTAACTTTCTATATATATATATATATATATATATATATATATATATATATATATATATATATATATATATATATAGATATATATATATAGAGAGATATATAGATATATATAGATATAGAGAGAGAGAGAGAGATATATATGAGAGAGAGTAGAGATATATACATGTATATGTATATATATATATATATATATATATATATATATATATATATATATATATATATATATATATATATATATATATATATTTATATTATATATACACATATATTTTGTTTTGAGACCATATTATGCATGATCTTCCCGATTATGTAGTCAATCGTCGGGAGGTCAGAAGTTCGATAATAATGCCCATACGTTTTTATCTCACTTAACAATTTCAGTGAGTTATTTTATTTGTTTTCCAATGTTATTAGTTTCATGTACTTTATACTTTACTTAACAATTTCTTTACCTGTACAAGCTGCTTTTCCTCTTGTAGTCTTTGGGGTTGTGGGACTCTCCTTTTATAACTAGGGTTGTAGTTTGGCTAAAATAATAATAATAAAATATTTGAAAATATCATTATTGTTATTATTTAAATATATTGTTAATATACCTTTGTTCATATACTGCCGAAATCTTCTAAATCACACCAAATTTTTTGGTTAGAGTTCTTTAGAATCTCATAAAGCTTCCGTTTCACCATCACTGCTTTCACTCTCGCTCTTTGCAAAAAGAAATATATCAGTTAATTTCTAACTAAATTACACAAACAGTTGAAATCACTTGGATTTTATGTTTATCTTAGAGCATATCAAAACATTTTTCATTTGCTTAACAAGGATGTCTCTTGAATGGCTGTCCTCAGATCCGGCAAAACCATAATCTCCTTACAGTCTTTGAGGTGGCTAAACAGGATCCTTCCTTTTGACTTTCCAAGATAGTAAATCCTTCACTATAATAACCTAAGCGTTGAAAGTGGTTTACTGAGAGACGTTAAACCTACAAACAGCACAGAATGTGAGTTAATCTGCCTTGCAAAGATATTCAAGTCCTGTATGTTACCTTTTCAATATTTAAGGGAAACATAACTGGTAACAGGCATAGCTTTTTTATCAATTGCTCGATCAAAAACACCGATGGTGTATCCAAATTAAAATGGCGGCAGCCTTCATGAAAAATTTAAAATTAATTTAAGAACAGAGGACTTTATTGATCGAACATCATTCAAAACCTTACTAGAACAATACGGTAAATATACCAAAAGGAACTTGATTTATCACGGTGCAATCACTCGATAATAGGCAAATCTGAAAGACATATCCTTTCACAACCTTTTTCACCTCTAACTCGTTATTTTTCCCACAGGTCGCTCACAAGTGATACTCCTGTCGATTCGCAGCACTCTACACTGACAGGAATCACTAGGAGGAGCATATGAGGAGAGAATTTATTTAACATAGGCTAGGGGTAAAGATGCAGAAGTGGAAAGAATTGATGATAAGTTTATGGAATTCTAGGATAAGATTACAGGGACAAGAGTAAGTGTGGATGTTGAATGCAATGCTAAGAAGCGGAATATAAATAGTAACTGGCGGGATATGCTCATTTAAAGTTCAATGAATGAAAATGTATTCATTTAAGATATTTCTACGATTCAGCAGTTAGACGTGGAAGGAATCATTTTGCGCCCCCCACCCCCGTGTGTTTGTGTGTGTGTGTGTGTGTGTACAGACAGATGGTTGGCTAGATTGAGAAACAGGAGTATTACACACTGGACTGCCCAACAAGCATTCGAGGTTCGACAAGGCAGGGGAAGTATCACTTTACCGGTCTTTGTATAAGTATTTCTTGGGTGAAAAACAAAGCAAAGAAAAATACTCAGACTCACTCTTGGAGGTAGAGGACATATGTAAATAACGCAATAATGATAACTGAAAACTTAATTTCATATATAAGCAGTCACCCACATTCCCACTTTTAAAAAAATTAAACTTATATATTCTAAACGTATGAAATTATGGATACCTGCCACAAATAATGACCTGCAGCAGTCAGATTAAAAAATCGACCTTCGTTATCTTGCGCGAAGCAATCAATTAACACACCCATAGGTAATTGGATCCAGAGAGAAATTCGCTCGCAAGAAAAAAAGGAGGGTGGGGTGGTTCACGTACAAGAGGAACGGTAATGATCAGGTAGAGGTTCATTGTATTCTCAGTTATTGCAATAGACTCAATTAAGATACCAGAACAAAATAAGCATCTTTATTAGCCCACTGTACTGCAGCAGTGATAAGGTAGACTACAGCTACTATGGGTGTATAATTAAAAATACGAATTAAAAACGGAAAGTCTAAAATAAAGTTTAGCAATAAAAAATACCTTTCTCAGGAATCGGTGTTTGTGCATCATTGCTATTCCTCCAATTTTCTTTGATACACCTTACTTAGGAATTCTGTTAATTCAGTATACCATTATTAAATCATTGTAAAACAGATTTCCATTGTAAATTCACAGAAATAAGAAATAATAAAAGAATATAAAAGATACAAAATAAATATGTACTCAAATAATAGTTTATAACAGCGAAGGGAAAACCTTTCCAGTACAATTCTGGAAGACAAGAATCCCGTTCAGAAACTTAGGCTGGGATTTGAAATGCATTATATCCAGGGACGATCCTTGCTGAGCCGCTGAAACTAATCCAGACTGACGGAGTTCGCAAATATGCATTTCCTACTTACGACTAACTTAAAACAGTTGACAGAGATGCCAAGCTCTTGGGAACGACTCGCAAAAAGTTTGGGGTCTGAAGAGTACAGGGTACAGAGATTTTTTACGCCTCAAAAATGGAAATTTATGAAGAGAGAGAGAGGGGGGGAATTTTTATTACTATTAAAGTAGTTTAACCAGCCCACTGAGCTGACTAAAGCGGGCACGGATACTGTCTTGAGAAGTTTCTTAAATATCTTGGACATTTCTCAGAAAAAGAGGAAGAAGATATGGTTAAATAATGACATGGTTAGCCAGCAGGAATTTTCGAGACCAAAATACTGGAAAGAGGAAAGGTCAAAGATAAGATGGGGACTAAAGAGAGAAAAAAAAATTAAATA
>NC_089744.1:68932581-68947581 GCF_040412425.1 Macrobrachium rosenbergii | reverse complement strand
TGCCAAAAACCATTGTGGTCAGTGTGACACTCGTGCCTTTATCTTCCTATCACTGGCTCAATGCCAGTCCCGGGTTATCTTGAAAAATAGTCTGTCGTTTCTGGAGATCGCTAGATATTCTAATCTATTCAAGACACAAATAAGAGGTAAGAGATAAAGGTATAAGGGTTTTGCTTTTCTTCCTTCTAGTTTACTTCTCTCACATTTCAAGAATATTGGTTACGGATGATTAAGGATATCATTAGGCATAAATTCATGTTATCTAGGTATGAAAGTATACTGTAGCACGTAAACAGGCCCAAAAGAGTCAATACCTATGTACTCATTCATTTCTGCCTATATATCTGCCTATAAACAAATCACGCCTTCTTATATACAAAGACTAATTTCATGTTCAAACATACACACGTGGCTCTACGCAAGCATGCACGAAGATTGAATATTTTGATTAGACAGAACGATAGATCTCACTTCAACAGCAGAACCATCGAGTATTATTAGATGTCCACATTTATCATATCCAGCACGAGAGCATTCAATTAGAAATCGTTTATTTCGCAAACTGCTATCACATATACAGTTTAGGGAAAATATTTCTACAGAAGAAAAACAGCTTCCTAAGAAGAAGGTATCTTATTTCTTAAATTACGAAAGACAATTACACAAATATTTGAGTGCATCTTGCAAAATGTAAAATATTTAAGCCCAGAGAAATATATGTTGCAGCCCAAGTAATGTATATTCGAATATTGATCAAGTTAGGTGCACCAATCATTGTTATTTCCCTTTGACTGCGAGTATTCACAAAGGTATAGTGATGGTTGTGATTGTAATTGAAGACAGTAAATCAACCCCCCCGCCTCTCTCTCTCTCTCTCTCTCTCTCTCTCTCTCTCTCTCTCTCTCTCTCTCTCTCTCTCTCTCTCTCTCTCTCTATATATATATATATATATATATATATATATATATATATATATATATATATATATATATATATATATATATATATATATATATATATATATATATATATATATATATATATATATATATATATATATATGTGTGTGTGTGTGTGTACGTGTATATATGTATTTTTATGTACATATATATACATGTATATGTATACATACATATATTTATACGTATATATGTATATGTATGTGTATACACACACACACACACACACACACATATATATATATATATATATATATATATATATATATATATATATATATATATATATATATATATATTATATGTATATATATACAAACTATATCTTGATTTCTTATATTTACCGCACAAAAGCAAGTGTATAAAAGTATAAAAAAAATTATACTAAAAATTCGAGCATAATCCCTTCACTATAACCTGACACGGTGCCAGACCTCCTCATAACAGGTAACGCATTCATCAGTTAAGCGTACGCCGTTTGGCTCTGCTCCCAAAACATATCTATCCCTAACCCCTCTTAAAAACCGTTCCAGCAGATATCAAGTCAATGTGCTTCGATAAGGGGAAGAGGCACAAGCCTTGAGATGACAGAAACTTTCCAGCAAGAAATCCTTCAGTATCAAAAGGGGCGAAACATGTTAGATCTACAGTAAAACTACTTTGAGATTGACACTCCTTTACACATTTTTTTTTTTGTAGTATTGTGGACCGGATATCACAGACTCACCCATGAATCTATTTTGACACATTTACATTTTGAATCTCTAAAGATAATGAACATATTTGCTGAAGCTCAAGATCAGCTTTGTCTTGAAGGGATCCTAACTGGTGAGAAGTTTTCTCATTACAAGCCTCTATCTGATTACTATCCATCTCAATCTGTGTGCTGACGGCTTTTTTCATCATGCAAACCTACAATTATTACGCCTGAAGGCTGCATTTCTAGCGCCTTAACTTTCATTCATTCACTTCTGAGATTTCGTAGCCATTAAAAATACCAAACTGGGGGATGAAACAACGATTGGGAGTTTCAGTAACTAAATTTAATCATTTATATAAAGAGTCGCCAGCAAAAATAAATCTAAAACTAAAGTATCCCTTGATAAGTCTTTCTCTCCTATTACTTTATCCTAATTTATTGTAATCTAAATCGACGTCGGAACGGTAGCTAACATACGAGTATATCTATTAGATATCTGTACCTTCATACAATCCTTTATTAAAACCGCCTCTCACAAACCAACATTCAAAAATGCACAAAAACTTCTAAAAATGGTCGTTAAAACTGACATAAAGATCTAGTATATACTGAAATGGCATAAATATTTAATGAAAACACTATTCTAATAGATTACATGAAATTCTCGTGACAAAAAATAAAAATCAAGAAAAAAAATTTTTCACCCTCCTCCCAGCAGCCGGAAGCGAATAACTGCCGAAGAACTTTGTGTCTGTCTGTCTGTTTTTCATTCTCATGTGACAAAAAGCATTTCACATGAATGAAAGTTGATCTGTACTTTACCAGTATTTTCAATATTTTGATCTTTGTCGTCACTTTTACCACTGTGGAGTCAGAGCTAAATTACTTCACCTACATTTACGAAGAATCAGTAATGATGGTTGTGGCTGCACATGAACACACAAACAGAGAGAGAGAGAGAGAGAGAGAGAGAGAGAGAGAGAGAGAGAGAGAGAGAGAGAGAGAGAGAGATATATATATATATATATATATATATATATATATATATATATATATATATATATATATATATATATATATATATATATATATATATATATATATATATATATATATATATATATATATATATATATATATATATATATATATATACATATACATATATACTGTTGTAATTTTAAAGTTGGGGTCTTGCTAGATAAATGGGGTATACTAGGATGATATGCAACTTACCTTAATTACCACAAAAATCTGGACTCTGGCCTTGAGGACAGCGAAAGTTACAAACAATGCAATACAGCTGAAGGCCTACTTCAAGAGGGGAGTGATTAGATAACTCTGGGGTTTAACTTAATTCATTATATTTATAAAAGAAAACACATCAGAAGGATGGTAGTGAACATCTGGAGTAATGTGGCGAGAGCAAATGACGGGGAATTTCCTGGAATGAATACAATGGGTTGCCTGGTTCAAAAGGTACTGAAAACGAGGTAGTGTGGGTCACTATGCACACACGATGATACACAGATCCACAGGTGAATACTCCTAATCTGCAATCGAAACACTTATGGTTACTCAACCGAAACTAGCACTGTAATGAAGGAATCAAGGAACTGCATAGAAAATGCCTAGACCGAGCTCGATTTCAGTGACTCAAATATTATACAATTACGTTACACTTCTCGTAAGTGCTTTGCAAATTAAACAGCACAAAATATAAAAAGCAATACAGGTCTCACTGTAGGTATATCATACTTTACCTTTCTTTAGGAGCTGAAGTTCTCTTCTTATGAGGGCCAGCAAGAGGGAGGGCAAGTGAATTAGTTCACAACAAAAGTTACTTTGATAATGCCAGCCATGTGTTGGAAAAAGGCAGCTTAATGGAGCAAGGCCACGTGTCTTCTGTGGCTGCCCCGCCAATTCTAAGTACGAGCATCTCTCTCCAAGGACCTTTATAGCTTCAGAAGTTACATCTTTCTCTTCCTAAATGGCTCTGTGATCACTCTGCCCACATGGAAATGCAGGCAGCATGGCTGCGATTTCAAGATGGCGAACACGTGTTCAGCCCACCAGCTGACCTGCCTCGGGTGACAATTAGCTCTGATCGGGTCTGCACCTGGAACTAAGGAATTTCTGACAGCGCTTTGGACAAGAGAGAGATTAAAGTGGTCCCCCTCTCCCCCGGCAGCAGTGAGAGAGGTTTTAGAGGCGAATTTGCCTACAGTGAATCATACTAAATTGAATTAATGAATGGCTTAGTCCTTATTTCATTTGATTTATTGCATGTAAGTGGGTATGAGGGAATACTCTTAATAATATATACATATATATTGTCACCACTGCAAGTATATTCTTTACCAGGTGGTATGGTAGCGATGTAATGGCCTTGTTATAATACAAGTCAGCGGGCAATAATAAAAAAAATTACCACCAAAACAAAATATGTCTGTTGTAGTTTATCACTGAATTATGTTCACTTTAAACTTAACTTTATTTAGCACTTAATATACCACTTAATAAATAATCTAATAACCCAAAACACCAAGATCCAGGCACAAGAATAAGGAAACACTCAGAAACTTTTAACTTTAATAAAAGTTAAAAACTATAATGTACCCACTAATATATAATAATAATCACTTTACACCACAATTAAGCACCAATATAAGATAGCGAGCAGATGTTGACTGTATGAACAGCTGTGATTCTCTCATCTGTTACATTCTTTTCAGGACAAATGTAAACTTTTTAAAGTACTGGACTAGAGAATGTCCAAGGAGCATTTAAACAGGAACAGAAAGTGCTTAAATACAAATAGAACAATTTATAAGAATATTTTTTTACAGAAAATACAAAACTGTATTTTAAAATTTTTTTTCTTTTATTTACAATATTTAATGTGACAGCTCGTCACAGCTCCTCCCCTGTAGGATAACAGCAATCCCTGATAGCTGTTATATGGGTGGAGATCGGGTCGATCCAACAGTATCTTTTTATTCTGCAGACGGTCTTGGGAAACGGGATAAGGCATCTGCTATGGAGTTGTTGATGCCTTTGATGGTCCGAAGTTCAACGTTGAATCTGGTTAGGTGATATGACCATCTTAGAAGCTTTTGATTCTGTAGTCGGGAACGTTCCAAATACACTAAAGGACGATGGTCTGTGTAAATTATTACTTTCTGATGACCCTCGAGGTATGGTGAGAAATGCTGAAGAGCTGCAATTATGGCATACAGCTCTTTCTCGATGGTAGCCCATCGAGTCTGTGCTCCCCGGAAATATCCTGAGTAGTAGGCGATGGGTAGGAGGGAGTCTAGAGTTATGTCCTCATCTGGAATTATGGGAGTGGATGTTTGCAGCAGGACTGCTCCATAGCCGGTAGCACTGGCATCTACTTGGAGACAAAAATCTTTCTTAAAGTCAGGAGCCTTGAGTATGGGTTTACATATTAGAATATGTTTTAATTTTTGAAAGATCGTATTTATTTCTGGAGTCCAGGAAAAGTTACTTTTGATGATGTTAATCTATAGAGTGGGGCAGCAAATGAAGAGAAATCTCTTACAAATCTTGAATAGTAAGATATCATACCAAGGAAGGTCTTTAACTCTTTTTTGTTAGAAGGAATAGGAAATTGCTTTATACTTAGGATATTGGCTTCTTTCGGGGCAATGTGACCGTTGCCAATGCGATGGCCTAAGTAAGTTACTTCCGCTCTGCCAAATGTGCTCTTTACTAAATTAATGGTTATCTTGGCTTTGCGGAACCGTTCGAGTAGTTGCCTTAGAAGATGTATATGTTCATCCCAATTTTCGCTGACAATGATCACATCATCCAGGTACACGTAGGTGTTAGGTAAGCCTATGATAATGTTACTCATCATTCTCTGAAAGGTAGCAGGAGAATTAGTAAGTCCGAAAGGTAACACTGTATAAGAAAATAAACCAAATGGGGTGGTAAAGGCAGAAATTTCTTTTGCTTTTTCAGTTAATGGAACTTGATAGTAACCTTTCATCAAATCTATTTGTGTTAGGATTTTTGCCTTCCCAATGTTGTCCAAGATATCATTAATTCGAGGTAGAGGAAATGAGTCTTTAATCGTGACTTTGTTTAATTTGCGGTAATCTGTGCATAGCCGTAGTTGACCATTGGTGAAGCCCAAGGTGACGTACTGGGTTCAGCTAAATTATTATCTAATAAGTATTGAACCTCCTTCCTTAGAGATTCCAGTCTTCTACCAACTACTCTATAATATGGCTGCCTTATGGGTGTAGTTCCTGGCTCTAAAATTATATCATGCTTAATTGTGTCACTGACTCTTAATTGATCCGAACAAACATCTGAATACTCCAGCAGTAACTTAGTTAAAGTTTTACGATGATTAGGTGGGATTTTTGCAAGATAACTTGGCAAGGATTCTAATACTTGGCTGTTGAGAAGATCCTTCCATGATACAAGATTATCCTCTGAAGGAGTTTCTTCATCTACCTCCTGGTTTTTGAACTGAACTGTGGTATCAACAGAAACCGTTTGAGAAGAGATGTGACTTACCACATTAGCAGGTGCACGATATGGTTTTATAAGATTAACATGTACCATTTGAGTAGGACGTCGTCGGTCAGGTGTGGAGATTATATAGTTTAATTTGGAAGGTCTACTGGCGATGGTATAGGGTCCCATAAATTTCTCTCTAAGGGTGCACCTGGTATTGGATGATAAACCAGAACCTGGTCGCCAATGTTGAATTCTCGCAGCTTTGTTTTCCTGTTGTAAAGGTTGGACATTTTCTCCTGAGAAATCAAAAGATTTTCATTAGCAAAATTATACATGGAAAGGAACTTTTCTTTCAGTTCTTTCATATATGCTAACAGGGTGGTAGTATCCTCCTCCTTATTATGAATAAAATTTTCTTTCACCATGCTTAGCGTTGTTCGTGGTTTCCTGCCAAACATAAGTTCGAAGGGTGATACACCAGTCGAATCATTAGGTACACTGCGTAGCATATACATGAGGAGGTCTAAATTTTCATCCCATGATTGGGCAGTCTCCTCCATGTATTTACGTAGAAGGTTTTTGATGGTCTGGTGTACCCTTTCAAGAGCTCCATTTGTCTGTGGATGATATGCAGAAGCATAGACATTGTGAATATTAAACTCTTGCATACTTTGTTTGAATAACTTACTGGTAAAATTAGTACCTCTGTCACATTGGAGAATCTTAGGAAATCCAAAGGTTGTGAACACTTTAACAAGCTGACCAATGATGGTTTTGGCATTAATGTTCTTAATAGGCATGGCAATGGGATATCTAGTAGTAGGACACAAGACAGTTAGCAAGTACTCGTTACCTTTCCGAGTTTTAGGCATAGGTCCTACACAGTCAATAATTATTTTCTCAAAAGGTTGTTTTGGTACCGAGATGGGCTGCAAAGGTGCACGAATAATACTCTCGTTGGGCCTACCTGTGACCTGGCATTGATGACAGGATATTATGTACTCCTTAATATCTTTCTTTATACCTGGCCAGAAGAAGTCCTGTGAAACTCTGTGATAGGTTTTATTAACTCCTAGATGGGATTCAGAGGTGTGAGCCAAATCTAGAAGTGGTGGTACAAGGGTTGCTGGTAAGACAAGCTGGTGACAGTCATGCCACGTGGAAGTTACTGGTGCTTTGGAAGATCTAAAATGCCTGAAGAGTAAGCCGTGATCAGTATAAAAATAAGGAGTCTTGGGGTTATCTGATGGATTTTCTACTCTTTTCCAGTATGTCGTAAGGCTAGGATCATTACTCTGCAACTGCTGAAACTTTACTTTGCTTAAATTTACTAATTCCAAAGCCTTCTCTACTTTAGATGTTTCAAGAGTTTTATTTTTCTTTGGAACTTTTGATACAGATTGAACAATTTTATTTTCATTTACTTTAAGTTCTTGTTTCAGAATGACATCTGGATCTGTTACTACTAAATTCAAAGCATTGGCCCCTACAAGGTCATTACCTATCAGTACCTGTATTGATGGATGTGGCAAGGGGTTTATTAGACACAGCAACAGAAGCTTTACCTGTGTAGTAGGGGCACTGAAGTGTTACCTCAGCCAAGGGTAGAGTCTTGGTCGATGTCAAGTCCGTTACAGCAACATATTCTTGCTTCATTGTCAGCTCCTGTGGTGGTAGGTTGATAATAGTTTGAGACGATCCTGTATCACGAAGACAAACGACAGGTTTCCCATTTACTGAACCTTGGCATGTGTAAGGTTTGAAGGAATCTAAATCCGGAGTAGGGACGGTCACATGCATCGTTTTCTTGGAATCCTGTTTTTACCAGGCTTATGTTCTTTGACTTCAGACTTTCTGCACTGAGGATCTGGACACTTTTCAATGAGATGTCCTGCCTGCTTGCAGTAAGTACAAAATCTGTCTGAAAAAAAGGTAGTTTTATAATGGGCAGGTTTATATGATTTATGGCGCAGAAAATAGTCATCTGCCAGACTAGCTGCTTTCATGAGATCCGTTTCCTCCTTATCTAAAATATAGTTAGCAATGTTAAATGGCACTTTTCTAAGAAACTCTTCCATGATTACCAGACTTTTAAGTGACTCAAATTCTGTAATTCCAGCTTTGTCAATCCACTTTTGAAATTGTCTAATTTTAGTATCACAAAATTCCACAAATGTCTGGGTTGTAGATTTTTGTGAATTGCGGAAACTTTGACGATATCCTTCTACGGTGATTGAATAAGCATCTAGAATAGCTTTCTTAAGGATCTGATAATCCTTAACAGTAATCATTTGCGAGGAAACATAAGCTGCCTTACCTTTGAAACCGTTTCTAATGAGCATTACCCAGTGTTCTGCCGGCCACTCGAGTGAGGTAGCTGTATCCTCGAAAGTGTCGAAGAATACTTCGGGTTCTTTTTCATCAAATGTAGGAATGAGCTTTTTGCTTTGTTGAAGTCGAACTTTTCAGGAAGATTGCGTTCTTCTTCCTTGGTTTTAAGTTGTATGTTAGCAGTTTCTCTTGTTTTCGACAATTCTATTTCCGCTAATTTCTTTTGGAGTTCTACTTCCTGTAGTGCAGCTTCTCGTCTTCTTGCTTCCTCTTCCTGAGCTAATCTTAGTTTTCTTTCATCTTCTTCCTCAGCTAATCTTCGCTTTCTTTCATCTTCTTTTATTTGTCTTTCATCTTCTTCCTGAGTTAATCTTCGTTTTCTTTCCTCTTCTCTTATTTGCCTTTCTTCTTCTTCTCGTGCATTGAGTATCTTCATTTTCTCCAATTCCAATTGTAGTTTCATCTTGGTTACTTCTGGATCTTCTTTAATGGTAGCAACCGCACCGGTCAGGTAACGTAGTTCTTCTACTTCTTCGTCGCTCTCTTTAACTACATTCTTTGCAATTAGAAATTGGAGGATGTCGCTTATCAATCTAGCTTTGACATAGGAGGACTCTGAAGGTATTTGCCATTTCTGGGTGATAGTCAAGAGTTCCGCTTTCTTTGCAAGATGTAATCTTGGTAGTTCATCTTTAGGGTTAAGCAAGAATTGCTCTAAATTGAACATGTTTAGCCAAGAATTAAGTTAGGATGGCACAAAAAATCGTGAAACTTATTTAAAAATAAGCTATTTACCTTAACAAAAATAATTGCTATTTAATAAGTCTTAAGCAACTGCTGATAATAACTAAGTTCAATATCGAAGGACTGAATTATAATTTAAACCAGATGAGAGCATTACTGATAATTCAAAAGTGAAAATTAACGACTTATCAATATTGACAAGTGATAAAGAGATTCCCACAATCAAGAGGAATAAGATTGCGATATCGGTCCGAAGATGTTAATGCGCGCAAAACGAACCAAAATCAAGTAATGAGATGACCAACGGAATGGTCTTAACTAAGGAATGAACTAGTTCAATGATTATGATTTAAGAAGATTCAGGGTAGCTCATTGACACGGTATCCGGATTAACACAAGTGTTTGTCGGAAGAAGTCTAATGGCTTGGGAAGAATCTTAAAAGGGTGGTTCATGAAAAGGGGTGGGCCCTATCGATAGTGAATTAACACTGGTCCCAGTCGATTAACATTAAGCTACCAACTATACCTCCAAATCATCGATACCGGATATGAATGGAGAGAATCACTTACTATTCGTAACAGTGCAACTTACTATTGTGCCCATCTGGATCTGGTGTGAAAAATTTAATACTTAAGCTTATTTACTGCAACAGACACTTATCTCATAAATCACATGAATCACATAAATCACATGATACACATGAACTATGTGACTTAGATCACTGAATAACAAGAATCACATAAGTCACATGAAACACATGAAATCACATGAGTCGCATGAAACAAGAAGTCACATGAAGAATTACGATCACATGAATAAATATGATCCCGGTCAGGCCCCCAAATATTGTCACCACTGCAAGTATATTCTTTACCAGGTGGTATGGTAACGATGTAATGGCCTTGTTATAATACAAGTCAGCGGGCAATAATAAAAAAATTACCATCAAAACAAAATATGTCTGTTGTAGTTTATCACTGAATTATGTTCACTTTAAACTTAACTTTATTTAGCACTTAATATACCACTTAATAAATAATCTAATAACCCAAAACACCAAGATCCAGGCACAAGAATAAGGAAACACTCGAGAAACTTTTAACTTTAATAAAAGTTAAAAACTATAATGTACCCACTAATATATAATAATAATCACTTTACACCACAATTAAGCACCAATATAAGATAGCGAGCAGATGTTGACTGTATGAACAGCTGTGATTCTCTCATCTGTTACATTCTTTTCAGGACAAATGTAAACTTTTTAAAGTACTGGACTAGAGAATGTCCAAGGAGCATTTAAACAGGAACAGAAAGTGCTTAAATACAAATAGAACAATTTATAAGAATATTTTTTTACAGAAAATACAAAACTGTATTTTAAAATTTTTTTTCTTTTATTTACAATATTTAATTTACAATATTTAAATATATACAGCTATATATATATATATATATATATATATATATATATATATATATATATATATATATATATATATATATATATATATATATATATATATATATATATATATATATATATATATATATATATATATATATATATATATATTTAAAACATTTTTTTCGACAAATTTATCTTGCCTTTACAAAGGGTGTGAAATCCTTCCGATTTTCAGTGAGCACTGCTTGGCTAGGGCTGGAATCCCCCAGATGTTTATGACTGGGTGTTGGCGGAGTTTGGCATTTACTGCATGTACTGGTGACATATGTACAGAAAAGACACAATATTGCCTAACTTTGCTGATCGGGCAACCTCGCTGTGGTATCGCCATTAGCAAACACGCACGCGCACACAGCGACACACATGATACACACACGCACACACACACACATATATGTATATATATATATATATATATATATATATATATATATATATATATATTTTATCTTTATGTGTATGTATGCATATGTGTACATATATACATACTCGTACATACATACATATAAGATCATTTTACGATCTTATTCAGTTCTGGTAAATTTATCTAGTGACCTTTTTAAATAACGTATTACCAATCTGAACATTTTATTTGAGTGCAGTCTAAAATTGCTCTTTCCATCCAACTTCACTTCTTCCTTAAAAAAATCTTAGTTGTCATATTAAGTAGGTTACTGCTCGCTGACTAAATTATTTACCAAGTATACCTGCTTACCAACAATTCTAAGACTTCGCGTTCGCTAATTTTTGTGCTTGGTTTTCTGTAGCCTGCAGATGCTCTGTCTTATCGCAATTCAGTTCTATAATTGTAAACATCATTTTTCACCGAGATAAATGTGCTTCTCAGTCATTGCTAAGGTTCAAGTTCCATGTGATCTAAAACAAGACTGATGTGCAATTGCTCATCAAATTCGCATGTATTATTTAGTCATTCACTGACGTTACTGTATAGATTCCAGATGCAGTCAACATCAATTTGTTTTTCTAAAAAAAAAAAAAAAAAAAAGAACTGTTATTGCAAAATGATTTCTTGAAAATTTTCTAAAAATCTTCATAAGAAATAACTGCTATCAATTCGTTATATTACTTCGGTTTTATGGAGACGCAAATGAAACATTTATGTTTAATTATCATAAATCATTTCTTCACTGCAAAACCAAACCTTGTATGAATACCTCCATTACCTTTTCCCTAATCGCAATTACCTTTAAATTCTAAAATTAAAAAATTGGCAAAATCTATTCAGTAGACTCTTTCAAAGTCCAACACCCTTCTATAATTTCGCAGCAACAATTAAGCGAACAATTTCACCCATTTTCCCTAACTCGTGAGAGGAAGTATCATCCTTCATTAATCATCCATTCTTGTCGGAATCTCGAAGTCTTTCCAGACGCATTCAAAGGGAATATTATTTGCGTTTTTATAGTCGTGTTCTCTCGCTAGAAGTCTTGGCTCGTGTGCTTCTTCCCTGAATTAACAAAGGCGTTAACTGGCTAAATTCGCTTTCTGACCTATTTTTACTTAATAGAATTCTTCATTATATTTCGGAAGGCGAAGGGTTAATCATAAAAAAACTGTATTAAAATGAAATACATATCGCACACCGAATGGCAAAAAATTAGTAGACAAATTAAAAACTTCATAGATTAATACGCAGGATGTTGATACCGACTGAATCAGTTTCCTATCTCATTCCTCATATATATACATACTCTTTAATAATTCTGACCACTAATAGTGAATTTTAAAGTGCTAGGTCGATTTCTCAATTAGCTAGATACTACAGAAACTACCGATTAGATTTGCGTAAAACTTTCCGAAAAATTGCATGACCTTCTGATGGGAATACATTTTTTACTAAAAATTGCTAAGGCCTACAGATTTTAATTACACGCCTGTTAGCAACAAAAAAATGTGTCAAAAGTCATAAATTTTCAGTAACTCAGATACTGACACAGACAGTAAACCAGTAACGAAATACATAATCAAATAACACCAATAGTATGTTAAAAACAAAGAAAATTTTAATATAAACAATAAAAAATATATTACGGATACTCTGTATTCGCAACAACCATAACAATGATATTAATGAAAGCTTTCAAAGAGTGTGCGATGGAAAAAAAAAAACAGAAAAAAGCAAAGACTGATATATGGATTTATCATCTTCACGGAGTCTATCTTCTTCTTTTCACGTCCATCCTTTTTGTCATTCCAGCATTTAAATTGCTTCATTTGAACTTCACTTGAATCGCGCCGCTGATATCACTCGTGGAAGAGCGTCGTTTTCCAAAGTCTTTTTCAAATAGCAAACCCAACAAAAATAGAAGTCAAATATCGTAGGAACGGAGGCAGGTCTTGAAGTTTATGAAATGGGTGTTTCGTTTTCATTTCACTATTCGTATTTCCACGTTAACTTCATCCTCAGAGTAAAGCGTAATTTCACGCTAATGGAGTCTTTACAAAGTCGTTCATGTATTGAACTAAGTTACTTTCATGAATGTTTTCCACTACATGGTTTGCATATCTTTTGTCCACGGGAAATTTTGAATTGCACAACATTCAGAAATCTTTTCCGCTAAGCCCTGCAACCCCAAGCGAACAACAAAACAGCTCTTTCAATTAAGCTATGAAAATGAACTTCAAATGCCTTTTTCGTACATGAACTAATATAACTCACAAATTTTTTATCATATTTTAATACGAATTTTTTTTAATACTTTTTCTCAGATTGTATCTGTAATTATATAGTGTTAAGACTTTTCTAATTCTAGCAATGAATCATTTTCAGATGTTGTTGTTCATGTAGATAATCCTCTGATACTTTATTCAATAACGATTATATTCACGATTTTCCTGTTCTTCATCACTGTTTTTTCTACCTAAGTTTCATTCCGGTCGTTTTTAAGAAATGTTATAAAATGTTTCAAAATTAAATATTAATTATGTGAGATTTTTACAACATTAAAATTCGAACGCTAACTTTTTTTTTAGATTTAATATTCCATGTACATTTAACAATTCAAAATCAAGACTTATTACCCTAAAATTTATTTCAACCAAATAAATTTTTCGGTACGATAAAAAAAAGGTCCTCGGTTAATCAATTTAGGTTTCCTAAACTAAACTGACCGTAGACATTCAAAATGAAGACAAGTTCTGAAACAAGAAGATTCTCACAAAATACTGTAATTAAAAAGATGAAAGTTAAGGTTCGTTTCCAAACATCAGCTATTGATCCACAAAGACTAGATATAATGATAACCACATCACATTCAGTTTAACAGTCTTGCCAACCCGCGTACAGTTCAGTACTAAGAGATTACCATTAATAACAAACCTGAGCTAGCTTCATTAACCAATATTATAAAAATTTCCAGCTACGTCACAATATCAACATATTACTCCAGCTTTTAATTATGGAGTGCAATGGAACTTCTTGTTCGGAACACGACTTCGCAAATGCGCTATTTTCTCTCATATCAAATTATGTAAAAAAAAAAAAAACTGTATGTAGGCTAGTGGAGACCTATTGTCTGAATTTCTTTCCAGACAATATATCTATCTATGGTTGGACCTGGGATACATTTACAGAAAAAAAAAGCAAGGGAGAGAGAGAGAGAGAGAGAGAGAGAGAGAGAGAGAGAGAGAGAGAGAGAGAGAGAGAGAGAGAGAGAGAGAGACTATAATAAATGGGCAGAACCTCTAAGTAAAGGACTTCGGAGTTATATCCAAGTTTCAGTAAAGCATTAATCAGCAAAACCGTCAATGTTATACAATGTTCAGTTGTGCAACGTTTCCCTACAAATACAACAGCCAGAAAGGACAACTGCACTTCGTAACAATAAATAAATCCACCATCCTCCTAACAACAAAACAGACGGCTGTCAACTCAATTTGACTAAAACCTGACAATCAAACTTTTGACAAGGAGAAGTCTTGCAAATGCACAAAGACAAAAAATTAATAAATACGTTTCGGAAATAAAAAAAATCATATTACTTGAATAATTCTCAGAAAAACTAGTGAATTGTTTGTGTGTTTTATTGAAACCAAATTTCTACCGTACCTAGGACTTCCCACCGAAAGGATGAATCACATTACTTTAAAAAAAAAAAAAAAGACATTTTATACACAATTCAAAAGCATGTAAATTCATCCGCTTGCGAAAAAGAAAACTAGCTCATTGCATATTCCACATAATAGTCTCACTGCTATGGTTCTATCTAAAGGACAAACATACATATACATTGTATGTATATATATATATATATATATATATATATATATATATATATATATA
>NC_089744.1:68882581-68930081 GCF_040412425.1 Macrobrachium rosenbergii | reverse complement strand
TTGCTATGGTACGCCTGCATTTTCTGCTTAGAAACAATTACAAGAAAAGGAGGTTGCAGAGAAAAGCATGTATTCCTGACAAAAATCATCCACATATCAGAGAAACGGCCAGTGAAGACAAAAGTTACAGGAAATTAAAAGCAGAAGTTTCAGTAAGGAAGAGCATAAATAACTAGGGTAAGAGAAACTGAAAGCTCAGGATATAGATATTACAGAAGAGAAAAGGCAGCTGTAACTTTATTTTACATGAACTGAATGTAAAACATGGCTAGCGGGAATTTTTTTCTAAAAACCTAACTACTGAATGGTATTTACAAAAAATGGAATGTTATAATGTTCGGAAATTTAAGACGTTATACAAAAAAGTGAAAAAGAAAAAAATACAATCCATTGAAATTAAGGAAGAATGATATGCTGTAGGAGAGAGACATAATTAAAAATTATAAATAACTTATTCACTTATTATAATATACCGATACCCCCAATGAAAACAAATTTTAATCAGAAAAAGGCGCAAAGTAACTAAGGAAATTAATTTTGTTTAATGTTAAATAAATCTATTTTACTGTATATAAATAGAGTAATACAGAATAATTTTCATGTAACTAAAGTGAAAAGGAGACAATAGGCAGAAGATAAATATAATAGATGGCGTCATTTGATTGGCATCAAAATTATAGTATTAAGAAAGTACAGAAAAGATTACAGTAGACACAGACATCATCAAAAGAGTAAAGTAAGATAGATCTTTTATTAATCTATGGAGGACTAAATTTCATTTCAGAAAATATCATAAAACATAAAACTGTGGCAACAGAGTCAGCATCCAAGTTTGTCAAATAAAATCGATGTTCAAACATTTGAGGAACTAAAGAGTGATCCCTCAAGCACACTGAAGGTCGATTTTAATTTTGGTCAGGTGTGTCAATAAAACCCGACGTCCTAAATCAAGGTACAATTTTTCACTGCTTATTTCAGAAACTGCTTATACACTTCCACCCAAAAAAAATTTAAATCGGTATTTATTGTTGTCGTCTCTATGTATTTAATTATCATAATTGAAACCAGTGGTTGTCGAAATGACTGTCGACATCTTAAAAATTCACACATAACATACATACTTGCAAATATACACACACATACATACATACACATGTTCACATATGTATTACACACATGCATATGTTTAAATACGTATTACACATACATATATACACATATTTAGGAAAGTTTAGGTGAAAGACGACTATATGCGCATAAAACTCCACCTTAGGATCGAGACGAATATTATTCATTTACATACAACATTTTTCACATTTCTTTAATATAATATGATGCTAAATTTGCTGTATAAAGTAAGCGAATTGTATGCAAACTTTATGTTCGACATGTAAGAAAAAATCTTGAAGCAAAACAAAGTTATACGAACAACAAACATTTGATAGAAAGGAAAAACCAAATGATAAAATGGTAGAAATTTGATAAATACAACTAAAAACCGATACAGATTCATAATTAACTATGTAACTCCTCATTTACAGAAAATCTTCACGAAAATGACAAAAGCCAAAGTAAATACTAAGCATCGATTCGATGGTACATTTTTTCCACAATGAAGTTCTCTCTCTCTCTCTCTCTCTCTCTCTCTCTCTCTCTCTCTCTCTCTCTCTCTCTCTCTCTCTCTCTCTCTATATATATATATATATATATATATATATATATATATATATATATATATATATATATTATTCTAACTATTGTCTCCTTTTCACTTTAGTTACTATTGTGTATTACTGTTTTATAACTGAGTTTTATCTATCGTATCAAACAGTTTTATCTAACATTAAACGTTTAGTATCTTATGAGATTTAGTTCCATAACAAAGGTATATGTTCGAAGCCGCTGAAAAACAGATCAGTCGTTTTAGAGCTTTTATTTTCATTTTAGGATAAATACAAGCTGTTCCATGTCCCTGAATCTGCTATGTATTATGCTGTTTGATCTCCAGATTTAATATGGTTACATAATTTTTTATTCATGTTTCTAATACCCCTGTTAAAAATTCTAATGACTTTTAGCAAGAAAATATCGAAAAGCCAGTCAGAAAACATATATAATTTGGTTTTCATAATGAGTCTGTACGTGATCTCGATGTTTCCGTTTACTGTACTGTAATTGATAGCAATTTTTCGTTGGATTTGTTTGTGTTTATTAATCATATCTAAAAAAAATCCACGCAACAAAAACAGCAAAAATAACACTACTACCAACAACAATAATTACCTAAATGTAAGAAAACATATAGAGAGCAGTTTTAGTGAAGAGTCTAACAGAAAAACAGAACCAAACGGGCATAAAGGTAGGAATCCTGCGGGCCCACAACGCAAGGGGCGGGCGCGTTTACCTGAACATGCATTTTTGGATGCAAGACATGAATAGACCAGCAAGTCCTCGCGGGACAGGGGCCGGGGAGGATTATAATTAAAATTAATTGTCACATCGCAATAGCCAATCAATCATAATTAAACGTACCAATTACTCATAATGAAAAGTACCAATTACTTATAATCAAATGTCCATGTCAGGAGTCACGTCCAGTTTCGATATATTAATGCAACATTCCTAATAGGCCTTGTCTTTCAAATATGGGGAGCATTTACCGCGAAGTAAATTGGGTCATTTTAACATATAAAATCTATATCCATGACATCGTATGTATCTCTGTAAGCATAATCAATACATACATGCATACATACACACGCACGCACATAATATTATATATATATAATAAAAATATATATATATATATATATATATATATATATAAATATATATATATATATATATATATATATATATATATATATATATATATATATATATATATATATACATACATACATACATACATATATATATATATATATATATATATATATATATATATATATATATATATATATATATATATATCAGCCTTGTCAATATGAGGCAAACATTCATTACCAGGAAGCAATTTCTAAATGCGTGGGTTGTTTAGCAGAAAACATGGTGCAAATTCCCAAAGAATACAGTAAAATGTAGTTTACTCGTTATATCATATTTCAAAATCTTTTCCTTTATCATTTAACAGAAGGAAACAAGAACTATACATTGGTGAAGATGCAGATATATGGCTGTCTTTACCTATGAAACTGATAAGAAAAATCAGTTCATCTGGTGAAGGGACGGGTAACCCAGTGAAGTTATCTAACCTCAACATAAAAAAAAACTTCATCAAGTCAAGGGATGATGAAGATATCTATAAAAAAAAACTCTTACAGGATAAAATGTTACAAGTTAAGAAAAACAAGCAAATACAGAATTCAGACGTCCAACTGCGGAAATAAATAGGAAGAGAAATTACATACTCCAAACCATAGAAAAATGTGATAAATATCGTCACCCACACATTTGAGATCATTCACATTTACTTTCACGATTACTAGATCATTATTAGCATATTTACTATGCAAACTGCAGCATGTGAGTCTCCTTTCATTTAAAGAGGGGTGATATATATTTTTAAATATTAATCAGTTTAACTGAAGACAAAGAGGAACAATAAAGAGAAATATCCATCGAAGGAGAGCAGCGTATTTACCATAGAAAACGCTCAGCATCTACATAAAGATTATACATAATCAATCAATTAGAACTTATGTGAAAAAAGTGGCCCATCTATTACTCTAAAGGGGTTAACTGCCAAGCCGGTATTTACCAGGCCCTTTATTTATCCACTTACCTGGGATGAAGAAGCTCTCGTACAAGATGAAGGTACTTAGAACATTTTTATTCCAAAGGAAAACCGCAAGTTCTTTCAACCCTCCGCCTTATCATGCTTTATCCCATTTATTAAAAAGTAAACACATATAAAACTGAACTCCAATATAACTACTACAATACAGTTACATAAAACTCGTTCGTGTAATATTGCCCTTGTCCTTGTTATTAAAACTACAACTGCCTACGAACTTTCCGCAACTAAAATATCTACAATTTTGTCAGAACTGTCTAAAAAGTAACAGCCTATTCAAACCTTTCCAATTCTCTCTCTCTCTCTCTCTCTCTCTCTCTCTCTCTCTCTCTCTCTCTCTCTCTCTCAGTTAAAATCAATCTCTCTCTCTCTCTCTCTCTCTCTCTCTCTCTCTCTCTCTCTCTCTCTCTCTCTCTCTCTCTCTCTCTCTATCCTTTCTTCCTAATCTGAGAAGATGAATTGGTAAATTCAGATTGAAGAAGGCCTTTCAAGAAAATTCATGAGATGTTCTTCGACTGTAACTACAAAGATCGGAGTAAAGACTAATAAAAGGATGGTATAAGCGAATATTAAAAAACTGATTGCATGCTAGATTCACGTAAACGGACGTTCAATTACTCTGGTCATCAACGGCGCGGCGTTCAGAATATTACAAAGAAAAATTCTTAGTAACCACAAAATATCATACTTTTCATTGTAACTGTGATTAACTGATATTTATACGCAATAACCCATAACCATTTATAAACAACTGTGATTAACTGATGTTTATACGCAATAACCGATAACCATTTATAAAAACTGGCATGTTAAGTGACGGTGGTAAAACGTAACGCATGTTAACCTTAGCATCCATCCATAATTAGAGTAAAATAGATTACTTTCCTAAAATTTATCACGTTTACATGCTGGTGCTTTTGCATATTTGCCAGAAATTATACAAGACTAAATTTTTTTTACCCTCACCACAACATATTTAAACACTACTATGAGATTCAGAGCCTTTGTCCCCGTGTTTTCCCGGAATAACTTTTTTTCTGTGCATTTGACAAAGATATTACTTAGCCTAGTATACTTTACATCAATACCTAATTTTCGGCAGCATTCTTTATCACTTATATTAGAAAAAAGTACATTCATAGGAGTAAAATAAAGCAGCCGAAGCCAGTGGCGGAACACTCACGTATGGGTTCAAAGTTATACGTGACGTAAACATATGACGTCCCGACTCCTCCCACAATGTTATGACGACAAACAGCTGTCTCTGAAATTCTGAATGAATATTCGTACCTTGTCAAGGCTTCAAAAATGGCGGTTATGATGAGTCATTGTCCCCGTGGTTGCAGGACAGCTTTTGTGATTCGACTTGCACAACTGTTTAGAAGTGAGGGGGCTCGTAGCAAACCCTACGTAAGCTTGAACAGGTAAATGAACAATAGGGCCCTTTTTTTGAGTAAGGAGTACACCCGGACTTCCAAGGCTACCAAGTTTTCGTCATTTGTTGACTTCCATAAGGTGCAGAAAGAAAGTTATACATGCTCTATAAAGCAATAGTTGTTGATTTCTTAGTAAAATACATAACTTGCGGAGCAACATTAAAACTTGCTTTGCCAAAAAAAAAAAAAAAAAAAAAAAAAAGTCATGGGTTAGAACACATTACTGAATGACCACTATAAGTCCCGGTGCATGGGCTTAGCCCGAAACGCCATAATCCACCCATTGATTATAATATCAAGTTTCCTCATATGTAATTATGTTAAATAAAGGATCCATGTAAGGGCATGTCATTTCATATGATCGCTCCTGTCCTCTTAGTGACAGGGTACAAAAATGGCTGAATTGTAACATTATAATGAAAGTTTTTTTCATATTTCACAGAATATTATCGGCATGCTAGTTCGATTGTTGGTAGGCTTTTAAATACCAAGATTGCTTGCACACTAAAAAGTATAAGTATACTCGGTCCTTCAATTTGCTCACTTGAATGATTCTTAATTGAAAGTGATGAATTGGCAGATCATCCAATTTACGACCTACAATAAGCAACAGTTTGTCTCTAAGATTAGACGAAGTCATTCTGGACTCATAAAACTGATAATAATAAGCGAATGAAAATATTAACAGTAATTAGCTGCTCGTACATTATGCAGCAAAAGTCAATTGTTAATTGATTTTTAATTATATAATTTTTCAATGGAGAAATAGTGATAGAAAGTAATTTCTCGGATTACTTGTGGAAACCCTTTTCTTCAAGGATTCTAGCACTCGACCTCATGGCATAAATCTTATATACTACTACTACTACTACTACTACTACTACTACTACTACAAAGTGTAAATAAGGAGTACTGGTTGTATTTCATTGTTGCCAGAGGTTGAGACATTTTTACGAATACCCAATTATCCATGGAGAAGGTGGCAAGTTAATGACATCATAAGTTACGTCATTATATCTTCGAAAGACATTCCTCTGAGTTTGCTGGCGATGTCTACAAGAAGTCGGTGTTACTCTTATAATTACCAGAATTATGCAACTTTCGTAATACAGAATACAATAAAAAATTTGGTAGGGATGTAAGATAGGCTACCCTGTGACGAAGTGTCATCTTTGTCAGGTACGTTGATAAAATTTTATTCCGGAAAAACACCGGGACACCGGCTGTGAATCTCATAGTAAAATGAGAAAGTAAAGTAATAGTTAAAATACCATTGATAATAGTGATAAAATAAAAGAACGAAAGGGTAAAAAGATGGACACATTAAAAAAAAAAAGGTTCCTAAAAAGAAGAATTATAAGATTAATCTAAGACTGGGTGTCAAAAATTGGCATGAGTTAAAAGTAAGAGTTTATTAAAGATATAATTATGAGATTTAGTTAAAACTAACTAGGGCTATAATACCTCAGGCCGTTGACTCCGGAATACTGGCTGTGGGGGAAAAAAAGCCTCTCCCCCACTCTAAGCCCCATGCAACGAAAGGGGGAAGAATAAAAATAAACAAATTAGAAATGTGGCGGTAAAAGTAACTGAAGAACAAGAGACTACATAACACATATATAAAATAAAAATAAATAAAATAAAAGAGCCTTAAAGGTACGTGGTAAAAGGTAAGAAAAATACATAATAAACAACAATATTCAAAACAAAAAGAAGAAATTAAAGATAAGAGGTACGAAAAAAATGTGAATACACAATGCATTAACAATAATGAAAACGCAGGATGAAATACGAGACTAATGAATGGGAAACATGAGCGCGGAAATTAAAGATATGAGTACAGTCATGCCTCACATGATTAGGGCAAGAAAACGTAAATAGAAAAGAGTTTACATTAGCA
This sequence comes from Macrobrachium rosenbergii, assembly GCF_040412425.1. Lineage (NCBI taxonomy): Eukaryota > Metazoa > Arthropoda > Malacostraca > Decapoda > Palaemonidae > Macrobrachium > Macrobrachium rosenbergii. Next base: position 68,922,949 of record NC_089744.1, on the reverse strand, counting down.
TTTTACGTGAGAAATTCAAGTCACTAAGAGATAGCAGACCGACGGACAAAGTAAACAAAAAGGTGAAATGAAGTAAAATCAAATCAAGACCAGGGTTCACTGTTTCAGGGGTTTATAAAGATCCAAGGATTCTAGGACAAATAAGATATTTCCCGAGATCCCGGGATTTCGCGTATCAGGTAATATTTGCACTAATGCTGGCCCTACATACTCCATCACTGTATAGGATACAATAAGGTCTCTTCATTAATTTTCAAACTGGTTCAAAAGGCAAACTGTTTATTAACCTCATTCTGTTAACCATGAAAGAAACTCATAGAAATTTGGAAAGGCATTCAAAGTGGCACAGAAGCATAATGTAATTACATCAACCAAATTTACATTCATATTTTGTTAGCTGCATAAGAAACTCAGCGACATCTGGAATGGTAAGCAAAGTTATATACAGCACAGATCTTTTTCCATTTTTTTTTCATATAAGCCTAGACCTAATCCAGCCGATCAGTCTGACACTGTATATTAGATTTTATTTAACAATCAATATTACTATTTGCATATCTGTGTACTCCTATAATAAAATTCCACACAAATATTTGAGTCAACGTGACATAACGCGCTCCAACTCAGAGCAGACAAATGCTTTTGTGTCCAAGTACATTAAAAAAGCGTACACAAATCAAATGTCACCTGTAAATAATATACGTAAGGTAGAATAGGACCATGCAAGTATTAAAATCAGTATTGCTAAACAGTATCTAATAGACAATATAATCAACAGATAACTGTCTAGAAGCACTCTACCGGCCAATGAAGAATTAGAGAAGTAACTAAAATGTGGTTCGGATTCCACAATAAGCTGTAGGTCCCGTTGCTAAAACTGCAAAAATAAGTCTATCGTAGAGAAGAGCTGTTAAATCAGCAGTTCGAAACTAAGGCTCGAGTTCGATGGCTCGAGAATACTCTGAAACGAATTTCAACTTTCTCTTAATCAGATATGGAATCAAAATTTTCCACCGCCATCATTGTCAGAAGTTCGCAAATTAAATCGATGAGGAAAATAACCACGTTCCAAATTCTCCGCGCCTAGCGACTGCATTACCCAGTTAGTCTAAAGTCTATGAAGAGAGAGAGAGAGAGAGAGAGAGAGAGAGAGAGAGAGAGAGAGAGGGTACTTCATCATTAGACATCATTGCAATTTTGTATGCTTTGTTGCTTCTTTTAATTAGGTTATCAGCTGAAGACCTTCAGTAATCCGCAGAGCAGCAAATGAAGTACCGCTTCATTTTCGTTCGTCTACTGTTTGCCTAACTAAAGTAAATATAAACTTTCGCAAAGGTAAGAAATGTAAATCTAGAGGTTTACAACATTGAGCTAACTGTAAAAATCAAATTAAAGTTAGATAGTAAAGTGGAAGTCAGTGAATATCTCAAAAATTTGTCTTTTGGAGAAAAAATACAACCCCCATAGAGAATGCAGCAGTGCTGAACTGAATACACACAGTGCTTACAAGTAATCCTTTTTAGGGAGTATTAATAGTTTTATACTCCCTAAAAAGAGATTACTTGTAAGCACTGTTTGTATTCAGTTCAGCAATGCTGCATTCTCTATTCATGCCGCCATCAGAGTGTATAAGTTCATTCAGTCATTTAAACCCGCAAAAGGGATCAACACTACTTCCAGAGCTAAGAGAGTGATAACATTTCCAGCCAAACAAGTATTGAAAGAGTCATCCCGAAAAAAAAAAAGACTCCTGAGCATTAATCAAGAAATAATCCTCTGCTGGGCGAAAGAGAAATATGCCTGACGGACATATCACAAGCAGCGCTATACTTCATTACGTTCATACTTGGGTTTTGTATAGCGTGTCCTTCTCTTGTTTACCCAAGTTAGGAAGAAATGACATATTTCAAGATCGTAGGTATAATCTAAACAAAAAACCACAAACATCTCAACTTCAAAACTGGTGCAGAGTACAGGTCGGAGAAGTCGGGGAAAGTAAGTATTCGTGATATCCTTTCCTACCAACATCCTTCAAGACTTGTTTGGAAAAACTGCAGAGAAGTATGAAAACCAGGTTGCAGAAGTTGAGGAATAATAAATGTAAGATCAATTTTTCACTAGTGATGCTGAGAATGTGATATTTGTTTCTTGATTTCTATAACTATCCTGTTCCACAAAGCCACTAATAAAGTTAACTTAATATCTGAAGAAATGTTGCGCCATTTTCCCACTTAATTGATTTCCAGCACAGGGGTTCAAAACACTTGCATTTTCTGCTAATCCGCATTCTACAAAATCCATAAGGAAAATTTTTTAAAAACTGCAAATAAATTGCACACAAGCTTATTTGTCATTTTAATAATTTAACAAGCTTATTTCTCTAAATGGAACCTTTAGATCAATTACACACAATTATATAAAAACGAGGTATCGTTTGTCTCAGTATGAGTTTTGGTTCAGAATACAGTTAGGCTATCAATTTTGTTTAAAATTTAAACAAGTAAAAAATGCGCCGAAGTTTCTTCCGCGCAATCGAGTTTTCTGTACTGCGTATAAATCTGTATGAAACCCTCATCTACAGCCCATGAAACTCTCAGCCACGGCACATGAACTTTCAGCCACGGCCAGGTGGTGGCCTGTATTATTGGCACCTATAGCAGTGCCAGACGCACGATCATGACTAACTTTAACCTTAAATGAAATAAAAATTACTGAGGCTAGAGGGCTGCTATTTGGTATGTTTGATGATTGGAGGGTGGATGATCAACATACCAATTTGCACGCCCCTAGCCTCAGTAGTTTTTAAGATCTGAGGGCGGACAGAAAAACTGCGGGCGGACAGACACAGCCATCTTAATAGTTTTCCTTTACAGATTTTCTGATTTTCCGTATCGAGTTTCATTTATAAACATTAGGTGATTAGGTAAAGGTCTGCGTGCATCTAAAACATTTCTTTTACTTGCCTTTTTATCGTCCCCATTACATTTAGTTGGCCGTTTTAGTTTCTTTTACAGAAAACTAAAACGGCCAAATAAATGTAATGGGGACGATAAAAAGGCAAGTAAAAGAAATGTTTTGGATGCACGCAGACCTTTACCTAATCACCTAATGTTTATGAATGAAACTGGATACGGAAAATTAGAAAATCTTTTCACAGGAAAGAGGATCTTACCCTTACTTAATTTAGAATGTAATAACACGGGTAGAAAAAGCTTCATAATCTAACTTGGTACTTGGAAAAAAATTACCAAATCGCAAAGGCAAAATGAAGAAGGGATAATATGCAGTAAGTGTAATTCCGAAAGAAACAAAAGGCCTGCCTCTTGGAAAAGGAAAACGTTAGAAAGGCAGCAATAACCAACGTTGATACAAGTAAAAAAATAAATGATTGTAGAAATGGAAAAAGTTAAGGCACAGACCTATCTTCACAAATGGAGGGGTTCTCGACGTTGTAATAATAGTCAGTATCGAAAGTGCGTATACCATGTTATTTGCAGAATTTTATTTTCTCGCATAAAAATCCATTTCCAATGCGTCGACATACAATAAACTCTCACTTCGAGCCAAGATAATGTAAAAATCCTGTTCGATTTTTTCGTTCTTAAGATACGTTTCTCACCGAGTCATTAAAAAGATTAAAGATAGCCTCCTCTACCCCCAATGCTCTCTCTTTCATTCTCTTCCGTTAATGGATCTTTAAGCTTTGGCCTGATTACAAAAAGCAAACTCTCACAAAAACCTTTAAATCTCTCTATCGAAGTTCTTGTCCGTTGTGGACTTCTTCAAAACTTCTACGGTATTTGAAGTTACTGGTAAAGTTTATGGGAATTGTAGGGTTCATTGGGCTTAACTTTTATGGAAAGATATATGTGCGTAAACTGCCGCATCAGAGAGAGAGAGAGAGAGAGAGAGAGAGAGAGAGAGAGAGAGAGAGAGAGATGCTATTGGGAATTGTATGGTTTTTTAGGCCTAACTTTATGAAAGGCCGTATTGTTCACAAGTTAGCCTGATTGAGAGAGAGAGAAGACCCATAGTTGTCATTCTTTTATCATACGAGTAACTCAATAATATCTATGTGCTAGCCACAAAAAATTATAAATGTAAATCCGACCCTTCCACCGAATCCTCTAAGGCCACGATCTCATTTGCAATAAATTTCTCTCTTTCCCTCCCTTTCCTCCCTAATTCCCTCAAATCCCATACTTAATCTCTAAAACTCTTCTTTAACCTACTTCTTGACAACTCCTCCTAGTCCTAAGTTCTCTCACTATTGAAGACTTTAAATATTAACCCCAAAGCTTGCCCAAATCTTCTAATTTCTATAAACTTTTCCTATCATTCAATCTCCGACAGTCTATGCAGCAAAGGAGTTTATGTATGTAGTATGTATGTATGCATGTACGTGTGTGTGTATATATATATATATATATATATATATATATATATATATATATATATATATATATATATATATATACATACACACACACACACACACACACACACACATGATGTACACAGAGGTAAATGAAAACGCTGTCGATTTAAAATTTTAAATAAATTTATCACTTCCCTGAAAAAAATTGGAGAACATTAATAGATTTTGTTCCGAAAAATATCAAACAATACCCAAAAAATAAAATGAATTTTAGAAATGCAACAGGCAAATACTGAGCTAAATGAGTTAAATACGTATTGAAATGAGCATAAATTTCCTTTTAGAATATCTATTACAAAATCTCTTGGTAATCCCATATTAGATGGTATGACAGTAAACTTAAATGAAAGTTATTCCTGAAAAGTATTCTTAATATAAACTTTTCAAGATATTTATTAGAAACTTTTCGCTTGCTAACGGGCCTTTGTCCTCTTAAAAATTTCCAGGGTTTTAAAATAGGAAAGTCTGAAATATCTTTCTGTGGTAAGAGCAACTTGAATTAAATGTAATGTTCTTATAAACGTCATACGTTACTCTAAAAAAAATTATAACCGTTTTTCCCTTATTTTTCAGTTAACACAATTTATTTTCTAAGTTAAGTTTATCAAATCGATTTCACTGTCTCTCATCTTCCAGAAATTCTTGAACCAGTATACTTTTTTTCCTTTAATTTTTCTTTTAAAACACATTATTTTGATTCCTCGATTTGCTTTAGTTTTATATCGTTTTTGGAATCATATTTTATACAGCAAAGCAATAAATACTTAATAAAACGGGAAGCATCTCATGTAAAGCTGAACCTTTAAATCTGGCCCTTTTTTTAAATACATACTCTACAGCTACCTCTATCTCTTCGTACACGGAAAAGCCATGCTTTCCTTTTATGAAAGTGTTTTACATTATTCGTAGCATACCGTATATATCATTTTTCCATTCATAAACAAATTATCATCCTAAAACAAGTTATCATCCTAACGGTCAATGGAATACCTTATTTTCCTTAATGTTTAAACTACACTGTCAAAATCTTCATTTCTCACGAAAGTGGATATCAACATTGACTATAAAAACTTTACAAAAATACGAAACATTATGTGAACTCCCGTGTACCCAGTACTCCCTTCAGGTACCAGATACAACGTATTCACATCCTTACAGCTGTCGTAAATTTCAATGCACAGCCCTTCGTTGGCTGAGTCGGTTGAGCTTCAGACTGTCACTCGGTGGGCCGGGGTTCAATTCCCCCGGCCGGCTGATGAAGAGTTAGAGGAATTTATTTCTGGTGATAGAAATTCATTTCTCGCAATAATGTGACTCGGATTCCACAATAAGCTGTAGGTCCCGTTGCTAAATAACCAATTGGTTCTTAGCCACGTAAAATAAGTCTAATCCTTCGGGCCAGCCCTAGGAGAGCTGTTAATCAGTTCAGTGGTCTGGTAAAACTAAGGTATACTTAACTTTTTCAATGCATGCACATTACTTTCTCTCACAAAATACGACCAGCAGAGACTATCAATTAAGTTACGGTGGCCAACAGTTCATAAATATATTTATTTTTATATGTGTTTCTATGTGATGCTAAACATGGATACAACATTCATACAGTAAATGACTATTCTTCTCCCGGATGCCATTCAATCAAATATTAAAATTCCTTTCACAATAATAATATACCATATATTATACTGGTGTAGTTTCTATGTCAACAACCTCCAGCCTTTATATCGAAAAAAAAAATCCTGGGGAATAAAATTAGTTTACTTCCAATTACCTCCGTTGAAGTTCTCGGCGCTAAACCGTGTTAAAATTCTACGGTAGCTGTTACCGGTATTTTGATAAATGGATAAAAAATCTACCATTCATTGGTAACCAATGATTGGATACCTAGTTACGTGCAAATAACCTGTCAACCGAACGAATAAATTTCTCTCACCTGTCATAGTTAACATGGAGAGTAATGCTGACAAAGTGGAAGGGGATAGGTTTTAGTTACCGAAAGAGGTAAAAGAATTACCTTGCCTTTTAGACTACTGACATGTTTCTGGTAATGCACTATTCAAAACCAATACTTTTGTAAGTTGCAATCTTCTCATGCTTCGTTTACAAAGATTACTAGCTAAAGAAAATGTTTTCAGCAAAACTGAAATGGCGAAATATTTTTAACGTGTTAATGATTATAAGAACTTAAAATAAATTCTTTCTTTTTTCGTGCAAAATTAATTACTTTTAACCCAAACGTGCATGGTAGTAGTGGTTATAAACTACAGAAATACAAAGAGTAAGCGTAAAACCCAAATTACACCATAACCATATTTGCTATTTCATATGCTCAACGAAGAAAAATTATAAATTTGTCTTTAAGAATTTCATACTTTACAGTAACTAGGCCTATGTAATATACTACTCTATAGTATTGGCTAGAAATCAAGATGTCGGTTATGCATGACGTTTCACTTTGTAGCTGGCAATCCTATTCATTTGAAGATACAAGTTACGTTCCCCACAAGATGGGTAAACTGTGACGCTGCAAATTCAAATCATAAAACAAATTTAATTCAACAGGAGTATACAAAGGTCGAGACAAAATGTCTGTCGACCGATGACTATGAACGAAGTTACAGAGCCAACGTTTTTCTTTAACAGATTAAAGAAGATAGACCGTTTAGTACAATAAAAAGTTATTGCCCATGGACAAAAAGTTGTAAATAAAATAGAGCAAAAAATTCTCAGAACAGCACTTTCCTTAAACGAAGAAAAAAAAAATAGACCTACAGTGACATGAAAAAATTAATACGTCCATTGAACCACAGTTTGACAAGAATTTTTGGAAAAGTATAAGATTTTTTATTTCTATTAGCATTTGCCATATTCTGTCTTAAATACTTAATTTACGTGACAAAAATCCTCATCGTTTTTCTGTTTAAATTTCATTAACATTTTCTACATCATAAACGTTCTTGGATGCTGGATCTGAATCCTACTCTACAGTTTCCATTATTGAAGCACATTTAATACAGCATATTCCTTATTTCACAAATATATTAATATGTTCAAAAGATTTTTCGGTTTGATCTGTAGGCTGGCATACTTTGTCTTCCAGCAGTTTCTATGTGCATCAAGTTCTACTTTTCTTATGATATAACACTTTCCAACTCCGGCACAGACAGTTTCCCTGTGTCATTCTTTGCTTTAACGATGGTGTTGTCCGTTATTCAAAACAGCTATATCATTCTGTATTACTTCTTTTAAATCAGGCATTATCTCTTCATATATCGCTGTCATCATTTTCTTTTGGCAGAGATTACTGTTGTGCGTCTTTTCCGTAAAGAACTTTGGTTCATTCCTTAACAAAAATTTTTTTTAGGTTGTTACCTTATATGTTTTACCAGAAAAAATATCAGCAATTCGTTAAAATACCCACAGTTTCCCGGTCCCCCAACACAAAAAAATAAAAAAAAAAAAAAAAAACGAAATCAGAGGAAAATACTCGGTACTTCATATATCAAAAAAAAAAATACAAAAAACATCAAATATAAGTAGTATCCATTTAAAAAATAAAAATAATACATAAAAAGCGTAACTTATTTCACTCCATACTCAAACTTACCTCTCACTGCATCCGAAACCTTTAAAGTGAGGGACGTCTTATTCCTTTGTTTATGTTCCCTTCTCATTCGTATTAAACGAAAAATCAACTACGTTTACTCTTTTAATTTCCCTCCGGTAAATCTCGTTATGCTGGAGACTTATTGATTTCGATTCTAAGTACATTGCCCAAAATATACAGATATAAAAAAACTAAATGGTTTGGAACAGTAAATATATATATATATATATATATATATATATATATATATATATATATATATATATATATATATATATATATATATATATATTTTTTTTTTGTTTGTTTCCTAATATGCTAGCATTCCTAACCACAAACGAGTTTGCAATATTTTGAATATTGTTCCCTTAACTGTAACTTTCTCATTTGACGAAAATCTCCAGTTTCTGTATAATACTTGAGTTTTATAAAATTTTCATAAAAGATATTAACATTATCTTCTGTCAGCGTCTTTCGATCAGCTAACTGTTCACATTCTATAAGTTTTCCTAATTCCGATCATTCATTGCTTTTAGATCTTACCCAATTATACCATCTACAACACACGACCAAAGATGCAGCTAAAGCTAAGAGTCTCGCTTTTTCTTTTGAGAAAATCACTACCAGGGAGACAGACAGATATATTTACATTAACATACCGCTTGACGGATGAAAATTTTTATCTCATTTAAATAACACTGACACTTACACACACGCGCGTACCCACGCACAGACACACGCGCGCGCGCACACACACACACACACATACACACACACACACACACACACACACACACACACACACATATATATATATATATATATATATATATATATATATATATATATATATATATATATATATATATGGAGCCCATAAAAACACCAGATTGTAGAAAGTACTTTGTATATTTTGGTGGTTTTGTGGGCTCATTTATATTTGATGGGATTTTGTTTCAACAGAAAATATTTCACACACACATATATATATGTATATGTATGTATATATGTATATATATATATATATATATATATATATATATATATATATATATACATATACATATACACATATATATATGCTTAAAAATCAAAGCAGATGCTCGTGACTTCAGCGTATAAGCGAATCCCACAGGGAAATGACAGGCAGAAGTTCAGTACCAAGCGCTTTCACGTTTATTAACGCATCGTCCGGGCACAAATGAGACACAGATGAAAAGAAGGTTACAACGTACCAAAAAGAACAAGAATACCAGATGGTTCATTGTCAAAGGGTAATAAACAGAAAGATAATCCAGGATAATCCGGGATCAAGTAATCACAAAGTAAAACCATAGACCTAACTACAAGATATACGAAAGTTTGGCCATACACGCGGTCACAAACTAGAACCATATAGTTAACCATAAGAGATACGGAATCTTACCCATTCAAACTGCAGTAACATGTATAAAAGCTAAATACTAATTTTGCTTATATTTATCAACAACTTTTTTAATTATGAAGGCATCAAGTTTAAACAAACCAAGACTTAAATTTAGAACACTTTCATTATTTGACTTGATAAAACAAGATTCAATGATATTCCTTTTAAGTGTGTCGTTGCGCGGGACTAAAGATCTTGCTTCACTCCAGTTAATAATGATCTAAATCGCATATGTACGAATAATGCATTCGATATTTGGCCAGTTCTCACAGAATATTGGTGTTGTTTGATTCGTTGTGCAAGTGATTTTACAGTTTGTCCATAATATATTTTATCACACTTTTTACAAGGAATTTCGTAGGTGCAGTCAGAAACATCCCTAGGAGAATTTTTTATTACAAAACTCTTAACATTAAAATTACTGAAAACAACATTTATGTTGAAAAGCTTTAAAATTCTAGGAATTCGTAAAAACCTTTCATCATACGGTAATTTGAGAATATTATGCTTGCTCAATGCAAGTTTGTTATTAGTTAAATAAAATGTTTTCCTGGCTCTTTTCCATGCTACATCTACGAAGGTCCTTGGGTATTTAAGATTCAAAGTAATATCATATATAGTTTTGATCTCAGCATCAATGAACTGCGGACTACATACGCGTAATGCCCTTAAGAGCATTCCAGAAAAGACAGAGAATTTAACATTCTGATGATTATTGTAATAATAATGAACAAAAGAGGCAATGTTAGTTGATTTTCGAAAGACTGAAAAGGTGAAATTTCTATCATGTCGTTGGACAGCTGCATCAAGAAAATTCAAATTACAATTTCTTTCTTCCTCTACGGTAAATTTTATAGAAGGGACAAAATTATTCAGCTAAACCAGAAATTCCTTGGAGATTTTCGTGAACTGGCCAGATACAGAAAATATCATCCACATACCTATACCATATAACTTTTCGGGGCAAAATTCTTGTTAAGAGTTTTGTCTAAACAAATTTCATGTAAATATTGCTAACGACAGGAGATAAGGGATAACCCATAGCCATGCCAGAACTTTTGTACAAAAATTCCCCATTTTATATGTATATATATATATATATATATATATATATATATATATATATATATATATATATATATATATATATATATATATATATATATATATATATATATATATATATATATATATATATATATATATATATATATATATATATATATATATATATATATATATATATATATATATATATATATATATATATATATATATATATATATATATATATATACTATATATATATATATATATATATATATATATTTACAAAACAAAACAAAATTTGGATTTTGTGAAGGAATTAGTTGCTGGGGCATCTTTTATTGCAATCAGGACCATCATCCCTAACAAAAGGAGGTTTCGGGAGGCCCACAATTTTGCAGCCAGAATGTGAGTTAAGGAGGTTTTGGATATGAATATATGAATGAACCATAACTCATATAGTTCCAGCAATTAGGTATCAATTAATTTTTAACTTTAGCCATAAACTGATTGCAAATGTGGTCTATGGGTAAGTTTCTCATCTGGATATATATCAGCAAACAAGTCCACAAGCCACAAAAAATTGAAAATGAAATTTATTTCGTCGCTGACATCTATAACACGAATTATTACAGATGAAAACAACGGAAAGTTATTCTAAAAAACTGCTTCAGTTGTAGTATTCTACAAATATATTTAAGAGCCCATATGCATATAAATAGGTCTTGTTAAAAGTACAGTAAGCTAGCTTGAGAATTACAAAGGATTGACCGGAAGATTGAAGAAATTGCACACGCCGTGAACAGAAAAGATATATATTCATGAAAGAATTCATATACACAAAATGTGTGTGTACACTAATGGTCCAGGACTCAGGACGCAAGCATAATTTGCGATACGGGGTAATAATAATGAAAATATTGAGGATCTGCAAAGACCACACATGCAGCATTTTACCTGTGTCTAGAAGGTGGGCTGAATAATCTATAATTCACATCGTACGCTGATACAATCAGTCAAATAAATTCTTAAAAATAACCACATCATTACCTGCATCATTACAACATCCAGCTAACATCGAAGGAGGTACTCGCCACTGACGAAGTTAGTTTTCAAAGAGTTCAAGGATTTACGATATAACCTAAATGGGTAAAATATTCGTGGAATAATTTAATTTTCAATGCATGCCTTCAGTATCCTCTAATGATGCTGGTCAGGTTTCAGCGAAAACGCACCGCCTCCAGGCTAATCAATTGTGTATGTTCGTGTATGTGTGCGCGTGGGGAAAGAGAGAGAACTGCCAGTATTTCAGCTCAGCAATAAGAGTAAGTCACAACCGGGACTCTTAAAACAGATATCTCTGACTCATGATTTTTTTGGCAAATTAAGACATTATCTAATCAATATTTACCATGATTGCACTGAAATTATGAGTAGTATTATATATTTTAACGTTCAGCTTCATAATTATGTCTAAATACAGCGGTATGATATAAGAGAGAAAAAAATCATTATCATTCGGGCATGAAAATGTTAGCTTAGGAACAATTTCCCTTCACACCACCTCTTCTCACTCCACATGCTAAGATTCATACAGACAAACAGAGACAGTGTAAATAGCTGTTACGAAAACCGCAGATAAATGCCTGAGGAGCAAATAAAATAAAATCGTCGGTACTGTAACAATGCTTTAATCTTCACGTTTCTCCCGTCATTGTTCTTTAAAACCTCAATTTGCAAAATTGATTAAGTGAGATCCGATGCTCATTAGAGGGAGGCAAGGGACCTAACTTTTCCGAGAACGGTTTGATACCCAATTAACCTCGGTGGCAGCAGACCAAAATATCCTCCAAATCAAACTGTGGGGCGACCGCTTCCATCAGTCACTGATAACAAGGATGGCGGCTATTGGGGAAGCTTTTTGTGGATGAGGAAAAGGGAAAGAAAACATACTTCCCTCAAGAGCTGGAATTATCTTAGTCGCTATATTCTAGTAAAAAAAATATCACTGATTTCTTTCTGAACAGTAGGTGTTTTCGGTAACTATCCGCTGTTAATTGTCTTCAGCAAGATAATTCATTTTTTTTATTTGTTTTACTTAATTCTATTTACAATATCATTAACAACTTTCCCATTCGAAATCTAACATACAAGGTCGTTCCTTGACCTTGGGTAGAATGTTATTATTTCACAATTCCTTTGTTCAAAAAAGTATCTTAAAAATTGCTATGAAAAATTACCCCGAAATATAAAAAAAAAAAAAACTTTAATTTTAGCAATACACAATACAGGGTTAATCAGAGACTGCAAACTTCTGTAAAGTAAACTGCATTTCAACATCTGGTGATTCAACATTTTCAAAGGTATATTCGTGTTGTAACGAAATATCTTTACAGTCAATGAACCTTAATGAATACTTGTGGAAAAAGACATCGTATGAATCCCCAAGATGCTAACCTGTTAGTGAATATCAATGAAGCTTACAATGGACTGAATGGAAAAAAAATTGTCAAAGCATCATTGATAAGAATCAACATTTCTTAATCTCTTTTCATTACTTCTGTTTTTTCTGATTTCACATAATCATGCTAACAAAAAAATCATGGAAACATTTCCTTGGCCATAATTTGTACTTATGCAACTTTTTCTCAAAATTTCTTTATAAATTAGTTACCCTAAAAAGAGTGACGCTTCCTTAAATATAAAGTAACAAATTGTCAGAAAAAGTCTCAAATGGATGTCTGCATATAATACTAAGAAAAAAAAAGATCGCTGCTGCAGTGAACGTTTGGAATCCGTACTCCAGCAACCTGGGAATAACCTTACAAAAATCAGTTTTTGCGTCTGGAACGTCACCTTTAACCTTAACCTCAGTGAGCAAACAAAAGTTCGATTCAGTGTACCTCATTTCAACGAAAAGAAGGCATCGCACACTTCCTAGGATTTATTACTTTAAATGCTTTTTTGTGAAGTTACATTCCCCTTAAATTGCCACTAAATTTCACGATCTAACTCAGTTACCGTAAACAATTTCAAAGTTCGACCTGCTGAGGAGAGGGAAAGTGGAATTTACAGTACTCAAGAGGCAGATAATTAAAGATTATATATTTAAGCAATTATATAGCTTTAGGTGGAAGCTGAATGAAATGTCCCTAAGTATGTGAGACCACACAGCCCTGCCGTTGACCTAACAGGAACCAAAGGCCCTACATCATACCTACCAAATCCCCTCAAACATCCTACCTAGTACATTTGCGGGTCGCCTCAAGGGCCAGTCCTAGCACAAAGGCGGCTTAATCTAAATCTCTATACCAACCGCAACCAAACGCACAGTCACGCCGGGGATCACGTGATCTGTAGACGAGAAGAACGGCGGGTCAACACTCCCGGTGTTATTGTTATGGGAATTCATAGGATACCAAGGGCCTTTTCCACAGAGAAGAACGTTACAGAGAAAAACATTATAAGAGAACCCATTTCCGTTTCATGCCATTCTGGACATGAAGGACGTCCAGTGGACAATGAATTAAGATATATTTGACACTTAGGCTGCCCATGAGCAAAAATTGATTTTATCATTGGCAATACTCTTTTTTTCCGCTTTTGCAACATTAAGCAAAATAATATAAATCTGGATAACGAAAAGGAGGAAGTGATATCGCAGAGAAAAAGGGAAAGGCGGGATAAAAAAAAAAAATGGATAGATTTGTTAAAATTTACCGCTGTATTCTTTACCTCTCTAAAAATATGTTTTTGCCTGTTTAATTGTCATATTTAGCATTCTTCTGGACTTGAGTTGCATTATCTTTCATCTTGGCGGAAAAAAAAGCTACTTTTGCCACATCTTTCTTAAAAGTCGTGAAGAATTTAAAACAAAGTTCAGATACCATTTGAAATCCTGCTTATGAAACTCACAGTCCACGTGACTAAATTGAGTAGGCAGATACAACCCAAATTCATTGAGAGACGCTCTAACAACTCAAGCAGTTCGGAATTCATGGAAACTTCAGCGACTCTAATTGTGCGCTAATCCCGATCTCATGCAGGATTGGTAAGAGAACAGAAATCCTAACCGAGAAAGATGATAGGTCGAGTATCCCGGACATTCGAATTGAAGAGAAAGGTTCTCATTGGCTCTTATTTCAACAACACCTGTAGATAGGAAGTTCCAGCCATTTTTCTTCAGAAATTAAACAAGTAACAAGATCAGGCAAAACCTGGACATTTGGAATACATTTTGGGAAGATGCATCTAGTTTTCTACGAAACAAAAATAGCATAGGTTCCAACACCCGATTTCCAATGAATAAGTAGAAATTACGAGTCAAATTTAATTATGTTTAGCCGTATCAAGTTATGAAAGTTTCAATAAAATTCAGCAATCCTAAAATTGCAAAAAATACCACCAACTATTAATTAATCACTCACCCCCTGAGCAAATATAGAAAAAAAGACACCCTGTTCAGCAAAAAATATAGACGAAAATGCTATTCACCAGGCAAACAACATAAAAAAAAGCAAGAAACACACAGCCACCTATTAGTCAACGAGAGAAAAATATGAGTAAATTCCTCAAAAAAAAAAAAAAATTCCCATAAAAATTTGTAAACATTATGAAAATTACTCAACACGGGCAAACAAAAATAAATAACTTCCAATATATATGAAATAAAAACGTCCATTCAACCTGAAAATTGTCCAGATTAAAAAACAAATGAAAACATTTTGCTGTAATGACTGTTGTTAATTATGCAGAATAAAGCTGACTTACCTCCATTTTTTTTCTAAAACCTGATGTCGACATAAAAGGCCTAAAAGCGTAAACTAGGCCTATGCGATGTAAATTCTAAATCATTTGAATGATTTCGAACGTGACCTTTGTTAACTATATAATATTTCCAATTTAAACAGAATGGCTAACTTCTACAACAATTTCAGCTAATTAAACATCTCTTCCCTTTATAAAGACAAATAACATTCCCATATAATCTCACTATGACTACCCGTAGTTTTTCTTAACACTGATGGCAAGCACGATTTGTCCTCGTTTATATTCATAAATCGAATTGTGTCTATCTTTAAAATACAGCAGAAATTTTTATATATTTAAAGTGTACCAATTAATTATCATGCTTTTTGTTAACTTAAAGCATAATTTTGAAAATACTCCCAAGCCGTTTTCATTAACTTCCAAGATTACACAGCACTCGTAAAGGAAATGAATTCTCAAAATCAAATTCTAATTGATTCTCGTTATCAAGCATCATCTTTCGAGAACCTTTCTACCCTTTCTTTTGAGATTAATTAGGAACATCATTCGCTCACGCCACTATCATCACGAAGAAAAGAAATTCAATGAAAAATTGTTATTGGTCAGTCATTGACCACGAACTCTTCTACTGTCGTTCGAGGACAAACTAAATTCATCCTTATATTTCAGAAATTAACGAATTCATTAAGTGTGACTGGGATCAAGACTGGACTTGCAACCCCGTATTACCAACTCCGAAATGTTGATAGACTCTATGAATTGAAAATTCCCATAACACGCGAAAAAGTAATTGGTAATGAAATAACGCTTCCAAATAAACCACAAATACCATTCAAAAATTTATCCAGTATCCTATTAGGCTAATTGTCTACATCATTAACTTAATTTTTTGCTTCAATTAGACCAAAGCAAAACTAATTGCACGTTCCTGGCCCCAACGCTGAAATTTCGGAAATATGGAATATAGTTATATATAATTTTATGGGAAGTAACAGCCATATTTCAACGCGTTTTTTTTTCATACAAGCCTTAGTAAATGTTCATTTTACCTAAAGAAAAAAAATATATATACAGACACACACACGTACATATACAGTATATACAATGCGTGCGTGCCTATACGTGTGCGTAAGTGTGCATCAAAAATTAGTGGTATAGAACTGGGATCTCATTTTAGATCTCTGTAGTTCGATTCAGCTGGTTATTCACCAATCGATTAACCAGTGAATGGGAACCATCATCAGATGCGGTCAGTATAAGGTCATGGGGCTGGTAACTTCTTCCATTGTTACGAAATCGAGAACCAGGAGACCAGGATATATATATATATATATATATATATATATATATATATATATATATATATATATATATATATATATATATATATATATATTTACAGAGTGACAGACTGCCAAACAGAAAAAGCTGGGTTTTCTGAGACATCTTCAAGCGGAATTTATTAAGTGACAGAAATATACTGTACATTACCTACGCCAGGGTGAAAGTATTAACAACATACAGTTCACGTATTCCCACCCTCTCATTTATTACCTTCAAGTAAATCTATCAAGAGTAAATTCATTAAGTTTATTATCCAAAAGCCCGCTTGCTCGACTTGTATTTTTTTACCTATTCAAATATTTTGGCCTTTCCTATTATTTATGCAATGCTTACAGATCCCAATTCATTAGAAACTTCTTTCAATGCAGTATGATAACTGATTAAATAAAAAACACTGTCAGTACTTATTTATTGTGCGAAAGATAACTTTCTGTGCTTGTGTAATTAAGAAAGAAAATTATAATTACCTAAAATTCCATGGAAAAGTATTCTAGCCTGTGTTCAATACTTACAAATACACAGACCAAGACACACAAGATTCCTAACTATAAGTGAAGTATCAAACAGAGTAAA
Organism: Macrobrachium rosenbergii; assembly: GCF_040412425.1. NCBI lineage: Eukaryota > Metazoa > Arthropoda > Malacostraca > Decapoda > Palaemonidae > Macrobrachium > Macrobrachium rosenbergii. The sequence goes on along the minus strand of NC_089744.1, from coordinate 68,905,744 downwards.
GAGAAATTAGCAGCTTCCGTCCAACCCAAAGGGTTTAGCTACAAGTGAGCCCAGAAACGCTATTGGATCCGCCACAGATTTCGAAAACAAGCCACCGTCACAGGAAGATAGATTGAATTATTCACTTCCCTCTCCCCTAAATACGCCTCGCTCCCTCATCTCCATAAAGCCTAGACAATTTCGTTCGACTATCACAACGCTAAGATCAAACGACAAAGGCAAGTTAGCTTTTCACGGTCAATTTAGTTTCCATTATTTTAACGTATTCATTTAAGTCATATTCATTTGGAAATGGTCGCATTTTTGCGTGTCAGTCATTAATTCTCCCTTCCTTTCCGCTTGCGTTCGCTTTTTATTTTTTATCCACACAGGACTAAAACTTTTATATCTTCTGAAACCGCGTATTTCACAGCGCAATGAAAGAACAGTACTTTGTGTTAACCAAATGAAAAATGAGAGAGAGAGAGAGAGAGAGAGAGAGAGAGAGAGAGAGAGAGAGAGAGAGAGAGAGAGAGAGAAAATAACTCTCTTCATCAAAAGGAAGAATGGACATATGAATTATGAAGTGATTACAGAGTTCTTGATGTTAAAGAGAGAGAAGAGAGAAAAAGAAAAAGCACCTTTGAAAGTAAACTAAAACGAATGAGTACGTAAGAAACTTCATATCCCTTTGAGCTAAGAAACCTAGATTAATCATTTCGCGGTAATTTGATATGAAATTAATTAGCCAGTTGTGATGGTTTACGAAAAATAATTATCAATAACATTGTAGAATTCATATCCAGTTCCTTCATTATTATTATTATTATTATTATTATTATTATTATTATTATTATTATTATTATTATTAGTAGTAGTAGTAGTAGTAGTAGTAGTAGTAGTAGTAGTAGTAGTAGTAGTAGTAGTATTAACAACAAAAGAATCTAGACACTGATAATTACACTCATCCAAAAAGACAACTTTGTAAAGTGTTGAAAAATTATTGTCATCTTTCAGTTTACGACCTGACTTAAGCTACAAGCAAGAGTGTACCTCAATTCTGAACGAGTGGACTTATGCCCGAGTGGAATCCAAACAATTAAAATCGGTATGTAATTCATTAACACAATACTGTCATTGACAAAGATGGCTTGATCTGCATTGAAGAGCCTGATTCACGGGTGGAGAATCTCAGGCAAATTCAAATTCAATGGGTCCAAGAAAATTGTAAATTTGACCAAAACTTATGACAAAACTTGGCATAAAATTCCTTATCAGTCTTATGATATCAAGTGTCCAGGTTCAATGTTAAATATACTCTGAGGATAGCTGGGAACTAGAGCCGTTTTCCGATCACTGGCTTGAAGATATGAGATAAACTATAAATATATCTGTGCACTTGTTCAGTAGGTGTAAATGCAACAGGTGTATTTTAGGCAAAACCTAACAACAAATATAACTAACTGACTTAACAAACAGTGGATACTTAGAAGCCTGTTATTAATTTCTTGAAACGTTTAAAATATCTCTTTTACTCCACAAAAGACATTATTCCTATTAATATTAGACTATAGGGTGCTCCATTTCATCCATTAAATATTATTAAAAAAAATTATCAAGCAACAAAGCAATCATAATCGTATAACGCAATATAAAATGTCGATATAATTTTCTGTGTCGTCTTTTTATGGTTCTCAAGAATGCCGGCATAAATATTTTACATCACTAACTGGTTTTCCATGAAAGCATCATTACACATATACCACCTGCAAATCCATCGGAAACAAATTCAATAAAAAAAAAAAAGCGAGCATAGACACGTACACCTCAGCATACACATACCGCGAGGATTAATTACCGCTTAACAAGGTGGCAGAAAAGGTTTTAATTAGTCAAAGCCACAGGTTTCACTAAAACGTTTCATTTCGTTCTTGCATCCTTTTCCTCTAAATTTCTAAAGGCTATTTACAAAAGTGATTAAGTGCAATCCAAGGTTCATTTGTTGGAAACATGAAACCTGTCTTTCTCGTGACTTGTTTGATATCGAATTATAATTAACTGCAGCACAAAAAACATTTATATCCCCCAAATCAAGTCCGGTATTAATAATTTGCATTAACCACTGTTAACAAAGATGGTGGGGGCATGAGCGTTAAGTTACTAAGAATGCCTATGAATTGGAAACAATGAAATGAAACAAACACATTCTGGTGTACGAAGTTCAAAGGCAATTCAGAAGTTTGCATTTGGTGAGATATTCTTAAACTTGTCTTCTGTTCAGATAGCAACATTTCAAATATATAAAGATATTCTTCACAGACAGCTCTTATAATAAAGTTTTACAGCCTTAATAAAAAACCTGTCACCAGAAGAGATTGATTTTCTGTGCGGAGAACACGTTTCCTATGTAACTGCTTCTGAAATGAAAAAGTGAAAGTGAATTCATTCAAGATTGGAGCAAGGAGAACTGCATCCCGGGATAGAGAAAATAACTGATGCTGCAATACCCGTTTGTGAACTTTCAAGATCAACAGAGGTTTAAAACATTCGACCCAAAAGATAAAATAATCCCTAATTTTGATCAATCTTACAATATTCAATTGTCCAGCAATACGGAATATCTTTCTGAACTTCCTACAGAATAGAAATAATCTATGGTCAAACAAAGATGTCAAGATTTACCTTAATAATTGGTGACCATAAATAATGTACTTGAAACGTATAGCCGGCAAAGAAACATTTAAAATGCCGAATAAATGTAATGTTGGTGAACCGAAATCAAATTTGAATTTCTATATTATTAGAAACTTTCGTTTTTTAGTGATATGGAAAGAATATCACAGATACGTAATTAGAATCTTTGTCCTCCATCTGTCATCCTAACCTTAAAACACACACACACACATATAATGTATATATATATATATATATATATATATATATATATATATATATATATATATATATATATATATATATATATATATATATAAATGACGAAAAATCTCTGGAATGTGCCAAGTCAGTATCACAACAGTATAAGAGGAAAATGTGAAACTAAGTGTGCCGATCAAACGCTTTCCTGCAATAAAAATACAACTAACAAAGCTGTAAGGAAATTACAGCACAAGTCGGTCAACACATACACTGCAAGAATCGGAAATACAGTTAGCAGCCTATTTCAACACATGAATGTAATCATACCAGAAATTGGAAAGATGCTCAACAAACTATGAATTTTAAAACTCGTATCAGTTATTATACAGAAAACGTGTAAAAATAGTATGTACAGGGTGCCTGAAATACTAGTAAATATTTTTTTTTTGGGGGGAAATTAGCCTTCAAGTTGACGGTTTATTTGTCTTTTAATCCTTCCTGATCACGAAGCCTTCTTTTTACTGTAACTCAATTTTAGTATCCCTTGACCCCAGAGGAAACGTATTAGACACGAAATTGCTGGTCAATACTCTTTGTTTCAATTTTCCTTCCTGGTCTTCTGTAAAATATATATACACACATTATATATATATATATATATATATATATATATATATATATATATATATATATATATATATATATATATATATATATATATATATATATATATACACTACATGTGTGTTTGTGTACTAATGTGTGCATACGTTAACGATCTACCTCTACCTCTAATTAGAGCCATCCATTCATGCCCAAACTTTATATATGCGAGGGACAAAGTTCATCACAACAAACCTAATTCATGTTTTCCACATCGAAGGCTAACAATTCATTTAAAAATGGGAAACTGCATAAGAGCCAAAGTAATTTACCCGACGTAAAAAATCGTAATCGAAGTGCTAATAATGTTATGACGACAAGACCAAAACATCTCGCTTACAGCAATCGTTATTCCCTAAGTTTTATTTTTTTTTTATGAATACCCTTTATAAAGCTGGATTCATATATATATAGAAGCAGCTTTCCAGATACGCGATAACATATAGTCACTCGTTTTTTTAAAGGAATGTGACCTATTGTACTTCCCTAATAATAGGTCTCTCTAAGCAAGGAGTATTTATCAATGAAAACCCCATCAAGGAACTTCCAGTTTTTTATAACGGTGATATTCCATCTCCATAGCAAGAACAAATTTGTAATATACAGTCTTCCTTATTTCAGAATATTTCAGAAATACAAAATATGATCTACCCTTACAACACAGCGAAATAAAGCGGTACATTAAGGATTCTACGGCCAATGGACACCAAATTACTCAGTAAAGCATTAAACTCATTTCCTTTCGCTGCTAATAATCTAATTCCACAGCAATTAACATAGTCCTAATGCCTTGTCACCGCATGGCAACTTTAAAGAAATCTAATTAGGTTTCATATGTTATTTGTTTAATTAGGGTCTGGACTAAATATAAAGCCACTTCATTTTACACCTTACCCTACGGCCAGCAAAATATTTTCATATGTTTTTACATTTTTATTATTATATCTTCCTAGGCATACACACACACACACACACACATATCACACACACACACACACACACACACACACACACACATATATATATATATATATATATATATATATATATATATATATATATATATATATATATATATATATATATATATATATATACATATACATATATATATGTATATATACATGTATAATATATATACATACATATATATATATATATATATATATATATATATATATATATATATATATATATATATATATCATATAAAATGGTAATGGCAGTAAGGATGGTGATCAAAACTTAAGTAGTTGACCCACAAACGGATTTTGAAGGCAAATGGACGATGATGCATTTAGGTTGTGAAAAATCACGCACTAGAGTAGATACGAAAGGTACTGGGAGGTCTGTCAGAGGTGCGGATGAGAGGGAAAGTGCTGAGTGAAGTAAAACCTGTAGGGTTTGTTTATCCATGTCTTTTTAAATGAATTAAAATCTTCTGAATGTATGAAAAAACGCTAAAAAGAATACGACTGCAGAGTTGAATTGCTTGAATAATATAATAAAGACAAAAGGGTGGGCAAGAAAAAAGTTAACTTTACAGCTCGTATGTAATGGACGGGACGACATGATGTTGCTTAGCCTTCTGTGAATGTCATCTTTGGTCAACTAATGAACCTCGATGTAAATAACGACTAGAGTCTTCATTTTCAATGAAGATACAGTTTTTCTAACAGAAAAGAAATCTGAAACAGAAAAAACTGAAACCGACGACATTTCGCCTGAACAATTTTACCTCCAACATTTATCCATCCGCAAATGATACCCTTCACTTCGCATATCATGCATAATGCATAGCTCACCTAACAAGTTGATTCACTTATCTCGCTCATCCGGAATCTTCTCAGTCACTTTTACAGCGAGGGCAGGGGAAAAATGACAGAGAAACGCGTGCTATGTCCTTCTAAATAAAAGCAAAATTTCTCCAGTATCGTAAATCGTGGCGCACGTGAAGGATTTTACATGGCTGCTTTTTATATAATTTGAATTTCTCAAATACCTCCTGCAATAATACCATACCTCTACTGAAATTAGAGAATGGAGTCAGAGACAAAAAGAAATACATAAAAACCTCAACAAAAACGCTTTGCAGCTCTGATATAAGGATAAGAAATAAAATCAGTGAGAAAGTTTGATAAGTCAGTATCAGTTTGAACTACACTTCCATCAGGGTTCATTAAGGATTATTTTATTTGTAAACTCACATTTCATAGTATCCCTCTGATAACCTAACGACAAAAGCCAAACGAACGGACAATTAAGCATTTTGTCACTTAAAACAGGTAGAGGGAGGAGAATTATGACGACCAACTGTGGGAACATGATCGGATTTACTGTAGGCCTACAAGGAGGCTCCCTGCAAAGTTTATTAACTTGACGAGGACAGACATTTGGGTTATCTAATTTGGCTTTCGCCTTAATTGTGCAGCTCCCAAGGGAGGCTCCACCCGGATCTCCCGTAACGATGAATATAGCAGAGAACTTCCACGTTTGATGAGGGGTTATTTCTACGCAAGTTGGATCGATATGCAAATCGCATTCGAGATCAACTTTGTATCTAATCAGGGGGTGGAAGACAACAGCTATCAGTCACCTTGAAAGACGACAAAAAGAAAACTAAAACGACTGAAACATTCACGCTAGTAGCTTCAATCTCGCACTCGGATTTGACTAAAAATGATTTCCTTAGTTTGAGCAAAGTTTGAACAAAGTTAAGCAAACGGAAACATAATCCATCCCAAATAAGCTATAAAGAAAATTAAACATTTCTCAACAGACGGAACATCTTGGGTACTACCGTGTCTGCTTGTACATTTTATCTTTCTTCGTTAAGAGAAACGTGTATTCTTCTTTACGTAAAACTCAATTAAACGTTTCGTCAGTTACTAAGGATGGCATTCAGGAGGCAATAACTGCACCCTTATTTACATCTTTCTAGTGATTTTGAAATCTTTGTTTAAAGGACTTCTCTACAGAGGTCCCTTAATCACAGCTGTACAAAACTCCGAATAAACAGTACATATGAATGCAGAAGGCAAGTAGGCAATAATAGTCATTAATACAATCGCTATATACAACAAATATTTACTTTTACCCTTATTCTTGGACCTCTCACTTTGAAGCGCGCTTCTCGATTTAAAGAGCGTGTGTCTCTGTTACTTTGATGTTCCGCTACTTCACGCTAATTAGTACCAGACAGGAATGTTTATGCTCTCTAGTTGACGAGGAAGTTCTAATGTGACCTACTCTTTCCTTACATATATCGATGTTGTCAGTTTCCTAGCTCTTGTGTATTCATATTTTCCAGTGGGTATCCTTTTTGGCTTTTTTTCATTCTTATCTCTGTTTCACTATAACAAATTTCTTTTAGGTTTCTGTCTCTTTTCTTATATCTGCATTATTTTCTTTTGTACTTTACCTATAAAGTTACTCGCCTTTTCTGGCCTTTTCAGTGTGAGCATCTGCATATCGTCAAAACAATATCAACAATCCACTGTCTATTTACCCTTATTGTGTGACGGATTATCGGTATAATTTTAAATCACCGTATATCAATGCAATTCAGTACTAAATTTCTACTTAGTACATGGTTTTTAGCTATGTGACCTACTCAGTACTCGTAACAGGCAAAAGTTCACAGCATTATTCTTCACATACGAGATAATAATCAACCTTGCAGGTAGAGAGGCAGTAATTGAACCAGAGATTAATGTTTGCTAACGACTGGAGGTTTCAATCGACTTCTTTGCTTTGCTGATAATGAAAATCGGTTTTTCATTTTCACTACAAAGGTGAATGCGCTTGTCCGACCGTAAAGCCTGCCTCAGACAAACACGACGAGGATATTACAGATATAGACTATATGCAGTCATTATTTGTAAAAATAGGAGTAAACGTCAAATTCACCTGCAATCAAGACAACACTTACGAAAGCAACTTAGAAGCTCAATACATAACGTAATGAAATAAAGATTTTAAAAAAAAATAATTAATTATTGCGACCAGAACTTTCGTTAAAATGGCACATCGTTCCTTATCATAAGTGTGATTTAAATATCCTTGACACCCCATTCCATATATAATTAACTGTGCCAAAGTATGAGAATTCATAAATGTTCGTCGCCTGGTTGATTTCACCGATCACACTATCTTAGAGGAAAATAAAAAGGAACAAAACTAGACATACACATCGAACCACCATCAATTCACATTTGGAAGCCGTTAACCGAAGTTGAAAACGAAGCTTAAGCCGAGGGCTTAAGACATTCAGTATATATATCGGCTATTGTGCCCGAGTCTCCCCTTCAAATCCTACCTCTCCAACAAGACAAAGACCGGCCGTATTTAGAGATTAAAGTACGGTCCCCGTGCAGGAGGCATGTGCCGTCTAGACACCGATATAATTGCGTACGTGCGTCATAAGGATTTATGGGCATTTAATAACTCTTGATTCCAGATTCAAGGATGAGTATCTTACTAACTGATGCAATGTCACGAGTGCGTAAATTTACTTGTGGTACCTAATAAATTATTCATACACGATAACTATCCGTGAGGTGACGGTTTGAATGAGTGTCGGGCATGTTACAGACATGCAGGCGATATACAGGAATGGAATCTATGTAATAAGCGGTTAGCTAAAGTTCATTTGCAATATATGATTAGTCACTCGAGAGCTCTAACAATGGTTTTTCCATTTTACAATTTTTGAAGACAGCTTGCATCAACAAACGCAAAACATTTGAACAATAAAATAAATCCTATCTTGCCTAAGGCAGAGTATACTGTGGGTAAAAAGTGCCTAGAAAGTTCAAGGTAAATATAAATACTTGTACGATGACCTACAGTAGTGACCAGTCTTTGCAATTAATGCACAGGTTTTCGCCTATACAGAATCCTCACACAACCAGCATAGCAAAAAGGTAAACATTTGAACACAAAATCTCTGGTCACGATTCAATTTTCCCTTAAGAAACAAATCCGGTAATCAGGGCCGGACGGGGAATGGCTATCTAAAATTAATTACCTAATAAAATCCAGATTCCAATTTTTAGACAAAATAAGTAACAGAGATTTCTAATAAGAAAAGTAGGGATAAGTTTCGGACTATAGCCTGAAATTCAACTAAATGCACCACCCTATTACAGAAAAGTGGAGTCGAATGATTGAATTTGATAGCTGACATCACCTTGTATAAAATCATTAAAGACAAATACGCGGATATTGCCACATCATAACCAAGATTTTATATCAAGGGCCAAAAAGATATGTAAGTCTTTTCATGAGAATCGTGATTATATATATATATATATATATATATATATATATATATATATATATATATATATATATATATATATATATATATATTCTATATATATATATATGTACTGTATATACATACACACACACATATACATACAGTATATATATATATATATATATATATATATATATATATACAGTATATATATATATATATATATATATATATATATATATATATATATATATATATATATATATATATATATATATATATATATATAATCAGAGGATCAGTGATTCTAGTAAATTTATAACAAATCACTACCTGCCGAAATAAGACAAAGTTGTAATTATAAAAATAGTATAACTGAAAGATTCATGCATTTTTAACGAAGAAAAGATAAATTCTTATTGCAGGTTTATTTTTTAATTTTCAACTTGAAAATTAAAAGGGAAACATTACTCTTATTAGTTCAGTAATCATTTAAGTATGTATAAACGGTACGCTGTGATAAACAACAAATACAGTCGTTCATAAATAGACTACTGCTTTGTGTTTCACGTGCACTTTTGAACATGACTAACATGTAAACAAGCTCTCTCTCTTCTCTCTCTCTCTCTCTCTCTCTCTCTCTCTCTCTCTCTCTCTCTCTCTCTCTCTCTCTCTCCCCAAGCACAAGAGGGATAAAGTGAAAACTTCAATAGAACTGATTTATGATAGTCCAGTTACGAAGAAGCATTATATTAACATTTTGTTAGAAAATGGATTTCAAGTGATTATAGCAAATCCCTCAGATTCCCAGGAGAAAGAATAACTCAGATAACATTTGTATATTTTCTTCGATCCAAGATGTACTTCCTCACAAAACATGCAAATCCTTCAGTATGGTCAGAATTATGGGAATCCGAACACAAAACTGTCAAAAGCTGTAAAACAAAAGGCCAGGTTAAACCGAGTTCCTTAAATATGTCATTGTAGATGTGACGTGCTTTGTGATAACGTTTATGCATGCAGAAATTTGTAACAGCGCATTGTGGATGATCATCAGAACAGAATCTGTCGTAAATCAAGTCGACAACCATTATGCAGGATTTTGTAGTCATAACCCAAATTATCTTTTAAAATTTAGGACATACTAATGAGCCCTGGACTAGGTCTCCATTTGTGTTATTTGATGGCAAGGTGAAGATTAATCTAAAATGAAGTATTGCTGTGAATATAAAAAAAAATAGCGACCTTCCTAGAGCGTGATACACTGAGCTTCTAAGCATGTGCGAGAGTAAAGCAAATTTTCTGTCGCCTTTTTCAGAGTTTATGACTTTGAAACATACTTAAAAGACTTGGTATGAGCCACTGAAATGGGTAAATATTTTAAGTGGGCTAGGCATTCGGCATGATATTCTGTGCAGTAGGAATAACTGCCTCTGAATACACTCAGACTTGAGGTAACTGACGTTCAGCTAATCTGTTTCGATGATGCATATTACTATGGATATTACTGTTATTATCTTAAATAATAATAATAATAATAGTAGTAGTAGTAGTAGTAGTAGTAGTAGTAGTAGTAGTAGTAGTAGTAGTAATCTTGTCTCAGCTTATCGAAGACAGCCTTCGCCATATCTAGCAAAGATCTTGCATGTATAAACCACATTGCTTACTGTGTTTGCTTTTTCCTTTAAGAATTTTAGAATGTGAAAATTCAGTTTTTCTGGTAAGCAAAACATGAATTGCTTAACTCTATATAGCCTACCCTTTCCACTGTCCATACCAAAGCTGAAAATCTAATATTCTTATTTATCCAAATAACTCTCATAAAATATTAGATGACTCCTGAAATCAAGCAAGGTATAAAATTCTATATTTTGTTTTATTCTTGCAGAACATAAATGGGACTGACTTTGTTACTATAGTACAGCATGTTATTACCAAAATTATTTGTTTTTTACCAAAATTATGCCACTGAAATATTCTACAAATCAGAATTCATCAGCGATAACTCAAAATCTCACCCTTCAGAAACGGACTCATCACTAACGGGAACCCTTCGCTAGCACTGCCTTACAGAATGGAAATTTTTTATTTAATTTATTTATTGTCAATATTTTAAACGATCACCATAACTAACTTCCTAGTACATTCTCTACATTTCAATTACCTGGATTAACATTTTACTATAGAATAAAACAAATTTTATCTCTCTGTAGCGAGTACTATGCCTTCAAATATAATTTATCTAGACAACAACACCAAACACCATTTAAAGGACATCGTAAATAGTTCCATCGTCTCCTGTTTTTTGACAACTGGATAAAATACTAACAAAAATCTTCAAGGATATACTAGCAATTATTTTGAAGACGGAAACTACTGTAATAGCTGTCCGTACAAAATTGAGAGAGAATTCTCATTTATGATTATGGTAACGTCTATCTTTTTCGGAGACTAAGTCTCTCAAGACCCTCCAGTCTGTTAACTGTGACTAATGGAAGCGGTCGCTCTCGAGTTTGATTCGGAGGTTATTTTGGTCAGCTGCCGCCGAGGTTAATTAGGCATCAGACCGGCCGGCCTGGAAAAAAGTTAGGCCCCTTTCCACCCACTAATGAGCATCGGATTTCTTTTAATCAATTTTGCAAATTACCTTTTTGAAGGACTACGATGAATGATTTTAAAATTATCGCCCAAACCCGAGGCTCTCATTGGCGTCTTGGAATCGTATACGTCACATTCAATAATAATGCAAATGATACTTTGGCATGAATTTAAGATATTAGTTTTTATTCTATCAGACCTAAAATAAAAAAAATAGGTTCAATAATATGAAAACTAAAAATCTGCAATTGTTAGCGGCCTTTCCTTCCATAGAACATTAAGAATTTTCCACTGGATGACAGTCTTCTAATCAGGTTACAACAGAAGCTCAGAAATAACGTCTTGATAATATCATTATTTTCATCATTATAGTATGTAACTAATATTTTAAGATAAAGTATAGCATATAAGATCCCACTTAGGTTTTTCAGCGTCCATACCGTTACTTATTATTCATATTACGTAAACATTTGCATAAAATAAGCAAAAAAACACTTGCTACGCAAACGTTCACAGAACAGAATACCCGTTCGAAAGTACACTAAAATCACAGGAACTAGCACCCCGCATTGCAATAGTTGTACGACTAAGATTTTATAACATAGCTTTAAGGTTATAAGTTGGTGTATGACAAATAAATGTAGTAATTAGCATGAAGCATAAGGCACAGAAAACATCGCAGATGTCGCCATCAACTAAGGAAAACTAGTTGGCAAGCGTAAGAGCTGAGCGCAGTCTTCAAGTGAGGGAGCCACTCACCTTCAAATGACTACAATCACAGGCTCAAGGTCGAATGTTTATTCCGTGTTTGCAAGATACCGCAGAGCTCACTCATTATTAACACAGCATTTTCTTCTTACGACTTTCCTCATGGGAAATTCACTTAAAGTTTTTCTCTATTTGCTTTACATCAACTGTTGTTTTCCCACATTTTGCTTAGTTTGGTAGCTATTTCATTCTAATGCCAAACTATCTTTGAAATTATATTTATGCTTTATTTCATGCTCAAAATAATCCTCCAATCTTCCTTCTTGCACGATGGTGATCTAGCATGTTTTGTTTATTGTAACGCTTTCATTTTCACAAAAATTATGTTATAGTTTCATTTTTGTCTTAATCACCACACAACGATACATAATTTATATTTGGAATAGAGGCACAAAAATATTTTCTTTTGGATAAAATTAAATGCCAATGACAGTACGTGAAATGTACCAAATTCTGAGATTTCAAGGCCTAAGAAACTTCAGGAAAATGATAACGTACTAAATTAATTTAGGGCAGAAAAAATTAGCATATCTCTCCTAGGATGATTTAAGTAAAACTAATACTTTTTGAGTGAGAAATCGAGAATGGATATAAAAAAATTAAAAAAATAGAGAATCCCTTACAAAAAATACGAAAATTATTGAAGGTATGATAAAGGAAGAAACTTAAGGAAAAAGTGTTCTAAGTAGTGTTCAGGGCACAGCTTAGAGGGAGTTTTAATAGGCAAACTGTAACATCACTGCGGAAGAAATAATTAAAGGGAAACTTGATACTACGAACCGTATTTTCATTACTTTACTGGGAAACTTCAATATAATATAAGTATCCGCAACTAGAAAGTCAAATAAAAAACCTTTCTAAGCAAAGCCTTTTCAGAGTTGCAGAGACCCTTACAAAAAATAAAAGTTAGTAAAGTAGATTAAAGCTAACTTAGTTCTAAAAAGATTTTTTAAAAATATTACCGAAGCTAATTGCAAATTAGGACCACTGATTGAGCACTCGTCCAAAGGGGAAAATAGGGTCTCCCAATTACCCCTATAGGGGAATTTTTGGCCGAGAACGGAAGTCACTTTCCAAAAGTTTTAACTTTATAGTCTTCCTCTTTTTACTCTAGGTGCTGCAATATTTCTTCCTATATTTGTCATTATTACTGGTTTTTTTCTTCATTCCTTTCCAGCCTTTTAATGCTTGCTTGCGACATCCATTTTCTTTTCTTCCACCTCTGCTTCCTATGATTGAATACCTTTATATTCTTTCAGTACTCATTACACCTGTGTTACATGTTGTTTTCAATGACTGTCCATAAATCATTGTAAAGGATATATCCTTTATTTAATGAGATGAATTTTAATATTTTCAGTCATCTTGATGAAGGGAGGGGGCTCCAAAATGGTTTTAAGATTACAGTAACATGAATGAAATGTTATTCAGCACACATGACAGTGCAAAAAACCTTATTCTCTGCATAGGTTTAGCTTTTCTAGTCTACTTATTTCTCTTCTTTGGTCTTTAAACCAAAATAATACAATGGATGTCATGAAGATATTATCAAGCTTTATGAGCTGCTGTACTGGTTCATCTATCTACTGAAACTTACTTTGGCAAGTATTATCCTGACACTTTTTATATAATCATTATATTTCCAGTAAATGCGACTAAAGGCGTATACAAACTTGCATATCCATGTATCGTAACATCATTATGTATCAGTGTAATAGTGATGAGTTGCACCGTTGCGTGTCAAAATCGGTCTTTTGCAGTTACATCAAAAAAAGATACACAACTCGAATAACCTCTTGTGGACAGGGCGCATGGCATTGTCCCGTTTCATGTTCAATCATATGGCGGATGACGAGTGTACAGAGCCACATTTGTGAATGTGTGTGACTGTGTTCTGTTTAGTTTTTATTTTTTTTATTTTTTAATGTGATGCACTATCTAGTATTGCTATTAATGGCATGGAGTACGAAGGAGACCACAAGGCTCATAGAAACATGCCAGAAAAGGGACTTGACTTGGGACCCAAAACATGTGGATCATTACAAGAAGCATCGAAAACAAGATGCATGGGAGGAAACTGCCAAGGAAATGGGAACATCGGTAGATGTCTGCAAGATGTAACATCTGGCAGCCTTACAGAGGGAGAAAATGAAAATAAAGAAGAGCACTGGTACTGGCGAGTAAATACTATCGTAATATCTTTATTTAACCATAAGAACTCATCATACATTAATATACTTCACATTCCTCTTCTGCTACGTACAATATGTTACTCATATAGCCTGATGGTGGGTCAACAGGACATGACTGCAAGCTCTAGATCCACTCCACCTGCTCGAGTTGCTCTGTAACTATGTCCTGCTGCTGCTGCTGCTGTAGGATGAACCATTCCTCCTGCTCGTCACAAAGGCTGATATTTCTCTTCGACATTAGTTAGAAGTACTTCGCTGGTGGTGAAGAAGTACCTGCACATTCTGCCCTCAACCTCCTCTTGGATGCTTCCTTCTCACTTCTGTCCGATTTTCAGGAAGATGGAGGATGTGACAGCTGCAAGGTTCCTTTTTTCCCCCTCGGACACCATGTGATGGAAGACCAAGGTCGCCTACTGCCGTCTGGTGAATGGGCTGGCCACCCTTGGCCCAGAAATCCACCACCTTCTTCAGGATATCTTCAATATTAGGGCCTCCCTCTGATCCTGTTGCTGACAGAGGCGATGATGATCCTGCTACAGGCATCCACTGGAGGAGGTGGTCTTGGCATCCCAACAGGGAGACTGAGAACTGGGGAATGGGTATGGATGTTGGGAAGTTGATGGGATGAAGTCTTCAATCTTCTAATTCACCTTTCCAAATTATAGAGCCATTGCGACTTCCCATCAGTTATGCAGTGTGAACCACTGATACTTCCCACCAGTAACAGACTGTGAACCACGGAGACTTCCCACCAGTAACAGACTGTGAACCACTGATACTTCCCACCAGCACCAGACTGTGAGCCACTGAGATGACCCAACAACACCAGACAGTGAGCCACTGAGACTTACCACCAACACCAGAATATGAGCCAATGAGGTTTCCCACTAGCACCGGACTAGGAGCCATTGAAGCTTACAACCAACACCAGACTATGAACCAGTATGGTTTCCCACCTGTATCAGATTATGAGCTACCGAGATTTCCCACCAGCATGAGACTAGGAGCCATTGAGACTTTCCACCAGCATCACACTATGAACCACTGAGGATGCCCATACCAGACTATGAGCCACTGAGAATCATTTTTACTACTCTTTACAATGATTCCTAGCACTATGAGACCATTCCAAGGATTATGCTTTGGGAGAAAGCAGTTAACTTTAACTATTAATTGTATTGTTACAATACTACGAGCAAAGATGGAAATGCAAATATACTTTTCAGTTTTTAAATCATAACCACTAAACGAAGTTTAGATCACTCTTGGAAGCATTTATGCACTGATACCGGGAATGCGAAAGAATTCTTTTGGATATTAGTAATACCATTTAACAGTGCAGTAATGCGAGCAACCTTTTGTAAAGCACAAATGATGGAACGTAGACTTTTGCAAGATTTGATATTTTTGTTCAGGGGGGGTTCCCAAACTTTCAACTAGGAAAATGGTAGGCTTTATATGCCAGTAAAGTGACAGTTTAGGTTGAAGGTGAGAACATGAGACCATGGTCATCCAGGTGAGACAAGATAAGTGCAATTTACTTATAAGATGAAAAATCAAATGAACACCTACAGTTAGTTATGAAAAATATTTAGGTATAAGGTTTTCCAAGCAAATATCTATTTCATCCTGGGATTGCAAACAGCAAATATTAGTTACGACAAGTAATATTTCCATATCATGAGGAAACATCATTTATTGTTAATTATTCAATGGTTAGTATTATCAGTCAAACAGCTCAGCTGCTTCTAAACCAAAATTAGATATAAAATATCAGAATAAACAATGAACTGCTTCTTCTTTTAGCATGTCCTCGATTTGAATGACGCAGGGAAAATAGTTCAAGTCCTAAACCGAAGACATATTTTTCTTCAACTTTTGAATCTAATCATCATAATAGGTCGCAAAGCGGAATGATTCTTGGCCTGTTTATTTCCTCCTTATCTATCTTTTTCTAATTTTTTACTGTTTATTTTTTGTGCTGTGAAACTTACCGTCATAATACTGCCTTTTTCAGGCCTATACCTATTACATCTATATGCATATGTCTGAAAAATATTTTATGCTTGTAATAGTGCATTCTTTCTATTTATTGAACGAAGTAACAAATACGATTCTTCTTGTTTCACATTACTTACAGACGAAACTCGTCAAGGCCTCCATGGATATTTATTGTAAAAATGCTGACTGAATAGAACAACTATAAAGATAATCCCATCCCAAGAAAAATGGGCTCTTTCCTTTTTCATGGATAAAATTGCTCCCTGAACAGCCACCATCCTTGTTAACAAGACTGATAGGGGCAGTCGTTCTCCCAAGCTTGGTTGGGAAGAATTCTTGGTCTGCAGCAACTGAGGTTAATTGGCTATCAAAGCAGCCGAGGAAAGAAAGGGTAGCTTACCTCACACGACTGAGCTCTGGGCCTCACTTAATCACTTTGTCAAATTATTTTTAAAGAGCTACTTCGGAATAAAAGAGGCAGACTGAAGTCCTTACCGACAAAACACAGGTGCATTCATTTGCGGATGAGAACTCATCATGCGATCATTTAGCAAGGGTGGTGTTCGCGCACTTTCCACATGTTTCGAATGCTGGTAGAAAGGAATGGTTGTGTGTTTCATTATTTAAGCTGTACGCACTAAACTGACCCCCTTGTACTTGCACTATTTATTAATTGTGTTGGTGAGAGACCTATCGACTGCAGAGATCATTTACTTGAACACTTCAAGACCGAGAAAACATAAAGGAAAGATTTTACGGATTAGGAAATGCATTTTCCTGAAATGGGAAAATGGATCAACAAGAGGAAGGGGATATTTGGGAAAAGTTGCCATAGATCTCTTTCAAGAATACGTTCAGACAAAAAAAGAAAGATTCAATCTTGCTATGAGAAACAAAATCAAGAATACTGACGAAAATGTAGACTGACTCGAAAGATCAAACACGTTTAACTATTGTCTCTGCTATTCAAGATTATGACGATTTAGAACGTATAAGCCCTGGAACGCTGTAGGATTCTGTTTATATATGAATGAATCGGCTAAGGAAAATATGAGTGAATATATAGCGGAAAATTTTATCAAGGGAAAAGAAGAAGAGAGGTTTGCTGTAGCTGTAATAAATAACATTGGAGATTGATAAGAAAATAATGAAGTAGAAGCAGAAGAGCAAAAACATTCATAACGAAATAACAAGGAGCAATATTGACGATAATAAGGAAACTGGATACGGCAATTTGGAAGGGGATATAACGACCAAGGAAATGACAAATGCAGCTGACGAAATTGAGAAGCTTATTGAGAAATCTCATACGATGGAAGGTCAAACTTAACACAAGAATACGGGGAAGTGGAAAATACATACAGATAATCATCTGAATATGAGCATATCAAAAGTTAAGGACAGTCTTGATAAAAACGCGTACAGATGAGGAAACCGTTACGGATGATCGCGAAAGAAACCAAATGAAGGTGAATGGTGAAAATTAATGCCATTAATTCAAAAGCAGGTAAATAAAATTTTTTTAAATAAGCATGGCTCCCACGGTAGCCACCTCGAATGTAATTGGATTTAATTTAGTCAATAAACAAGTGAAGCTTATGGTGTTTCACAGAACTGATATACTGTAATGATGTTGCAGGAGCATAATATTAAAATTGTAATGATAATATTTACAGATTTGGATATTTTTTCCTAACATTTGTACTAAGATGAAAGGAGGAACTGGGTCTGGTATTATTTCGAAGAGTGGAACTGCGACTTATATTATGATTTTGAAGTAGGAATTGTACGCCAAGATGCAAGAAGTTAGTATTAAAACGTACTTGCTCCATTTCGAGCAAATAAGTCGCTATTTCACCTGATGAATTACAGTAAGAACTTAATGTTGGTTTGAGATTTTAACTGCGTAATTTCTCCGTGAGATACAAATTCATAAAATATCATTTTATAGCCAGCAGCTTCGGGCAGGTTGTAAAGATATAACCAAAGAGTTTCACAGGTTACCGAGTAAAATTGCGTTAAGAATAACGCCGGTCAAGATTAAACAGAGCTGATCTTAAAATACATTTCAATCATTTACAATTAGGGGAAACAATACCTGCCAACTTTTCAGAACACACTTACTTTTAATTAATTTTTATGCATGAAATGAGGCGAGAGTTTTTTAAAGAAACGGACGAGAATTTCAGAGTAGCTTGGAATTATATTACTGTTGGAAAGTGAAGTATATACGGCATATTGCTTTCTTTGAATTATGCAAAGATGGAATGCAAAACATTTTTATGAAAAAAATTTAAAGGTGATCACAAAAGAACATGGGGTTCTCTATATGGAAAGACTAAAACAATTGTATGCACTAGTTAACACTGTAGAAGTGCGTATGATAAAGTTAGAGCAAACAGAATGAGCTTGGTGAGGCGATTAAACTACAAGTTAGGCAAAAAGACAAAATAGTAGGTGAAAAGGAATCAGCATATCTATTAGCAAGAAAAATAGATAATAATTAAAAAAGTTTGAATTAAAAATGATGAAGGAGCTCTCAGACACTGATAGTATTATTTCCTTCTAAAGCTGTTATAGAGATATATATATAAATATGAATAAAAAAAGATTTACGGCACTCTTCAAAACCAGTCTTTAATTATCAAATTAATTAGGCATGCTCTGAGACACACATGTAATTTTCAGCATGAAAGCATTCGTAAGCTCATAGCAAAGAAAGTGGGTTAAGAGCTTGGAGAGAGCAGTACAGTAGGCCCATATCTCTTCTCAACGTAGATTTTAAACTATGTCCCAAGGTTTTAACTAATAATAAGAAGGCAATGAACAAGGTTATCGTACCTATGCAGCAATGCTGTGTAAATGTAAAATCAATTATTGATTTTAATATTATGATACGAAGCGTAGTTTATTTTTCATCTGAAAAATATTCTAAGTTGGCTCTCATAAAAACCTGATTGGTAGAAGGCTTTTGACAAAATGAATGACACAATCATCTAAGGAGAATTATTAGATACTATGATTTCTAGATTCCTTCATAAATGCTCAAAGGCTTTGTATTATAGCAGTCATAGATGTTTATATATCATACGTTTAATTAGCTCCCCAATTAAGGTAAAGAGAGATCAATTATAGAATGATCCCTCTTTGGTTACGACATGAAATATGTATTAAGCGACAAGGATAAGCAGATGGATCAACAGATTATATAACCATTGGTTGACATCTGAATCAGTCTATTATGAGTAAAAAGGCGTGAAAAGACTACTGGAAAAACAGGTCATCCTGGTTTATTAAATGGTAAGTAAAAAATTCATTTTAAAGATTGAATATGGAAGTATTTGTGCAAAGAAAGAGGAAAACAGAACGTATAAGTAAAATATCAACACGTCATAGCAGAGCATTTTATCCCTATATCATAAATATAATTATCTCTTCAACACTTTCAAAAGTGGTATTTGACACATTCATTTCTGTGGACGAAAAAAAAAGTGTTCAGAATTAACCTTTTCGTTACAGAACTGTTATTACGTTAGGAAAAATAAATTAGTCATGCCTATAAGCTTCTTATTCAATTATGGCGAAAAAACTGAATTTTAGCGAAAGAAAACCTTGCATAATAAACAGATGCGCTGCTGAACGAAACTATTTGGAACATTCAGAAATGTTTCGTTGGATACAGCTAAATATGTAGCTGAATTTAATGTTTCTTATGATTGTGACTGGAGTTATTTTTTGTCGTCACTGATCCATAAAATAGCATTTTGTTTTAATAGTGGTGGTGGGGGGAGGGAGCAGAATATTTCGCATTTTGTTAAAGCAGAAAAAAACAGAGAAAATGCACAATTTCCAGTTATTATGTTAAGATTGTCAAGTTAAGGATTTTGAATCCTGTACTTTTGAGGGTTACTTAATTGTGAAAATACAAAAGTTTAGCCTTATTTAGCCTACCTTATTTTAGTGGTTTTGAAACCATAAAATCATTGTTAAAATCTTTTAATGTCAACCGGGTATTTTTCTATAATGACACACTAAAAGGAATGTTAATAAAAAATAGCCCTAAGGAAAGCAACAACATATAATAAATAAAATGCCATGCTTGGACTGCTCTTCTTTTTATATAGTAAAGATTTAGAAGTGAGAATTAAGCAACATAAGTATTCAGTCAAAACTGGGCAAACATCCAATGCAAAACTCATTCATTTAAAATGCTCACAGGATCATTAGGCTGACAGTTCAGTGATTCCCAGATCAAAAGATTTCTCTTCACGAAATCTTTTAGAATCTGCAATTATACAGTTTACTTCCACCTGTAATTTCAACCTTAGCCATGGCATGTATTATTTGGACCACTGTATTAGTAAAATGTTCAAGAATGACTTTAAAGAAAAAATCACTGACTTAATTACTAATTAGTTACCTTATAATATACTTTCTATGTATTCGTTTGTTTAAGTTTCTGAAAATGTTCATTTTGCAAATATTTTAATTGTTTACCATAGGGAGAATATGTTAACTGTTGTACTTTTATATATATGTAATCAGCTTATTCATTCTAAGGCCATTTTTGGTGGTTAGTCTTTTCCCCGGTATAATCCTTTAATTGACTCCTCCCTGCTTTTGAGCCGGTGGGGCTTAATCCTTTGTAAAACTTCTCAAAGATTTACCTTTGTTTTGGTAGGTCCACTATTTCTTCAACTGTCTTGGATTCTAGGTGCTTCTGTTCCTTATAATCCCCATCCTCAAGGATATATCTATGTCATCTGTCAATTATGCGAGCTCTCTTGTACCTTTACTTTTATATTTTTCATCAGTCTGCTAGCCAAGACTGTGTCAAAAGGCCTAGCAACCTGCTCTGCTGTTTCACTTTCCCTTCGAGGTATTTGTCTTTATATATATATATATATATATATATATATATATATATATATATATATATATATATATATATATATATATATATATATATATATATATATATATATATATATATAATATATTTATATATATATATATATATATATATATATATAATATATATATATGTTTATATATATAGTTATATTTATCCATGGGAATATGCTCATATTTTAATAAATAATATGTAATAATAAATATTTTCCATAATATGCTATATTTTATAAATAATTAATAAATATTATTATTATTATTATTATTATTATTATTATTTCAGCAAAATAAATATCATCTTAGATTCAACTACTGGGATGTAACAATGGTATTGGTAATGATAGTGGTAGCGGCAGAAATATATAAAAATGAAAATTTTATTCACTCTTTCTCGTATCTGGGAAGTAGGTTATATATATGGGAAAATCCATATGGTTCAAGAATTTTTGGGGAGAGATAGCATTATAAAAGAGCCTAAGGTTAAACCTAAGTAACGAACCGTGTTTGAAATTGAAGACATAAGAAATGGTATTAAGAGAAACTGAATTTAGAAAGGCTTCTCTCAAATTGTGGCACCAAAGGCAATCCACTGAAATACAAAACTTAAACAACGGTTTTGCCAAAGTGAAAAGTTACATTTATTTACACTTTGTGTGTGTGTGTGTGTGTGTGTGTGCTTTCTTTCATGAAGAACTTCCTTGCTTTCTGGACTTTCTTGCAGGCTCATTTAGGTTTCCATTAAATCTTATACAGAAACAGAATATCTGACAACGGTTAATCTCATGTAGGGGTGCATTTCCTTCACTCTTGTTTATCCTCTGTTCTGTTATTTGCAGTAAAATGTATATATCATCTCATAACTCACATTTATACTAGAATGATTTCCTTAATCTAGGTGAAATATGAATGCTTTTGATATATGTGTAGCTACTGCCGCTTTTACATTTAATCGTGTCCTTTGCAGTTTTTTATAGGTATTGAAACATTAATCCACGGTTTATTAATTATCAAAGGTCACCGGAGTATCGTTTGATGCAAAATAAACTTTCACTGGCAAATAACTGCTGCCATTGCACATACGTATTGCTACAGCTATTTTTGGATGAAAACGCTGCGACCTGATACTTCCATTCTCAGAAACATAACCCTAATATGAGAAAAATGCATGGCATTAAGCATGGAAACGGAATTCTCATTATTCTATGTATATACTGTATATATATATATATATATATATATATATATATATATATATATATATATATATATATATATATTTTTTTTTTTTTTTTTTTTTTTTTTTTATTTTAGATCAAAACGTCAGTTACGCAGAACTGGGTTTTCATTTTGATCGCAAATCTAATTTTCACAGGAAAAATCTTCTGTTGCATAGGTCCTGTGTAAAGATAACGGGGCTTATGTTATTTCTGTTTTATTTGCTGCATTTTTTTAAACTTTTTCCCCTCTAATTTTGCACGGATAAAATCTAAATCCATAACAAAGTTCATGCAAGATTTATTACGCTATTGGCATTTATGCTTCCTATCCTCTATCTTTGGTTACATACTTTAACTTCAACAGAAAAGCAATTTCATTTATTTGTTTCATTTCCCAGTTGTTCGGCAAGTCTTTTCTTTAGGTGATGCTGTAGCTGTCTACGACAATTATTCAGGGTTTTTTAACATTTCCGTGTTATTTTTTTTCAGGGCAACGATCATCTGAATATGCTTCATTCCTGAACTGTTGTTGGATGTCTCCTGTAATTCTTTAGAGGTCTTCAGCAGCCTTTTCTTCCGAATTTTGCCTCACGTTTTGTAGTTCATGTCATTCCGGGTTTGATTTTGTCTATTCCGTAGATGTCATTTCTTAGGGAAGGTCTATCCTTTTTTTTTTATTTGTTTCCTCTTCATA